>NC_142589.1:55565109-55869901 GCF_965207765.1 Zootoca vivipara | reverse complement strand
AGGTACCACTGTAAAACCTAGTTGGATACAACCCAATTTCCTTTTAGCTGCTTTCAGAAACACCCTACTGTGGATGCCTCCTATATAGCAGGTGAGTATAGTATTGGGAGAGAAAACCATTGTTTCTATTCAGACCCAAAGAAATTCAATTCTGTTAATCAAGAAGTTGACTCTATTGGTCCATAATAAGATTCCTAGTTTTTAAGGTGTCATGAGACTCTTTAAAAAAAAATCTTTCATGTTTTAATGCAACTTTCTTTTAAAAACACATCAGTGGTCATCCTGTCCAAACAAACCCGAAATGTGAAATCTGTGTTGCACCAATTAAATTATTTCATCTGCCCTGACTTCTGCATATGCTCAGGAGCATTATGATGTCACATGTTCCAGAGACATTCAAAACAGGTGCTGAGTTTGAGCCACACACCCCACCCCCGCCAATCAGATTAATCCCTGCTCAATACTATTGCCAGATGCTCTCCGAGCCTTAATGAGGAAGGATTTTGTTCCTTTGCTTTCCTCCCATTCTTACCTTTGCTGCGTTGGTAGCTGGAGCCCGATACCGGTCCAGTGTGTGGAACTTTTGATTCAGCTCGTGATAAAGTTCTGAGTGGCGCTTTCTTGTATGCATGACTTTCTGCAGATTTTTAAATCAACGAGTCCCGAGCGGGGAGGGAGGGAAGAGCAGAGAAAGAGCAGAGAAGTCAGTGGGCACAGGAGCTCATCTCCCCAAAGCAACTCTGATGGTTCAAAGCACATGAAATGTGAGGAGCCCCTTTCCCATCCCAGCCTGATCCTTGGACTCCCTTGGCAGCCTTAAGCCAGCACTTGCTGGAGAACCTCATGTGGACTTCTGCAGATTCCTCCTCTGTCCACATCCCTCCTGCACACCCTCCTCCCCAAGCACTTGGTCCTTCTAGCTCAGCATCCTCTGAACTGTGATAATGCCTTTTGGGTATGTGTGTGTAAGCTCTGCCATTTGCATGGCTGGAATGTACCTTAATGCTAAGAAGAAGAAGAAGAAGAAGAAGAAGAAGAAGAAGAAGAAGAAGAAGAAGAAGAAGAAGAAGAAGAAGAAGAAGAAGAAGAAGTCACCTCCATTACTCCACCCACTTTTTTGCCTTTCACCCTGGCAGGTTCCCCTCACCCCGAAAGGTTGTGCAGAAGGGAATGTGGCCCTCAGGCTGAAAAATGCCCCGCATCCTTGTTGCAGAAGATGAGAATAGTCAGTACTGGACAACATTGCAGAGCTGTTCTGAAGATTTTTGAATGTGAAGAGTTTTGTGCTCTTAAGGGAAAATCTCTTTATTTCGCCATATCAGCTGAGCTGGGATGACCAATAATATACTAATAATAAATATATTATCCTGATTAGTGTGGCACAAGGAGTAGCCACTTAGATAACAAGCATGAAGCAAACCCCATCATAGAACTGTAAAGTTGGAAGGGACCCAGAGGGTCATCTACTCTAACCAGTGTGGTGTAGTGGTTAAGAGTGGTAGACTCGTAATCTGGTGAACCGGATTTGCATCTCCGCTCCTCCACATGCAGCTGCTGGGTGACCTTGGGCTAGGCACACTTCTTTGAAGTCTCTCAGCCCCACTCACCGCACAGATTGTTTGTTGTGGGGGAGGAAGGGAAAGGAGAATGTTGAGACTCCTTCGGGTAGTGATAAAGCGGGATGTCAAATCCAAACTCCTTCTTCTAACCTTTTAGTTTTTGAAGGGGAAATTCAAAAACATTGTTGAATTTCCACTCACAAAGAACCAGGGCTGGCTGGAGGCAGGCAGTAGTTTTTAAGAGAGCTCTAGGCGGTCTGAAAGAGGCATTGTTCCCTGTGGTTTTCTCATTCCTTGTGTCCTGTTGTGGTCTCAGGCTGTTGCAGGTTCCTGAAGCACTACAAGCCCAGCAAATTCTGTTCACAGGATGAGGTGGGCGCAGCCTGGAAGATCCTTATCATACCCTGTGTCATTGCTCTGGAAAGCTATTGCCTCTCCCCTGCTGGATGTTAAGTGGCTGGCGGGATGGCCCAGAGTGTTGTTTTTCTTTTCCTCAGATCAACGATCAGAGAGTCTGTCAGGTCAACGTTTATGGGCAGAAATCAGTTGATGATGAGCCTTTAAGGCTGGCTGAAGCTGCACCCCACTATCAAACCTTTCGCAGTAAGTGGAAGGATATTACCTCTTCCCCCATAAACTCAGCTAAAATACTCGTCTCTGGCTCCAGCATTTTAATCAACTGCTAACGCTCTTTATTGCCCGTTATAAAACTTGGGGGCCTATTTCATCAGATTATGCTTAAATCAGAACCAGGAAAAGAGGCTTGAGAGAGGAAATAAACAAAATGGGTATTGCGGTGCCTACTCCCTTTCTCATGCATGACATATGAGACTCTCCAGAAACTGACTGGGCTTCTGAGAAGAGAGAGCCTTAAGTAAAGGGGTGGGGTGGGGGTTCTCTCCCCAATCCTGTTTTGTCTCCTTACATACCCGCACACCAGCCAGCCAAAACTTTCTCTAACTTGTCACATGATGAATTGTGCTCATGATTGTATTGGGGTGAACACACATTCAATACTGTTTGCGAAGTTTAGGGATGGAGATACTGCTTTGTTTCCCATCAATGCATGACCCAAAAATTCCTGCCAAAATCCTGTAACTTGCTATGACACACACATTCCATTTTGCTTGTTTTGCCCTGCTTTTCTGGCACTATAGTGCAAGAGATCCCCCTCCAGACTAGCAACAATGCAATAACATTAGGGAAGCATTGCAGAACAACAAATAAAGTGGAATGACGTGTGGATGGTCCAGTATAAATCCACCACTAACAAACTGTTGCTTTATTAAGGACAGTTTGCAAAATATACCCAACAACAAGAGTCCGGAGGGGCACGCCATATATCCAGACTACAAACCTAATTGGTTTGAGACCAGCACAACCTTCCTCCAAAGAATCTTGGGAACCCTTGCTTGACATGAATAGCTGGAAATTCATAGGCCTCCTAGGCTCAGAACTACACTTCTGAGGTTCTGCGGGGTGAGTGTTGGAGAGGGAATTATTCTTAAACCAGTTTAAGTCTGTAACAAACTGAAGCTGATAAGAGATCTGTATCATATATAGACGTCTGCTGTGCAGAGCACAAGAATAATCTTGTTGCGGCAAAGGAGGTCTCTTTGCGACATCAGGAAGAAGAGAAGACTGGGCAGACACTTACCTCGAAATCCAGGTCAGAGTACCGCAGTCTTTTTCTCTGGGGAGGGATGTAGGCATACCACAAAGGAAACAGATGCAAAAAAAGAAGAAAGGGGAAGGGAGGGAAAGAAGCCTTTACTAATTTGTTCAGCATTTAGAGATGGGAGGAGGGTGGGCCCCCAAAGCCTAATAGCACATAGAGAAGAAAGGCCCATCAACATGACTTGGGATGGGAAGATTTTAGTAGAATCATAGAATCATAGGGTTGGAAGAGACCACAAGGGCCATCCAGTCCAACCCCCTGCCAAGCAGGAAACACCATCAAAGCATTCTTGACATATGGCTGTCAAGCCTCTGCTTAAAGACCTCCAAAGAAGGAGACTCCACCACACTTCTTGGCAGCAAATTCCACTGTCGAACAGCTCTTACTGTCAGGAAGTTCTTCCTAATGTTTAGGTGGAATCTTCTTTCTTGTAGTTTGAATCCATTGCTCCGTGTCCGCTTCTCTGGAGCAGCAGAAAACAACCTTTTACCCTCCTCTATATGACATCCTTTTATATCATATCACCCCTTAACCTTCTCTTCTCTAGGCTAAACATACCCAGCTCCCTAAGCCGTTCCTCATAAAGCATTGTGCCCTCCAGATTTTTGGACTACAACTCCCATCAGCCACATTCCAAAGCATCTGTAGGGAACTAGGATGGCGAAGGCTGTAATACAGAAAGGACACTCTCCCTCCACACAATTCTAACCCTTGCTGCTTGGTGCCAGCACCTCTACTTTCAATGGGTGTAGTGATGCTACAAACTTAAAAATAACATCATAATTGCTCACCTGCGGAACCCTGAGGACTGTAGCTGTGCAAGAACTAGGCTTGTGTATCAGCTGGGGAGCTATGACTCTAAACTGATATACTGTAATTCAGTATTGTTTGCTGCAGATTGGCCTTTACATCCTTTGGAACATTCCTCAGCCATTGTATTAATTCATGCACTCCCCTCTTTTGTGCCACCCTGTATTCATGCTCAAGCCACCAACTTGTGCATCCTTCTATAGATTTACCTGCACAGACATAGATTTTTCACACATTCATACCCTCTCTTCTAGCAGGTGCATAGTTTATTCTTTTTGTATACCGCTTTGAGGTTTTATTACAATCAAGCAGCATATACATCTTTTCAAATAAATAAATAAATAAATAAATAAATAAATAAATAAATAAATAAATAAAGTGGTGACCTGCAGATAAATACAGCTGTAGGCATGCAAACTCGATACCCATTCCCACTTTGAGAAAGCACCCTCTACACCAACCTTGCTCCCGCCAGCTACAGACAGCACAGCACTGTATTGGCCAGAGGCGATGAAAGTTGCTGTCCAACATACTTGGTAGGTGATACATTGGGGAAGGCTGGCCTACATGCTGACTGCCTCCGCACGTCATCAAACAGGCTCCCGCCCCGCTCCCGCCCACTGCCGCTCTTACCTCCAGGGAGCCCACCTTCATGGCGGAGCCAGGCACAGTGCGTGGCATGGTGCGGCTGCGCTCCGACAACTCTGAGGCCAAGATCTGCCGTACAGTTGGGTGCTGCTTGAACTGGAGGCCGTAGGGGTGCTTGACCGTCCCGTACGGCTGGTTCAGGTTCACATTGATGTGGTCCATGGAGGCAAAGCTGGGGTAGGCTTCGGCTTCCATGGGGTGGCGGCCCTTGGCCAGGCCCGGCGCATCATCCAGTTTAATGTTGAGCTTGCCCTCCTCCCTGGTGAAGGGCTTAAGGCTCACTGTCCGCCGCGGCAGCACCATGTAGTTGCTCTCCAGGGTGGCCTCCTGTGGCCGCAGCCACCCGTAGTCCAACTGCCGCAGGCTGCTGTCACCACACAGGTACACCGCCCCCCGAGCTGGGTCCAGGTTGACGTCCTTCTTGGCAGGAGGGTCATTGAGCTCGTTGAGCCCTTTCACCACGTTGTGTGTCATTTTGGGCACCTGGACCAGGATGGAAGTGGGTGGGATATTCCCAGGAAGGGTGGAGAAGCCCAGGCTGCCCTCGGAGCTGGTGTTGAGCTTCGGATCCTCGTCCCCATCCAGAGAGATGCGCGACAAGGTGCTCGTGATGGTGGCTGGGTTGCACGTGTTAACCTCTTTGAAGAGGACTGGGAGGGAAGTGGACAGTCAAACGGAACATGCAGCAACAGTTTCTGGGAGAATTAAGGGGAACACCTGCACTTAGGGAATGCTTCAGTCTGCGGGTTTGGGGCCGGGTGGGAAGGAAGGAAGGTGGAAAAGGCCCTTTAGTGGGAACGCATCTCAGTCTGAAGAGCACACCAGGGGAGGGTTTTAGCTGGTGCTGTTGACATAAATGGAGGTAACAAGAGCGTTTTTTTTCAGGAACCTGGAGATCCAGGTGTGCTTAAAGAACGGCAGGCCAGAAGAACCTGGAAGATGAGGTGGAACTGTCTCTGGGAACCTCTGGGCATGCAAAAGCTGCGAGCTGGCATTTGCTAGCCTGGTGCCCTCCCAATGTTTTGGTTTTCAGTTCTCATCTGCCCCAGACAGCATAGCTATACAACGCTGGGGGAGATGACAGCATGGTCATGCTGGCTGGGGCTGATGGGAACTGGGTGTGCAAAATATCTGGAGGAGACCAGGTTGGCAAAGACCATGGAATTGAAATTGTGAGCTGGGTAGATGACATGGCACAGGGGAGTTCCTTGTGGCCAGTTGTGAATACTGGGTGTGGTGATTAATCGGAAGCCCTCTGAGCCTTAAGCTGGAAACTCATGGGACTGACAGCTAATCTATTTTGTCACCAGCTTGACCTAGCCCTTCCTATTTCCTTCCTGCCTGTGGAATGTGCTGTTTCTGGGGGGCTCAGGGGCTGGTTGCCTAGCATAGGACCATCCTTGCCAAAAACTAGGCTCCTGATCCCTCTTCCCTATGGAGACCCATGTTCTGCAATGTCCTCAGAAAGAACTTTAACTGGCCCCTTCCCTATTCGATGATAAGCTCTTCCCAAAGCCTCCCTGGCTGACCCATATGAGTGCCAGAGAGAAAGGAAGAGGGACTCACCTGTCTGACACGCCAGGTCAACATCCTTTTCAAAATCTGTCTATAAAAACACAGAAAGAGGGGGAGAAAGGGAGAGAACGAAAGAGAGACGAGAGAGGAAGCGAGAGGAAGAGATAGAGAGAAGGTGGGAGTGGAGAAATGAATGCATCATGGGCAACAAAGGTGGCTCAGTGATGTTCCTTGAAAGGCACCTTTGAGCCTTTCAAGAGGCATAAATATTACGTTGGAGAAGGGAGACGGAGTGCTTTTTGAACATTTTTAGGGAGTTGCAGCCAACTACGTTCTACTCAGAGCACTCAAGTAAATCAGTGGGCTAAGTTAGTCAATGCCTCTACTCTGAGTAGGCCTAGGATTGACTAAAACACTTTCTCTTGGTGATGCCATATAAAACCCACCCACCCAATCAAGCTCAAATGATTGTGCTGTATTTTCCTGTTCATACACAACATGGTGGTGTTAAAATCTGACAACTGATTGACTACCGTGTTTCTCATATTTTAAGACACGTCTTATATTTATTTTTTCCTCAAAAAAACACACTATGGCTTATTTTCAAGGGGTGTCTTATTTTTTTCCTCCTCCTCCTGCCGCGGCCGGCATTGCTGCTGCGCCTATCACTATGTCTTATTTTCGGGGTATGGCTTATATTCCTTGAATGCTTAAAATCCTGCTATGGCTTATATTATGGGTATGTCTTAAAATATGAGAAACAGGGTATATATATATATATATCTCAAACAAAATCCAAAATGGCAGCAATATTATTTCCAAAATGGCAAGTTTTGCCACCTTGGATGTGTTGAAAGGCTAAACCATAGTGGCCAAGGTATGCAAGCTATGCAAGTCAGTGATTTAAGTCTCAGTAAACATAACCTCCCTAAATCAGTCTTCCCTAACCTGGTGCCCTCCAGATGTTTTGGACTAGGACACCCATCAGTCCCAGTCCCCCTTTGTTTCTCCTCTGTAATAATAATAATAATAAAACATTGGCTTAGGCCACAGAGCACTTGTAAGAATCACTGGCAGTATATGTGAAAACACTTGTGGGAAGCATTATATAAGCACAGACTATTTCTTACTGTGTGTGCCCAGAAAGGTTCTAGCTCAGGCACCCCCAAACTGCGGCCCTCCAGATGTTTTGGCCTACAACTCCCATGATCCCTAGCTAAGAGGACCAGTGGTCAGGGATGATGGCAATTGTAGTCAAAAACATCTGGAGGGCCGAAGTTTGGGGATGCCTGTTCTAGCTCATGTCAGCATCAGCGAATATCCCATCAAGGAGGACTCAGCCAAAACATGCTTGCAAAAGCATAGAAGGGGATGCAGGGGGGGGGAGTGCAACACCCTTTGTGCACAAGTGACCAGTCCTCCCTCCCCCACCCTACAACATGGGCCCCACACTCACTCACCATGATCTGGACTTGCCCATTCTTGCAGGAGTCAGGGGAGTTCTCATTCTCATCACTCTTGCACACTCCGATCTGGCACTTCACCACATCTTGTACCTGGGAGAGGCACAGACAGGCAATGTGGTCTCAAGTCTCTGGAGGGCTCAGACCTTCTCCCTCACTCTGGCTCCTGTTCTGTTGCCACTTCCTCCACCAACCAGAGTCAACACTGGCGGTAGAGGGGATCAACTTCCACCTCCGCCTGTTGGCTAGACCAGGAGTGGGAAACCTTTTCAAACCCTGAGGGCCACATTCCCTCGTAGGCAACCTTTCGGGAGCCGCATGCCAGTGACTGCGGGAGGGGGGAAGGGGAGAGATGCAGAAGTGGGCGGAGCAAGATGGAGGTGCTTGAGCTGTGGGCGGCATGTGCTCGGGGATTTGCATCAGTTTCTGCTTCTGATCGTGCAGCAACACATTTCCTACTGCTGCCTATACACTGTTACCTTGGGAGTATTTGTGAGCTAGCATCAAGCCTCCCTTCACCCCCACCATGCTTTTTTTATTAGTCTGCATAAATTATGACTTGCTCAGCTTGCGTGCCTAAAGCATACCAGCCGTTTCGGGCGAGCTTCTTAGCACCCCGGGGCCAGCCTTAATGCCGCTGAGCGACCAAATCTGTGGCAAGGATGTGGCCGTTAAAGCTCCTCGCTCCTGACAGGAGAGTGAGGGATGTGGAAAGTAGCTGGCAGCCGCAGGCGCTGAATGGGCCACCTCTGCAGGGCCTGTGTTTTATGTTTATGGAGCAGTCGCTCACCACCCATCGTGCGAAGATAAATGGGGGAGTGTAAAAAGTCAAGGGTAGGGAGAAAGACTCTGGTCTACAGAGTGCATATGGATGAAATACGAAGAAGGGTGACTCCACGTAGGCTTAGGGAAATGTAGCCAAATCTCCACCCGTGTCCCAGACAGCCATTAATTGGACTGACTGATTTAGAACCTGAGCAAATGAAAGTGGCTTGGGATGGCAAAGGCCATTTATTTATTTTTTGCTTCATAAAAATTATATACTGCTTGATAGTAGGAAAAAAACTTCAAAGCTTTGAACAGTGTGTGTGTGTGTGTGTGTGTGTGTGTGTGTGTGTGTGTGTGTGTGTGGAATAAATACATTGGGGGGGATTCTCCTTCCCTGTGTCCCATCAAAAAGACTGCCCCCTCTGTGTAGGCCAGGGGTGGGGAATCTTAGGCCCAGGGTCCAAATATGGCCCTCCAGGCCTCTCCATCAGGTCCATGGACCTCCCAGGCCACACCCCTCTATAGCTCTGTTTGCCCGCCAGGTATGCAGGTGTAAACTTCTGGCCTGTGCATGGCTTGCATGTAGGCTATGTTGCTGCTATTTCTCCCACTTTTTTTACCTCTGGCCACATCTACCACTAGTATGTGGCCCCTGGAAGGCTGCCCCTGAGGGAATGTGGCCTATGGCCTGCAAGAGGTTGTTCACCTCAGTGGAAAACAGTGATTCCCAACCACTAGACAGGAAAGGTCGACTTATTATCTAGATGAAAACTGGATAAACCTGTTGTTCTTAAAGGGTTACAGCTGGGCTGAAATTTTCCATCCCCAGGAAAAATGGGAGCACCAGCAGGGGCAGACTTAAGTGGTTTTTATTTGGAGGGGGTGTCAAAAAGTTTTCTGTATATGAACTTATTGACAGAGAAGGAAAAAGGCTTGAGGGTTGGTTTTTTTAGATGTCTGTTAAACCAGCCTAATTTTGAGAGGCCAACTACAAATTGGAGAAATGTATTATTACATCCCACTTTTTTCTTTCAAGGTGGTGTGCATGGCTCCCCCCCCCTCATTTTACCATCACAAGAACCCTGTGAGGTATATTAGGTGGAGAGATGATGACTGGCCCTGGTCACCCAATGAGTTTCAAAACCCTGGTATGCCATGTCCTAGCCCAGCGTTCTAACCACTACACAACAACGGCTCTTGGAGAGGAGGCACCCATCAGTTGGTTAGAGTGTGGTGTTGATAATGCCAAGGCTGCAGGTTTGATCCCCATATGGTCTACCAGCACATCCTTGCATCTTCGTACTGCATCTAAAGGGTCCCTTACAATTCTATGATTCTGTGATCTCTCCTTCATGTGTTTTGTGTTTGTCCGTTAAAATAATGACTCGGGAAAGAGAGAGCACAGCAGGAGGACACCCAATGAAAGTCCCAGCACATTGGCAGTGCATGTCGCCCACCTCTCTGCGCAGAAAGCAGTGGACCGTGATGATGACGAAGCCCTGGACCGAGTTGAAGACTGCAAAGAGGACCTGGAAGAGGATGGAGCGCCGGTCGGTCATGGCGAGCACAGCCGACATCCAGGTGAGCGCCAGCAGGGGAAGGACCACGCAGGAGCTCCATAGCGATGCCCTGGGAGGGGGGCGGGAGGGGAGAAGGTGTGAGAGAGAGGTGCAGGAGCCAATCACAAAGGAGAAGGGGAATGCACACAGGCCGGGTCACCCATGCCAACCGACAAGAGCCCCTTTGCATACGATTGGTAGGTGACCAAAGGAGTTTGGGAGGGGGCAGAAGGTGATGGCAGGAAGCAGTTTAGTGCTGGCAGATGTGCATACATGAAGCAACATGGCAGAGGGTGGAGGGTTCCAGGAACATACAGATCTGTTCAGTTATGCTTATATTTCTAGAGAGACACCATGGAAAATGTATGGGTTCCCTGCTTCCTTCAGTGAAGGAACTTGTCCCTTAGGGCTTTATGTTGGAGCATGGCCATTAGATACACCTTCCCATGTCTAGTGGATTCTGGTGGCCTTTAATGATGAGGACCACGAGGAAGACCAAGGTACCCCTGCATGTAGCAGCTTGGTTATTTTCCTTTCCTTCATTTTTAACCACCTCAGCCTTGTCTTAGCCACATCTCAGCTTCTCACCTCAGTCCCCCAACCCATCCTAACTTATCTGCCACATAGCTTTGCCTGTCTGGGCAACAGCCACATGACCTCTGCACCTTTTCCTTGCAGTACGTCAGGGGTTGCTAGGGGCCTGATCTGCCACACTGCCTGCCATTTTTCCTGCCCCACCCTCTGCAGCACCTACCAATTGTGGGGGTAGCAACAATAACAAAAATCAAATTTGGGGGGGGAAAGCGGCTCCTCCATGCATATCAGTGCCCTGATGGGGACACAAACCTGGTCATCAGAGTGATCATTTGATGACAAGGGAGGGTGCAATAACCCATGTCCTCAGCTGATCTTCCTGGATTAGATGAGAAACGGGGGTTGTGTGTACCCTGTAAGACTTAGGGATGTCCACACCAACTTCTGGCATGTGGCCCCTGGAGGGTGGGCCAAAGGTAAATGAGGCCCTCAGGCCACAAACTGTTAGCCACCCCTTTGGTAAGCAATAAATAAATGTAATTGCAGCCTTGGCAATATCAGGATCCCGGTATCCAAGAACTGGGGCGAAACTGGGATTTGAATTTCTGTGAGGCCTATGCATTTGCTCCCATCTCTGTCTACACTGACTGGGCACCCTCCTGAGGGTTTATTTCTTCAGCGACACCATCGGGTCAAACTAGACAAGATGGTGAGAGATCCATAAGCAGCTTTTTCAATAGGATGTAGGCTTCACAGAGGCCCAGAAAGGGACTGGGAACTGGATAGGTCAGGAGGTTAAGGAATAACTGCAACCTTTGCCCTCACCATGCCCCACCCCACAATCCAATGAGTATGTTACCCAGTGCTCCCCCCCTTAAAAATGTTTAGGGGTACTTGCATTTTGACGCCAGAAAATCACCATTTTATAGTTCAAATTGGGTAAAAGGTGTACAGTAAATGGACAAAAGTACAAAGATTCACAAAATGTTTAGGGTGTATGCATCCCCTTGCGTCATCCCAGAAAAAAAAGCACTGGCTGTATCACATTTTCTGTAGAGGTATCCTAATTGTTAAGAAGGGGTTGTCGTGCAACGCGACTGCACTTTTCTTTTTCTAAGATGAGAACTGTCCATATCAAAACACCTCCTCCCCAAATTGCACATCTGGACACATTTGAGTGGGGTGAGGAGGAATGTAAAAATAAAATCCATTTTAGAGCTGCTGTTTAACTCCATGCACATTGCCCTCTTTGCCTTTCCAGATCAAAATGGAAACTTTTCCCAGATATGATGGATTCCCTTCATTTTCTCTCTGTCATGCAGAGAGAGAGAGAGAGAGAGAGAGAGAGAGAGAGAGAGAGAGAGAGAGAGATGAGAAAAGGAAGGCAGCCGCAGCTCATGCATGTGATTAATTAGACCTAACTATCTTTTAATTCTAACGTCTCCTCTTGTGCTTTGTTCGGCTGTTAAAAGGCTCATTATAGGAAATGCAAAGAAACAGGGAGAATATAATCGGGAGAAGACACTATGAAGGGGAAGTGGATGGATCCGAGTGGTGCCTATTGCCAGTTTCCCAAACATCACCTGAAGGTTTGTTTCCACCAGTGCATTTTGCTGTTTGCATAGTCCCTCGCTCCCCAATTTGTTGAGGGTCCTGATTTTGGTCTTGCAAGAAAGCGCAGCCCACCAGGCAAGGCTCCTGCACAAGCCTTGTCAAGGGCAGGACAGACAGAACTATAAGTAAGGATGCCAGAGAATCCAGTCGTAAAAGGAAATGGGGACAGAAACTTCCGTAATTCACGTGTTTTGTGCAAGGTCTAAAACAGAAACCATACAAGCCAATACAAGCAGAAGCTATTGTTCATTCTTTAGCCCGCAAATGTTACATAAAAAGTTATATTCTTTTCTGCACTGTTTGTGACATTTCCCTTCCGTGGAAATGCATCAGAATTAATTATGTCAGTTTTGGCTAATGCTGATAGTGAGAAACATAATGTAGGTTTTAGTGGAAGCCAAACTGTAGAGGAACGGAAATGGTGCTGATTGCGATTTGCTCAGAGAAGAGCAAATTCTGAAGCAGAGCTGCGTTTCAGTTTGCGTACCGTTTCAGGAAGTGCAAATGTGGTAGGTTCACATTAAAATGCAAACAGAATGGATTTCTGCCCCATCCCTGGTGGGTGCCAACCGGGCCTAATTCTAGAGGCTTATAAGAGTAATCAATTTGAAAGAGGAGATGGAGGAACTCCATGCTGCCCAACTCTCACCTCCCCCCAGGTAGGTTGGACAAGCCGGTACATGGTTTCTGCCCTGCTGCCAAAATAATTTCCATCTGAAGCAATTCACACATAAGGGGATTTTTCAAAAAGTGCTTCTTCAGCAAGTTTTTTTTTTTTTGCTGCCTTTAAAAATTAAAAAACCCTTAAGCCACAGTCACTTCGCTTCCCTGCTCATCTCCCTGCAGCAAGCCCAGATGCCGCTGGCAACAGACCTCGGAGCAGAAGAGCAACTGATGGCAGCGGAGTCAGTGTGTGGAGGGGGGGTGTAGTTTAGCCTCAGGGCCTTGCAGGTACTGAGGAAGAGCAGGTGGCTCACAGTCCTTCCTGGTGGAGAGAGCAAAAAGGAGCAGAGTGACATTCTATGGCTCTACTACTGCAGCTGTTCTATTGAAGAGCTTGGCCCAAACATAATGCAGCGTCTGGGAACGCCTTGTGGGCACCCTAAAAGGGCACTAAACAAACCGTTCATCAATTCATTAGATTTTTTAAAAATAGTTTTTGAAAGTGTCTTAAAAAAAAAAGACCTGAAGGAGTTTTGACAGTTCAGTGGAGAGAAGGCTCTGAGGTGATAAATTCAACTGCACAAGCATCCCTCTTGACTGCCATTGCCGTTTGGGTGAAGGCCAGACCTACTGGCTGCTTCTTGCAAATAGTTTTGGCAGTGCTGAAAAACATCTTCCATTTCAAAAAATAAAACAAAAAAAATGATGTTGGTTTTTCAGCACTACTGGCAAATGAAGTGTTTCCTCTGTTCTTTAAACTGCCCTCTCTTACGAACGTCCTCCATGACATCATGGAGCCAAATTCTGCATCATCAACATAATGACATCTCATTTGCTGCATGATCTAGGTCTGCAGCCTGGTGTCCTCTGGATGTTTTGTCCTACAACTCCCATCAGATGTGCTGGCTAGGGCTAATGGGAGTTGTGGTCCAAAAAATCCTGGGGGACGTTGATCTAGGTGACAGATTCAGGAAGGAGGAGGTAGGAGCATCCTAGGAAAGGCAGCACAGAGGTGAAAATAGCCACGTGAAGGGACTATGGCGCCGCCACACAGGGCATAGGGCATTTGTAGAGCCTCGGTGCTTTGGGGGATGAAGTTCAACCCCACTGAAATGGCAGCTTCCAGCCTGAAACCAAGAAGCCCTGGTTTGGCAAGGAAAGAAGAGGTTTCAGTGGTGGAAAAGTGTATGTGCTCTGCATGCAAAGGTCCAAAGTTCAATCTAAGACATCTCAAAGATTGAGAATCACAGGAATTCAGAAAACAGAGACCCTGGGAATTGGTTGCCAGCGCCAGAGTAGATAATAGTATGTGGTAGGGGTGGGGAATTGGATCTGGCCCATGAGCTGCAGGTACTTACCTCCCCCACCCCCCAGAGGGGCCAAGTTAAACAGTTGGATGGGGTCACCCCCTCCCTGCCATCTGACAGCAGATCCATTTCCCTTGGCCTAATCACAGCAGTGCTGTTGCTTGCAAAGGCACAAGGCTTTCTTTGTAGGTACCTGAGCAAGCCCTACTTTTGACGTGAGCCACATCTTTACCTGCCCCTTACCTGGCATCACATAGGAGCAGGTGGGTGTGGCTTGGCTGAAACAGCCTTGTGGGCTGTATGGGGAGGCCTGGTGGACCTAATGAGATCCAGAGGCTGGAGGTTCCCCCTCACTGCTCCATGGTATCCATCAACCAGCACTATAAAGAGGCTCTGCAGGATCAAAAGTAATTGCTAGCTAAGGAATTGTGCCTTAAGTAAACGTTAGCAGTTCCCGTGAGAGCAGCTGGCATTTCTAACAGTAAAATTACAGAGCCCAGCCGAGTGAAAGAAAAATTTAGCACCCATCAACATGCACTGTCAACAAAGGAGAGAGAGAGAGAGAGAGAGAGAGAGAGAGAGAGAAGGCAGCCAGCAGAGCAAGTTTGTGAGGTGGACAGAGAGAGAGACTAACATGGCGCTGTTGGCAGTGGCGGTGAGCAGGGCTGTGCTGGAGACCACACCACACTTGGTACATTTCAAGAGCAGGCTGCCACACGGGGGATCCTTGAAGCTGAGGGTGGTCCCAGTTCCACACCAACCAACATGCATTATGTTGCACCCACCAGCCCATCAAGGTGTGGAAGTGAAGAGGCACAGCAAGAAGAAAAAGTAGCCAGAAGGAAAAGGAGGCAACAAGGCAACAAGACCGACAGGAGGAGGAATGGGGAGAAAGCAATTGAGGAGGGGGAAAGAGAAGAGAGAGAGAAAGAAAGAGAGAGCTGGGTTAGTTGCAGGAAGCACGGCTTGTTAATGTCCAGCATGAAGCAAGGCAGGCAGAAATTCAAGGGCAGAATCTAGCCCCTTTGGCAGGTGCTGAAGAGGAGGGGAAAGGCTGCCTTTTTGGGAGAGAGGGTGGGACTTGGGATTATCCCTCTTCTATCTCAAGCTGTGCCATACACACTCAGCAATGTCTCTTGGCATTCCAAGCAACAGGCAGAAGCTGAGCCCTCCTCCCTGCCACTTCACCATCAACTGAAGCTCTGCTGCCCCAGAAGCTTGGAATGAGGTGTTCTTAAAATGAGGGTTTGAGCTTTTTGCCACTGTGTGTGTGAGAGAGGGGGGGGCTGTACGATCAGGGCAGGAACACTCTACACAGTGGGCCACTGGTGTCTGCACATGGCAAAAATGGCACTTTGAGGGTGAGACCTGGACAATTTGGTCACCCAACCCTCTAAGTTTGGCTTGCACAGCTGAGCCCTGCTGATGACAGGCATGCTGCTTGCCCCAATGTCTCGTCCCCAAAATAAATTTGGGTTTTTGAATTTTCATTACTTAATAAGCTTTTCAAAGGCTTGATTTGCTCAAAAATCCCATTTAGGGGCTGCCCCCCATTTCCTTGAAGAGGAAGACAAGGCCTTATTTTGGAGAAGGACAAGCAGATAATGAGTTCCCATCAACATGCAGTCAATGCACAGTGTGCCTTTTCCCACGGGGGATTGTGGGGCTGTTGATCCTGAGCAGGAAATGCCATTCCCTAGGAGAGTTTCTGTTCAAGGGAGTCCTCCAATGCATGTTACCTTCCTCCCTTCTTCATGGTAGGGGGCTGGCAGGGAAATACAGTGCTGGGATATTAGTCAGTTCCACTCTGAGTCAGACTCTATTCAAAGAGGGGCCTTGAACAATTTATAATGGCCTGCCTCATTCAAGTTGGGGGGGGGGAGTGTTCTTTCAAACCTCCCCCATTTCTAAAAGTAATTTTATATACACACATTTATGCATGCATGCACACAGACTCACATACATGCACATTCCCATTCATTATTTTAATCTCTCTAGGACTCAGAATAGGAAGGGAAAGTGGAGTAGATGTTTTATTGCCATCATTAACTCTGAGCAAAGCCACCATGGGGTGAGTTTAGCAGTGCATTTTTTCAGGGCTTACTTTCTCAACCTAAACCCACTGTTCTCAGCTAAGCCAGCCAGTGTTTCCAGCAGCTATTGCAGCTGCTTGTGGAGAGCCCCCTCGTAACCCTTCCTCCTAGCATTGCTGCTGTGTTCCAGCTTGCTCACCCTCCCCCCAACAGAGCCTAGCTTCTTGGGTTTGAAGCTGCATCGGAGAACAAGTGGGCTCTCAGCAGGCAGTTGTAGCAGCTGTTGGAACAGCTAGCTGCTACAGGCACCTGGAGGCTTCACACCATGTGGCACTCTGTTTGCAAGTGCTTGTGTGAAATAGGGCTTGGAGGAGTAGATGCTCTTTTCCCTGAAGTAACAAAAAACTGGTAAGTAAGTGAAGTCTTTGCAACCACGCAGGCAGCATGCAAACCTCCCTTGGGAACTCAGAGTTACCTTGTCTTTCTGAGTTGGTAAAAGTGCATTTCTGATGCTTTCCTCAAAACGGAATCATCCAGATGCATTGGATTATAACACCCATCAGCTCCAACCAGCATGGCTATGCTGGATGGGACTTATGGGAGTTGTAGTCCAATACATCTGGAGGGTATCAGTTTGGGGAAGGCTGTATTACACCCAAAAAAGCTAAGGTCACAGTGGATTCAGAAGTGGCAGTATGTGTATGCATGTGTCTGTGATATCAAGGGAAGTTAAAACACTTTCCAATACGACTAGCAAAGCAGACTGCATTGGGGTTTTTTTGTGCATCTGTAAGTTGCCACCAAATTTTCTTGGTGAACTTGGAGGTCCCTGCTTAGAAAACATAAACGCCCTTCCACATCAAAACAAAGGCCCATTTAGTCCTGCATTTCTGTACTCACAGCGGGAAGTCCGCAAGCAGGACTTGAGGGCAACAGCAATCTCTCCGCTCAAGCTCCCCAGTGAGTGATATTCACTGGGATACCGCCTCCAATACTGGAGGCAGTACACAGCCAAAAGCAGTTCACCAGATGGGATGGAGCCACTATGCTAGCTTCCCAGCAGGTGAGTCACTATTACTTACTGGGAGAGAGCCCCTTCTGCGTATAGCCAACATGGCTGGTAGCCAAATATCCATATTAAATATTTTCAGAATCTGCTGTAAGAATCAAATTGCTGGGATTTCTCCCTATGGAAGGGTAATGGGGTGGGCTCCCCCTCCAAAAATAAACCTTTATATTTTGCTCAGCAGGAGACAAGCACTCTTCCTTCCTACATCATTGCCCCACCACATATATAGCACCTTGTTCTCCTGCCAGGTACACTGGCTTCAGCATTTTGTCACAAAAAGAGTGTCTGGAACTGGTTTGTGCAGTGTGTGTTTGTGGGGGGTGGGCTTACCCAGCTCGCTGCTTTTTGGACTTATCTGAGATGCCATCCCGAGACATGAGCTTGTTGAAGACGATGATTCCGATCAGCATGTTGACCTGGCAGTGGGGAGAGAGAGAGAGAGAGAGAGAGAGAGAGAGAGAGAGAGAGAGAGAGAGAGAGATCCACAATCAGCAACATCCACAGGGCTATCTAATTTCTAGGCCCCTTAAAATTCACATTGCAACAGGCAGCTGTTAAATGAAAAAAGATGCCTCAAAGCGACTTACAAGTCCATAAAATCCAAAAACAGCCCCTTTAAAAGCAAAAAAAACCAACAACCCTACAACAATGAAAGCGAAGGGCATATCAACAAAATTTCTTAAAGTGCTCAACCCAAAAGGGAGAAAACAATGTGTCTCCTAAAGGCCTTTTGCTCACTGGCATGGAAAGCGATGAAATGGCAGCATAGTAAATGATCTGCAGAACAAGGTAACGGCCACCAACACCACTGGGCAGCATTTGAGCACCTACCAGAACAATCACAGCAGCAGGGCCAACAAAGGCGTAGAGCAGCCCTCCTTCAAGGGACAACCAGCAGCTGGGGAGAGAAGCCAAGAAAGAGGAGGAAGGGTCAAGAAATATCTCAGAGTTTAAGGCTCCTGGATTCCAAGTTTTTAAACAGGGGCAGAAGAAACACTCAATTTTAGTTTCTCGGTTTCTAACTTTTCCATTTTTAAGTTCAGTTCTCCATGTTTCATATTAGTTTGATATATATATATATATATATATATATATATATATATATATATATATATATATACCTCATGAAAATTCACCAGCATTTTAGTGCGAATTTCTCCTTACATAAACACATTTTTGATGGAAGCCACCCAGAGTGGGTGGGGCAACCCACTCAGATGGGCAGAATACTACTACTACTACTAACATTAAGCAACTTTGTCTAATGTGCACATTTCCCCCCAAAGCTATTTTCCCTAATACACAGCATTTTTGCATGAAGTTTTAATGTATACATGCATTTAAATGCAAACATTACCCTAGCACGTGCATTTCCCCCGAGCATTATTTGGCTGGAGATCTGCATTACAATATTTGGAAAAATGTGAACTTTGAGGGTTGACTATGTTTCAGTTCACTTGTTGTTTTGGAAAGTGTGAATTAGGCTCACTGACCTTTAAATGCAAACTGATTTAAATCCTTCCTCCCTATCTATATCTACGCAGCCTGCTCCCATCTCAGATGTGTTGGGGATTCTTAGGTTCTCCTTAGATGTTTCAATTCTCCTCCCCCCTCCCCATTTTATTTTAAGAAGATGAGACAACCTATGGAACCTACTAGCTGGATGTTCCGTATCCTTTGGTCCGAGTAAAGCCAACGGAGACAGCAACTACCAAGGCTGGCAACCCTAGATGGGAAATATAGAGATGAAAATGCAGGTAAAACCACAAAAGAATTCTGCATCTGAAGCACTTTGCGGAGATCCAGCTACCAGGGACGGGTGAACTGGGTCCAAGGGATGGGAAAAGGACCTCCCACACATTTTTTCCCTAAGCATTTGCATAATTAACTGCATTGCAAAATTCAGAGGGCTATGAGATTCTGACTGATAGCTGTGTTCTGCATGCTGTTCAGCAGTTCTGAACTTGGACTGTTGACTAGGTTGATTCACCTTAAAATGCAGCCTGAATAAAATCCCCATCCATTCCTACATCTGACCATCTCACAAACCATCTTGGTTTCTATGAGCAGTCCTTTGGCATAGTCCCAAAATCCCCAGGGGGGTTGAGAGCAAAGAATGCTCACAAAACCCAGCATGATATATTTTTAATGCATCCTTGGAATGGAGGGGGAGAGGTAACTGGCAGCAGGAGATATTTCTGCTTATTACCAGAAGTATGCAGGCCCTCTAAGCTCCTGACCTTGAAGTGACCCTTCTGACCATGCTCAGACCCACCATTTTCTGCTGGGACCAATTGGGCTGATCTGAGTAAACTGCAGGTCCCTTGAGCCCATAAGGAAATTATGTTTCTGAGCATGCTCACCCTGCTTGATAGTGATTATGCCGTGCTTCCAGCGTCAGTTACTTCCCCATTTTGCAATAGTAAGGGTTATTTTTCTTTTCTTCCAAAGCAATGGGGAACTGGCAGGGGAGGGCATTAATGACTTATTCTGAGGATTGACCCAAAAAGGTGTGTGGGTTTGCATGAATCAGGTTCCCCCACCACCACCACAAGCAGTGTTTTTATTCTTGCTGCTTTTGCATTTTGAGTTCCCCTGCCCACAAGTTCTTGCCCCATTCCTGGCACTTGATTCACACAAACCTCTGTAACAAAGTGGTTATAGGGCAGTGTTTCTCAACCTTTTTTGGGCCACGGCATGCTTGTTCCGTGAAAAAAATCACGAGGAACACCACCATTAAAAAATTAAAAAAATTAACTCTGTGCCGCCCTATATTATAATTATGACTGTAAGAAACACTTGCCAAATATTGCTTTCCGGCGGGTCAGCGCTGCCGAGTTCAAAAGATCCGGGTTTCTGATCCACCCCACCCAACCCCGCCGTCCCGTAAGCACCGCCCGCCCGGCCTGGCCTCTCGCCGCTTCCCCGCCCGCCCTCAGCCTAAAAAAGCAAAGCGGGGCAAAGTGTTGAGGGTAGCGCTGCATACCGGGTGGCGTCTCGGTCTGCCTCGCTGCTTTGAAACCGCGACTGCTCCTTCCCTGCGTTTTTCTCCTCTCTCTTTTTTTCTCTTTTTCTTCCCCCCTCCTCCCCGCCTTCCTTCTTTCTTCCTCCCTTTTCCCTCCCTTCTCTTTCCCGCCGCTCCCGGCGGCCACGTCAGTGCCAGGGAACCTCGGAAAGCACGACGGGCTTTCTCTCGGCTCTCACTCGCTCGCTCTGTGCCGTTAGAATGCCGGCTGGGTAAAGCGCGCGCGCCTCCTCAAAATACCGTTGACGGCGCGTGGCAGTGGAGGTTGCCCGGCGACAGTGCATGCGCACGCTTTCTCACGCAGAACGGCAGTTAGCCGCGTGCTCGAGAGAAGCCGGAGCGCACCCGGTGGACAAGGGGCGGAGCCTTGTTGGCCCATGGCCAGTTGCCCGGAGCTGCGGCAAAGGTGCAAAAGAGCCACATGCGGCTCCGGAGCTGCGGGTTGCCGACCCCTGGTCTGTGGAAACTAGAAGTGGCGAAGAAATAGGACGCCCAGGGAGGTGGAGTTCGCAGCTGCAAAATCGCCCTTCTCGTCGCCGCACATCACGGCACACCAGCCAGCCTCTCGCGGCACACTAGCAAATGGAGGAATGTTTGACTTTCTACCAAGAATTCTTTTATTGTGTGGCCCAGTCTTACCTTTGTCTCCCTCCCTACCCACAAGGTTAAGTTTGGGAAAGGGGAGGAGTGAAATGAATAGCAAGCAAAGTTGGCATAGAGGTGAGCTAACTACAGACTGATCTGCTGGATACAAAATGTGCCAAGCCAATCTGCAGAGAGGGCTTTGGCTCACCTTGCAATGGCTCACCTCATAAGTTGGCCTAAGTTTTCCAACCTGCAGGAGTTATTTTCTGAACATTCCCAATTCTGAACATCTGGGGTGCTTCCTGACTGCTGCTGTTTGCAGGTGGGATTTAGTCACCTAGCAGCAACTTCATGTCACACAATTAATGTTGACTGGGAGCTCTTGTGCTACAAAGTCGCTTCCCCAAAAGATATGAGTTATAGTGATAAGGAAAGTGACAAGGAAATGCACTGGAAAGTGTTGGGTAACAGCACTTGCTTTGACACAACAACGTCTAACCTACCCACAAAAGAATCAGAATGAACACTCATTAAACAGTCAATCTCCCTGCAAAAAGTAAGGACACTCAATAAACTGATCTGGAAGCCCCCTTGATGCCATGCCGAGTTCTGGTTTCGTTGCATGTTAGGTGAAGCTTTCATACTCCTTGCACTTCCCAGTTTGTGAAACTCCTCCTTCCAAAAGCAATTGGGTGCAAACAGTGTTTTGCTGAGATCAAAGACTGGCTTTCAATATGCATGCACATCCCTTGACTATCCTGCACCTTGCTGATTGCCTCCATTACCGAAGCATTGTGCTGGTGATGACAGCAGGTGCTGTGAGAATTCCATTTGCAGTGTTAGAAGCTGGCAGTGAGGAAATGCAGGAGGAAGCTCCGCCTCCAGAAGACTGAAAGAGCACATGGCAGCATCCTTTATACAACTGTGAGGGGTTTCACACAGAAGATGAGGAAGACTTGCTGCCTGCTGCCCTACAAGGCAGGACTAGATCTAATGGGCTGAAGTGACAGGAGGGCAGATTTTGGTTGAACATTAGGAAAAGTTAACAGTAAGAGCAATTTGACAAAGGAGGCAATTGCCCAGAGGGGTGAAGGGCTCTCCCTTATGGGTGCTGAGACTATTCTAGTTCTGGATTCCTTGCACAGAGCAGGAGTTGATCAGCCTTCCCCAATCAAAAGCCCTTCAGATGCTTTGACTACAACTCCCATTCGCCTCGGCTAGCACAGGGCTGATGGAAGCTGTAGTCCAAAATACCTGGAGAGCACCAGGCTAGCAAAGGCTGGTCTAAGTGGCCTTAGAAGGCCCCCTCCAGCTCTAGGATTCTGCTGGTTAAGTCATTTGCACCTTCAAGCCACTTCTTGGATGCTATTGCTGCAGTCAGTAAGGTTTGTATCTGATGCACAGGTTCACCTTGAAGCTTTATTATTGTTTATAGCCAATGGCCACGACAATAAAACACACGTGTAAAGAAAGATAATCATCAAAGCAATAAGACAGGGATGAACCCTCACAATACAATAAACAAGATATAAAACATTCATTTGTTAAAAACTTTTCCCTTAACATTTAGCACTGATCCAATTTAGAAAGGCCTCTACAGCTAGTGAAAATATAGTCAACGGATTCTCTTAGATCAGCTAGCAGCCATCTTATTTTAAAAAATCAGCTGGTTGGGCTTGTAAGCAGGACTGAATGGGGAGATTAAATTTAACCTCCAATGAATTATATAAAGAACAATGTAAGATATAGTGCACCATATTCAATTTCACCTGTTCTACATACACAAAAACATTCCTTTTCTGCCCAGTCAGAAAACCTAACAGGCAAATATTCAGTTTGGAATCTAAACTGGGTAAAAGCATGCCTCTCAGGCAAAAAAGGTTAACTCCCACAAATAGGTGGCCCTTTTATCGTCCAGTTTTATTATATGAAATGACAGGCCTACAATTCTTAATGTGCTCCAGACCCAATGTAGTGTGAAAGCCACCAAGCAGTATATTTGTTGCACTGGCAGAATGTTGCTGCACAAGATAAAACACAAGTACTTTACCCAAGATGGTTATGCAACAGGTTGCACCAGAAGAAATAGCTGTTGCATGACCTACTTCTGCTAGCACAACTCTTGTGTTGGATTTCTTTGTTGAGCAACCTTTAAACTCCTGTGGTAGTAGACTGAGAATGTTGGATATGCCCGCAAGCAATGAGTGTTCCTGCGCGAACCAGACCTATAAGACGATTTCCCCTTTCCCTGCGTTATGCCTCCCTGATCCCCCCCCCCCCGAAAAAAATCAGGGAGACAACACTCTGGCTCCAGAAGAGAAGATGCCCTCTTACCCCATCCAAGGCAGAGGAAGCGTTTACGAACTAGGCGTGTCCGGATCCTGCCAATCACAGCCAAGTAGGATTGCCAGGCCTCTGTCAGCACCCAGCAAAAGGAAGAGAGGAAGAAGAAGTGGAGGAATGCAGCAGTCATTGTGCACACACCCTGGAGATTGGGGAAGAGAAGAAAGAGAAGGGAGGGAATGAGAGTCATCAGAATGCAGGAGCCTCCTACATAAATGAGTTGGGTTGTATTCAAGAACAAATGGCATGCATGCACACCCCTTGCAATTGAACACCTTTCCTTGGAGATTCCACTTTCCAAATCTAACTACCGGTAACAATGCTTTTTAGCATTTGCATATTTCAGGAATCAAAAGCAGGGGTGAGTGGAAGGCAGATTGGGATGCTGTGATGCATTATTGCACACTGACTATTCAGGAATTTCATATGAGCCTCTGCACTTGAACCCTCAGGGGGAATTTCCTCCCATACTGGCAGATTTCTGTGTAACTTGCAATAGATCAGAAAGGGTTTGTAACGTGCAACTATTTAACAAGAAGAAAATGACCTAAATTAGGCTGCTGAAATAAAGAGGCAGTGGAAGACAGGAGTGCCTGGCGTGCTCTGGTCCATGGGGTCACGAAGAGTTGGACACGGCTAAACGACTAAACAACAACAACAACCTCAGGAGTGGACTTTTTGTATGTGAAAGGACTGTGAGCTCAATTCAAACAAATTCACGGGCTCAGATGTGCCTCAGAGACACCCTGCTCTTTCTAACTGTATGTTTTTTGCACCTGGCTCTGGTTGACAGAGTGTGAAGTTCTACTAACAATCCAAGTTGATAAGGCAAACTGGGAAGTCTGGCCCAGAAATCCACGACCAAGCAAAGGCATTTCCCTTTCTCACTCTTAGCCACTAGCTTACTGCGTGACTCTGCTTTTCCATGACATTGTCATCACTGATACATTGCTGTGATGTCATCGACCCAAATCACATGGGTCACCTTGACAATCAACTGGATTAAAACAACAGTGTGGACAAATGAGGGTGATGATTGCAAAGGGAAGGAGCAGGACAGGGGAAATCACATGAAGGAAAACAGTATAGGAGCAAACTGAAGGTGTTGAAAATGGGGTGTGCTTTTTGACACTCCTGGAAAAGTCGTACTGTGAAGAAGGAGGCCTTTAAACCTCTGACCTTGCTGCAATGGGCATATTCTAAATGGTGAAGGCATCTGGTGCATGAATGCACACACATGTGCATACAGCTCCTGAAACGCAACACTGTTCACACGGCCCCAGTAGTTTCTCTCGGTTCCTCATTTTTCCAGTTTTAAGCTCAGTTTTCCACATCAATTTGCAAATTCCTTTTTTAAAAAAAGCCCTCATGAAAATTCACCAGCATTTTAGGGCTAATTTCTCCTAAGAGGTACATATTTGCAGTGCTTTTTTTCTGGGGGGGGGGGAACGCAGGGGTACACATACCCCTAAACATTTTGTGAATCTTTGCACTTCTGTCCATTTACTGTATTTATTTTTTCCGATTTGAACTATAAACTGGTGATTTTCCTGAGTCTAAATGAGGGTACCCCTAAACATTTTTAGGGGGTAAAAGCACTGCATATTTGTATGCATTTTTGCATAATACACACATTTTAACACAGTGATTTATCATGATGCATTTTAATGCTGTTTTCACTAATATATGCACTTTTATGTGCATTTTACTCTTGTTGTTGTTTAGTCGTTTAGTCGTGTCCGACTCTTCGTGACCCCATGGACCATAGCACGCCAGGCACTCCTGTCTTCCACTGCCTCCCGCAGTTTGGTCAAACTCATGTTCGTAGCTTCGAGAACACTGTCCAACCATCTCGTCCTCTGTCATCCCTTTCTCCTAGTGCCCTCAATCTTTCCCAACATCAGGGTGTTTTCCAAGGATTCTTCTCTTCTCATGAGGTGGCCAAAGTATTGGAGCCTCAGCTTCACGATCTGTCCTTCCAGTGAGCACTCAGGGCTGATTTCCTTCAGAATGGATAGGTTTGATCTTCTTGCAGTCCATGGGACTCTCAAGAGTCTCCTCCAGCACCATAATTCAAAAGCATCAGTTCTTCGGCGATCAGCCTTCTTTATGCATTTTACCCTAGCATATGAATTTTCAAACAGGTTACATGGCCAGGGAACTGTAGTGCTAGTTTTAAAGTATGGCTGTGTTTCAGAAAGCATGAATTAGGTAGGTTTGCTTTTAAATGTGAACTAAATCAAAGTTCTCCCCCACCCAGGGGTGGAGGAAGGGAGGCGGTGGGGACGGTACACTCCAGGTGTCATCACTGAGGGGGGTGACATTAAGCGCGCCACCCGCCCGTGACTCCCAAGCCTACCCTGAGCTGTTGGGGGAGCAGCCTTCCCCCCCTTCCCTCTTCGTTTTGGCAGCTCAGGGGAAGCTTGGGAGTCGCTGGGGGGCGCTGTTGCCCCCCGCTCCCCGGTTGCTTCCAGGGGGGAGCCTCCCCCGAGCTGTCAAAAGGAAGAGGGAAGGGAGGAAGGCTTCTGGAAAAGCGACACAGCTCCCCCCCCCCGCCCATGAAGCAGCCCACCATGGGTGGCTCGCTCCACCCCCTGGGCATCTCACCCCCTGGGACGCTCGCCCCGTCCCCACGGCCCCACCCCTGGGTGCACAGCAAGTGCGTCACTCTGGGTGCCGAAGCAGCTAGCTCTGCCTCTGCCCCAATCCCTATGTTCATTCGCATATGGGAATTTATTCAAAATAAAATGGGCCCTGTACTCGAAATACACTGCAAGCCCTGCACTGTATCATTATGGGACTGGATTTCAAAGCCTAAGGCAAGCGACACAACCCTCCCTTCCCTGATGCTGGATAAAAACTGGCAGAAGTGGCTGTTGTCCCCACCAGCCTCCACCTTCACGCTTCCACCGACTTTAATCAGTCAATGGCTGCATTAGGTTTACTGGCATTATAACAAAGAGACAAGTGCTAATAGGGCATGCCTGGCTCTGGTCCACAGGCTGGAGAAGGAGCTAAGCATGGAGAAAGGACCAGCAATGCACAAGCACAGTTTGGGTCATGAAACACGGGAGATTCCCAACGTTGCAACAAGCAGCAAAGGGGTGGTCCATCAGCAACAACAGCTAAAGGGCTCTGCATTTAGCCTAAGCCAGGCCTGCACAATGTGGGACTAGGGACAGAGAAGAAATCCATTTTAAATGGATTTAAACATGGAATTCGAAACCACCCCCTTGCATCAAGTGCCTGCTTTTGTGCACGTCTCCCATGCATTGTTTTCTTAAGAGCCTGACTATGCATATAAACACATATAATAAGAGTCAAGTTCCACATTGTAATATATTCCTGCAGCATAATGTCATAAGTATATTCATACAGTATATACTAATATCAAGCAGGTGCCTCCACTTTTCAGGGCCTGCTGAAAACATTCTGAAAACAGTCAAGCTTAGAAAGTTTAGGTAATTAATTTTACTCTGTTTCGTATTGTAACTTCTAAATCATGAGTTTTTCCACGATTTTACTGTTTTATCATTTTGTAAACTGCTTTGAGGGTGTTTTTTTCTTTTAAACAATCAAGCAGTGTATACATTTTACGATAAACACACAAGCACATACAACATTTTGTATGTATTTGCTTCTCTGCTGGTTAATTTAGGAAAGCTGCATATTTGTATATGTGATTAGCCTTAGATGTTTCAGCTTCTCATGGAGATTTGGTGATGGACAAATACGGTATGTCACTTCACCCAATGTTTGTGAATTTCTGTATGCATTACTTGGTTGGAGAACTGCACTACAGAAGTGTGAAACTTGAGGGATGGCTGTACTTTGGCTTGCATTTTGATTTGGAATTAGGTATGTTCAACTTTAAATGTGAACTGAATCAAACTTCTCCATCACCCCTATGGCGATTAAGGAGCAAGACAGGAATTAGGACAACTGATGTGGGTAAGGTAGACATCGAGAGCCTGCCTGTGACCCATGAAGCTGAACACAGCCCACCAGCTCTGTATTAAGGCCTTTCAGGGGCCTGGCTGCTCCCGTTTTTGGACCTAGCATGGCCCAAAGATTTAGAAGCAGAGTGGCAGATGGGACACCTGAAGGGGGGGGTGTTGATATTTGCAGACACATTTGTTCCCCTCTAGTAGCTCTTGTTGATCTTATGGTACTTTAAATATACTTTAATTTCTCTCTCAGAAACTTCAAATTATAAGCAGGGTCTAAACACTAGGAAGGAAGGAAGGAAGGAAGGAAGGAAGGAAGGAAGGAAGGAAGGAAGGAAGGAAGGAAGGAAGGAAGGAAGGAAGGAAGGAAGGAAGACTATCCTCCTGTGCCCCATTACAATCACATCTAGTATCTTTTTCTTTTTGGAATGGAAACCTAACTAGGCCAGTGTGCCAGAGGTTCCCTACCACTGACTCATAGGGTAGAGTGGCTGGGGAAACCCAGCCAGATGGGCAGGGTATAAATAATAAAGTTGTTGTTGTTGTTGTTGTTGTTGTTGTTGTTGTTGTTGTTATTATTATTATTATTATTTACAGATGCTAAGCAGTGAGAAATTTACAAGATACTTTTCATTCCTAAAAGAGCATTGTTGATTACAAAGGATATATTTTTATTTTTTAAAAAAATCTAAAGAATTTGGAAACTCTACAATTTGATAGTCTGCAGTGCTGAAAATTGATACGTTTCAACTTAATTTTCAATAGTTTTGTTTGTTTGTTTTGCAATTCATGCTGGCAATAGTTGCTCAATCACAATGCGATTCTCTCTTTTGAAAACCAAGCAACTCCTAATTGCCTGTCTCCAGCCGCAGTCCAGAAGCTGCAACTCCCCTGGCCATTTCATTAACAAGGGTTTTATCCAGCAAGGCCCAGACGTGCCAGCAGCTCCTCTGGCATACACGTTCCCCTCCTTGTACTACTCATGCCTGCAACATGCTTTCCGAGCTCCTCGATGTCTCTAGTACATCAAGAGGAAACGCTGCAGGGTGGTGATCTATTATGCACGAGGTCCCTTGCACAGCAATGGATGGGCCGCCTGGGGGCTGAGAGGGAGGCTGCAGCTACCTTTGATCTCCCTGGGCTGAAATTCACATGTCAGTTCTGGAGGGTTTGCACTGGAGAAAGGATAGGTGCAGAGGGGAGAATGGATGAAGATATGCTGCTCCCCGGATTGTATCACAGCAAATGGAACCAGAGCCTGACAGAATTGTTTCCCCCCCACAGAGTCAAATATGGCATGAAAAAACAATTGTTGTTTTAGATGGGCACATTCTTTTCCTCCCTGTCCCTCTGGTTAAAGAGATGCTACAGGTTTTGGAGTGCCCTGAAACCTGCAAAACCCACGTCACCAGGGATAACAGTTGGACACAAGAAATGAGTGTGTACACCATAACACTTTTGTGTATCAAGTTCTGACTAGTACTGGGCTTCCGGATTCAGTTCTGGGCTTCCGGATTCAGCGCCAGCGTCGATCGGCGGGGTTTCGTCTCGTCTCCGAGACGGCCCGTCTCTGCTAGGAGTGGGGAGGGCAGCGAGAGCAACGCTGCGCCCCTTAGAACCTCGGGAAGGGCGTCCCGAGGGCAATTTGCTCGGCACAGACCCAATCCGGACTCCCCAACTCTTCGGTTAGCTCTAATAAGAGCTCCGGAGCGAGGAGGGTAGAAGTCGCGGGGGCCATTTTGAGCGGCAACGTTATTCTAGCAGGGAGAAGCTTCAAGCCGAAGGCGGAGAGCGCTGGATTCTTCCGAAAATAAAACGATTGGAAAAGACTGTAAGTAACCTCACGATTTGGATTATAAAACAATTTGGTCTGGGAGAGAGGGGAGAAAAGAGGAAGCCACCCCCCCCACGGCAACAAAGAGACAGTAAATAGAAACCCGAAGCCATAAACAGAAGATTTGTAATTCAAAAGGATCCCTCAAAGGCATCAAAGAGAATATCCCCTTTGATGCAGGGTGAAAAGGGGAGAGAGACTGTGGTTTATGACTGCCCTGCAGCAATGAGGTAAAGCCTAAGAAAAACCTTTCTTTCCCTCGGGAGCCGGCAGCCTAGGCAATTCAGTGAGTTGATCAGGATTTATAAGTCAATTTTTACTTCACTTTGTATTTCTGGACTTTGTGGAATTTCTTTTTTGGCTTAAGTGCTTGTGAAATGTGAGTTCGAACTTTATTGTTAACAAGACTTGAAGAATGCAGCCAGCTTGTTAAAATGGAGTCGAGAAAATAAACTGTGATCATATTCCACCCCACGTGATAAGTTTTGACCTTGGCAGGACTGAAATATGTCAACAAAAAAGTGTTCCCCTGAGTTCCAGCGGTCTGTTTTGACCTTAATGTGGGAAACAAGAATAGAGTTATGTCAAGAGGAGACACGACGACAGGAGTTACAGCAGAAATTTCAGGAGGTGATGGCGGAATATGATTTTCTAGGAGATGAAGCTTTTGACACTGAAAAAGAGCAATGTGAGAATGACAATGATGGGGAAGGAAAAGATGAAGATGAGGACTGTGATGATTCAACACAAAATGAAACACACCATGAAAAAAATGATGACTCTACTCTACAAAAAGTTGGATGGAGTGCCCTGTCTTTGAGGGGGGCACGATTGGTATTATTGGAACTCCAGAACGCCCACAGGGAAGAAGGAAAAAATATGCAGAGAAGAGAAGAAATTCAGGGGTCCTGTATGGTGACCTGGATGGCAAGAGACTGTAAACAGGGGGTGGGGTGAAGGGAAAGTGATGTTGTGATTATAAGGATGGATTAACAGGTTTATAACTGGTCTGCTGATTTTGGAATTTGCTGGATTGGGGGGGGTGGAGCCGGTAATCGGGGATGTAAGGTTAAATTGAGAATAGTTATAGTTTTAAAAGTGAATGGATTTTGGAAAATGTGAAAATATGGAGGCTTATAGAGGGAGAAAAAAAAAATTAGGCACGGGAAGAGAAAATGGGAGTTTGAATTTTCAGTGATTTGAATATTAGATGAAAATGTTAACAATTGATTTATAAGTTGTATAAGATACAAAGGTGTATTTTTATAAAGTAAGAAACTGTTGCAGATGATAAAAAAGGGATGAAAACCGGGGAAGGGGGGGAGGGGAAGCCCATAAAATATGGTTTTTCAACTATGAATGCAAGAAAAATTTTTCTGTTTTGTATTGTTTTTTTTCTTTTTCTTTTTTTCTTCGCCCTTTCTTTTTCCCCTTTTTTTCCTATTTCTATTTTTCTCTTTTTTTGGTATAACAATAGATGGTTGGATGGATGTCCTCCTGCGTACTGCCCTGGTTTGCTGGAGCTCCCTGGTGGCAGGGGGGGGCTTTGGGGTCAGGGGAGGGGGAGGAGGACAGAAATCCAAGCATAAAATGGACCATTTCTGACTGTTCACAAACATGGGATACTTCTGTGGCAGGGGAGGACCCATGTGGGTGGGTAGGAAGGAGGTGGAAAAGGGGTTTAAGTATGTACCGTTTTTTTGTTTTTTTGTATTTTGTAAAATTAATAAAAAGTATGTTTAAAAAAAAAAAAAACAAACATTTTTGCAAGCAAACTCCTCTAAATAAATCAACTTCTGTATGTTATTTTCACTGTCATATGGATCCACACACATTCCCCCCCCCTAAAATATGCATCAGTGTGCATTCTGTGAAGTGCATCGCAACATTGGGAGAAGTGTGAAATTAGGCAGTTTCTCGGTAAAATGCAAAGTGAAGTCTCTCCCCCATCACTAGAGGTGGCTGCTCTGTCCACCAGAGCTTTGGGTCCAAAGGGACCAGGCAGGCTGGGGCAGAGCAGGGGCCGCAAGAGTGAGATGACTTTACAGTCATATCTCAGTTTACGATCGCTGCGGTTTGCGATCGATCGGTTTGCGACCGCCGCGGACCCGGAAGTGCTTACATCCGGATTCCGTGGCGGGCGGGTGCACAGAAGTGATCTGTGCAGCCTGTGCATGTGCAGAAGCACTCTAACAGCGCTTCACACATGCGCAGAAGAGGCGCTCCATTTACAATCTTCTTGGGGAGTGACCGGCTCCCCGGAACCAATTGAGGTCGTAAACAGAGGTACCACTGTAATTGGCACTATGGGAAGGGGGTGGTGGGAATGGTACAGTCCTCACCCCTTACATTTTAAGGGAGCTCACTGAGAGCATCTTATCCTGGACTCCTCTCCTCCCCTGTTAAAACTGCTCTCCCCACCTGCAATTGATGCCCACATTCTTTCAAGCCAACTTTTGCACAAGCCAACTAGAAACAGACATTTTCAGGCATTGAATTCTGTGCTCAAGCATTGCTTCTGTCTCTCTTAAATAAGAAACATTTTCCAGCACATTTTCCAGCTTCTTTACTCAGCTATGTAGCATTACCCCCTTTTCTTATTGGATGTGCAGGCTGCAGATAACCAAATATGTATTGCAATTTGCTTCATGCAGAGAAGCACTAGGGCAGGCTCTCTCACTCAGTATGACTCATCTCCCAAACAGCTGCTGCCTCCTTCCTTACCTCTCAGTGGCAATGATGTAGCTAGAAAGAGTTGGGGTGATGGGGGGGGGAGTAGTAACTGGGAAAGCTCCTCGAACTCTTTTGAAGTGGAACATATAAAGAGTTCTGGATGGGGTGGGAGCTTCTCTAGGCCAGAGTTCTGTTCCCAACTGTATTCAGCTTGCCTCTGGGAATCTGTGCCTTAAGGCACAGATAGACTCTATGTCTTCAAATATCAGGTTCCAGAGGCAAACGAAAGGAAGACACACGATCAGAAGCATAACCTTGTGAGAGGGGAGGCACACATTATGCGAAAAGCTGTAGAGAGGATCCCCTCAATATGAATTTAGAAGTCAAAATTAAATATTCTTTATGAGCTCAACTGTGTTTAAATATTTAAAAACAAGGTATAAAATACTCCGTCTGCTGGGTCAATATTTAACATTATATTATTTCATGCACCCCGACTAGGTTGATAAAGTACTTTTTAAGGTGCTTACATGATACTATTAATATTATTTAGCACCCAATCTGTCCGACTTTAAACTTTTAAATCCCACTGTTCTCAGTGGAGATACTTAAGCTCATTTTTAAATTAAAGCTGGTCTGAAAGTTCTCCAACAGGATATTTCAGCCTAATGTTGGTAGCTTGTGGCAGGCACTGAAACCAGTGCCACCTTTTCACCCCTGTTGTCGCCACTGCTGCCATTTCACAGAGGCAGCAGCAAATGCCAGCAGTGCCTACTGTTTTCCCATATGACCCTTATCAGGACCATGTTACATCATGATACAGCCTTTGTTTTGTCCTCCAAGGCCACTGAGCTCCTCCTCCTGTCACTTTTGCAGTCTGCAAATGGTGCCAAGAAAGTGGTGGGAGAGCCCACTGGCTTAAACCTCCCCACTGAAATCAAAGAGAGGTTCACAATTGCTGAACTTTAAGATGCATCACTTCCCTAGTGTTCCATTCAAATCTCCATCTTAATCAAACTGTAAAATCAAGATATCACGCATTTCGAAAAGGTGGCCTTTTTCATTCAGATTTTGAATATCTGGCCCAAATTTTGAAATCTTCCCTTTAGGTTTGTAGAGAAGATGCGTTTTAAAAAGGCCAGATAGAAATCTATGTTAGAAGCAGCATGGAGCCACGCTCTCAAAGGCTGAAACAAAGCGGCATGATCTGTAGATGTCTTGCAAAGGAGTAACTTTTCTCACCTTGCTGAGCATCTGGGACTGCCCCACCAGGATCAACACGTTGGAGGCCAAAATGGAGACACAGAAGTTCAGGAGGATGATGGAGCGTTCCGACTTGATAAACCTACAAGAAAGAAGGTGATGGGGATGAGCAGCTTTGAGAGATACTTGGAGCACAGGGGCAAAGTTGAACCCAACATCGGGGGGGGGGGGGGTTTGACATCTTGCACATGACCTCACGTATGCAATTACCATAAAAGGGCATCAATGCAGTATTTACTATAGAACACAATTCAAAACATCTTCGTGAAGTATTGCATGGGTCTTCCTGGATTCAGCAGCACCTTCTCTATGCGCCGAGGGCCTTCTGGCGGTTCTCTCACTGCAAGAAGTGAGGTAACAGGGAACCAGGCAGAGGGCCTTCTCAGTAGTGGTGTCCACCCTGTGGAACGCCCTCCCACCAGATGTCAAGGAAATAAACAACTATCTGACCTTTAGAAGACATCTGAAGGCAACCCTGTTTGGAGACGTTTTTAATGTTTGATGTTTTATCATGTTTTTAATATTCTGTTGGAAGCCACACAGAGTGGCTGGGGAGGCCTGGCCAGATGGCCGGGGTATTATTATTATAATTATTATTATTCCCATTATCTTAGGTGCACAGTGATGTCCCTGTTTTATTATTCTCCACCCCCCCCCCCTTAGGATGCTGATTTTCCAGAGGGTTCCCCCTCCCTGATTTTATGACCACACCTGTTTTGTTGCAGGCTTTTAAATGGTGCCCTAGTCCAGTGGTTTCCAATTAGCTAAGTATGGCAGACCCCCTGTTTTTCAAAAGTCAAGCCATGGACCTGCTACTTTTGAAAATTTTGGTAGTTTTTGTTATGTGATTGGTGCCACGGACCTCCCAGGTGGGTTACACGGACCATCAATTGGGAACCATTGTGCTGCTCTCATGGGATGGGCTCAAAGAAAATCACCTCCCGTGGTGTTAGCGAAATGCTTTAAGGGTTCCTCCCAAATTGCCATTTACCTGGCAATAATTGCTGCCTCCCCACTTATCTTCACAATCACTAATGTGGAACTGATTGGCAAATCCATACATATGCATGTACCAAAAGAGAGGGAAGAAAAATGCCACACTTTTTGCTAATCTGCGGCTTAAATATTTAATTTTCAAGCATATTCACACCAGAAGGTCACTTTTTTTCTAATGTGAGGCTGTTTTCTTTTTTACAATATCCTCTTTTATATATGTTGCTGAATTTAGGAGCTTTGAAAAATGTTTTTCTTTGGGGGTGGTGGTGGTGGTGGTGGTAATAAAGTAATTATCTTAACGATAGAATGTTGCTTTCAAATGAAGCAATAAAATGTCCCTTGCTTTAAAACAACCCTCTAAACCAAATCTTAAAAGGAGAAAGCAAAAGGAGCATCAAAGTCACACTTATCAATGCCCCAAATTTCTAATGTGTGCAAGATTTTATTTCAGCTCAAATTCAGAATGCCATTCCCACCTCCCACCCACCCACCACCACCACTCCATTCGGAGGACTCTGCCACATCTCTACCAGGATTTTGGTTAACCAGAGCTAGCTCAAAGAGCAGTTCTCGAGTTTACTTGTAGCCATGAATAGCTGAGCCAACCTACCTCCAAAAGGCAGCGTAGATCACCAGGAGGGTCAACAAAGCCATACAAGAAACAGCACAACCAATCATAAGTGGGACAGAGGGGGAGCTGCCAGAGTCCATGGCCTGCAAGAGTAGAAGCAGAAAATGAAGAGAGTGAGGGTGAGAGAGTCCCCACCCCTCACACAAGGTGAGCTAAGTCTGGCAGGACAGCTTACTCTATGGACTTAACCATTTGTTATATATATGGTGCTGGTTATCCCACAGTGTCAGGCAAATGTTACCCACTCTTTCCAGTGCATTTCCCTATCACTTTCCTTATTGCAAAAAGTCTAATCTTTTAAGAAAGTAAGTTTGAGGCACAAGAGCTCCAGCTCAACCCTAATTGCGTAAATCTGAATTTGCCACGACACCTGAAAATAGCAACAATCTGGAAGCACCCTTGAATGTTTTCCTTTCAATATGCAGTTCCTCCACTAAGGACCTGCTTCCCAAGAGAAATGCAGCATGTAAGGAAGTCTGAGCTGGTTGCTCTGACCTCATGGCTCTCACAAGCTACTCTTGAGTTCCTGTACCAATAATTTAGGAAGTTTCGCCACTGTAACTAAACCAAGTTTTACTGCCTGTGCAAGTTTTTGTTTGTTTTTTTTATGAATGCTGTATGGAAAAGCACATGAATCTGAACTTAAAAGAGTTTGTAAACAAATCATTTTTAGCTTACCAAATGTGTGGTCTTTTTCTAGGCTGGGGAAAAGTAAATATTTGGAACCCACAAAGGCATATTTAAAAAATCTAACTGCCTACATTTCCACACTTAATTTTCTTGCATATTTTGTGATTTTTAATCTCTGCTGGGGTTCTTTCACCAAAGAATACTTGCCCCAAACTTAGATCTTAGCACCTAGGAATTCTCCTTTACATCTATATTTATTTATTTTTCTTTCACCAACAAGCACAGCTTCATCTAACCATCCCACAAGCAAATAAAAATGAATGCTCAATCAGGGCCGTCTTAAGCACCTTTGGCGCCCTGGCGCCGTGGTGCGACGGATCCCTCTGCCGCCCCGTTTTCCAGCGCGACGGGCAGGCAGGTGGCCGGGCTCAGCGCGCAGCGCGGTCGCCGAGGGTGCTGCTGCGCGGCGGGCGGGCGGGCTTGCTGCGCGGTGGAGTGGCGGGCCGGCCGGCTGGCACGGCTGCGTGGCGCCCCCCCTGACGGGCCGGCGCCGTGGTGCACTGCGCCACCCAGCCTGGCCATAGAGCCGGCCCTGTGCTTAATAAATAACTGCTGTTGTCTAAGCCCCTGGAAACAAATCAGTATGACTGCTCAGCAGAAAGGTCACCTGGAAATGACCAGAGGTATAATAGGAAACTCTGATACCAATTTAACACCTTCCTCCCTCTTAGAAAGCAAAGAGTTGTCTGCCAACTGACTGGCAGGGCTAAAACTGGCTAGATTAAAGATCTGATGCCAAGATTCTTCTCACCACATTTGTTAATAACTTGGGACCAAATTTCCATGCAGAAAGCATTATGTACATGCACACACACACACAAATGTGGGAATTGTAGCTTAGTGATATAGCACTGGGAATTCCTGTTCCACAAACTACAACTCTTACAGCCTTCTGGTTGGCCCCTTTGAGAGCAAGTTGCTGGACTAGATGGGCCTTTGGCTTGACCTGACACCAATGCTGTTCCTATGTTCTTCCAGTTCCCAGGGTTGGGTTGGGGGGGGGGAGGGAGTAACACCAGAGAAGAATTCTTACAAAACCAGTTTGTACCTGGTCTTTGGTCCCTGTTGAGATGGGGGAGAAATGGGACAACTTGAGGGCCCCTTTGGCAGACATGTGGCTAAAGCCTGCTCCCTTCTCCAAAGCACAGCCCCTTCTCTGTCAAGTAGGAAGGTCTGCATCTCTGAATAACCCCGCCACCCTCTTCTGTTTTGCTTCCTGTGGCACATGGCTTGAGGTCTCGGGTGAGGGAGGGAAAGGGGGGAGAATCCGTTGCCGCTTCTCTGCATTCCTCAAGGGTGGCTCTCCATCTCCTTGCCAATAGGGCATGCTTCCGGAATACCAATGACCCCGCCTGGGTAGGGGAGCATGAAAGAGGCCTGTGACCAAAGGATGCAAGCAAAGCTCCTCTCTCTCTCTCCGTGCCTTCAGTGGCGTCGCCAGCGTGGCAGAGGAGGATTCCCAAGCACGCCCCCAAGATGGTTGCCCATTTGCTTCTGGCACGGGCTCTCTATTCCTCCTCCCCATCGCTAAGCATATTAATGCTTTGAAGGCTTGCTAATAACTCTTATAAATTTCAACCACTCTAGCAGCGAGGGAGCGTGGGGGGTGAGAAACGCTGCAGAGAATAGATCCACATTATCTATGGCATTATCTACTTAAAGGCGTCTGGAAGTGGGAAGAGTTCAGAGAGAAAGTAGGAGGGTGGAAACAATGGGAAGGGTGAAGGGGGCTGCTGAAGAGGAGAGCAGAGGAGGTAGGCACAGAGAGGAGACAAAGGGAGCAGATGTTGGGTAGTGGGGGAGGTGAGGAGTGGGAGAGAACAGTCACTGCCATAGGGAAGAGTTGGCGATTCAAGTCTTTCTAGACATAAAACCTATGCTCTTGAAGCTCTTTCCCATCAATTGCAAATGTGTGTGGGAAGCTGGCTCTCCCCACTCACTATTCAGGGAAAAGGTAACCTGCACTTTGCACATGTGCTGAAGCACTTTTTCAAATGTTCCCCCCTTCTCGGTGGTGGCAGGCATCCTGATGATGGAATGTCCCCCCCCCGGAAGTAGCAGCCTTGGCATTTTGGTGCTATGTTAAACCATATCTGTTTGCCTGGACATTTGCTGCGGTTATTTCTTTTATACTGCAAAAGAATTTAATTCTTATTCTTTTCCCTGCTTTTATTTGCTGGATTATTTTTGTTCTTTTAAAAACTATGGCAACCTGCCCTGGGATCGATCAACTGATGAACAGTGGGTTAGAAATGTCTGTGATATGGAGTGAATTTATTTTAGGTATTTATAATCCATCGTTTCACTCAGAAGTCCCAGGATGGCAAACAATAACATTAGCATCACAATTAACAGTAATTATTTGATTATCACTGTTTTTTTATATTTTCAAATATGAATCAACCAATTAAATAAATCTGAAGCCTGCATAATAGCACCAAACAGACTTTTGTTTGAATGTCTGCCACCTCCTGCCCATTCCCTCTCAAGGCTTTGCCTGGAAGCAGACTCTTGCATTTTCCCCATCAGTCAAACCACTTTTGTCTCATAGCACTTGTCTGATTAGCCCTTGGTCCAGTCTTTGCCAACCCGGTTGCTTCCTATGTTTTATGCTACAAATTCCATCACTGGGTTGTAGTCCAAACCATAGGAAAGGAATCAGATTGGCAAAGGGTGATTTAGCCTGATGAAGAGTTCTGGAGAACTTGAAACCTTGTCACGTTTTGTTAAACCTTGTTAAACCTTGTCACATTTTGGTTGACCTATAAAGGAAATCCTCTATTATGGATTTTTCGTATGGGTCCAAATGGCTACCTTTACTCCCCACCAACTTAAATATTATTTTGCGTCTACTTAGATCAATGAGAAGAGGGATACAAGACTCTGAGTGGGGTACAATGGCAGTGGGAAGGGATGGCAGATGTTACAAAGAAAAAATGGGGAGGGGAGCTTGTTGAAACTACCACCCCACCCTCCCCAACTGCAACTTAAGGCTGAGCTAACTCTGTTCTTTTGCGTACTGAATGTGGTTATGTGTGTGCAGATGTGTGTGTGTGTATCACTTTCCCTTAATGCAAGCCCATCACTGGCAGGGGCCTAATGGTTGCCATGGAAACCATATAAGTTTAGCTCAGGCTGCAAATAGTTATTGTAAGGCCACCATGAAACAGCCTTCCAAAATTCTCCACTCTATTTATGGATGGCAAAATAGTGTGGGTGTAATTTTACCAAATATTTTTGGTTGCCGGGGGGGATTATTATTATCGATTATTATTTATTGGACTTATTAGTCACTAATTGACGGGGTGGAAGAAAGAAAAATCAGGAAATGGTCTTCTGTGAAATTTCACTTCCATTAACATTGAGCAAAACTGTATTGTTAGCTCACACTGATGACCAGAGGAAGCGATGGGCTATGAGAGAATGACCGGGACTCGTAGTAGTCCAGCTTGTTGCCTTTCTTCAATAATATTCAGTTTGTTTTCTGAGAAATTTCAGCCCACCTCTGGGTTTAGGCCTAGCTGGGAGGCTGTGTCTTCCCCTCAGGCATGAGCCACAGGCCTTGCTTTCACAGCATGCCCCATGAAAGCAAGGCATTCCCTTCCTCTCCACCCCTTCAGTACTGTTTTTTCTAACTTTGACTCGAACATGCCCTCAGAACGTTTTCAAAAGGTAGGGGTGGTAACATCACAGAGGTGACTGCTTATTTGCAAAAGGAAAAGAAAATGAAGTGGTGTCAGAGTAAGACATCTGTGAAGTTTCTGAGATGCACAAGCACATGAAAGAAGGCACCCAGGGAGAATTTAGGGATGCTTCAGGGATATGATCTTTGTCAGTTCTGATAAAATCTGATATGATCCATATCTCTAGACTAGAGTGTGGATGGGATCTTGGTTATCCACTGGTTTTTGAACATCCCAAATGCCCCAATACAGCTCTCGTTAAAAAAAAAAGTATCAAAAACTCATTTTTAAATGTGTACTTTTGAGGGATGATGTTTAAAAATACATTCCTTGAGAGGAATTGTGTTAAAATATCTATCTAATGTGGAAATTATTGTATGGATTTTTAACAGAGACTATTGAGGGAACAGTTTGCAATGGAGTTATGAATGAAAACATAAAAAACTGAGACAGACTGATCCATCTATATCCCTAGGGGAAATGAGTACATCTGCTATTTTAACAATAATGGTAACACTAACAACAGCAACACACAATAACACTACTAATAAAAACTTGGTATTTATATCAGCACTTTGATGTGTGAAAAATTTTCATATAATATAATACATAATAAACAGCATAACAACATAACAACATAATACATAATAAACAACATTTCATTATTCCCAAATTGCAGATTGCAAAATTGAGGTTGTGAGGCAGCGTATTGTGTATAGCTACCTCATGAATTCACAGTAGTGAAGATTTGAACCAGGGAACTTTGCACACTTTTAAACCTTAGCTCAGTAATCCTTACGGCAACACTTTAAGGCAGGTCAGAATTCTTGTCCCCCAAATTGCAGATTGGAAACTGAGGCTGACAGCTACCTGGTGAATTTACAGTGGGCGGAGGTAAGATTCAAACCAGGCGACATTCCCGCTCACACAGCCCACACTGTCAGACTTTGCAAAGAGCTCTCAGGGACAAAGGTAAAGGGAGAGAGAGGTGGTAGACAAGAACATGCAAGGGGAATCTGGGTAAGTGTTCAACAAAGTTGTGGGTGTGCACATGCAACTCCCTGCAGGGATGCAACCTTGCAAAGTCCCTTTGGGTCCAGATCAATAGTAGGCTTGTTGAAAATTTCTCATCCCTTAACAACAGTAGACTTCCATAGAGCACACAGTACCTCTTGAAAACTCACAACTTCTTCCCTTAGCACACATGCAAAGCTGAATGATGAGCTTGTGTCCTGTGGGCCAGAGTTGCCATTACTCTTGCTTGGCTCCTTACCCTGCCACCTTTAATTTGGCTATCAGGCCCTCCTGTCTCAGGGTTGGGCCACCTCCGTTGGTGGGAGGCAGGAATGTGGCGCTGGCCGAGAGCCCAGCCTGCTCTCCCTCGTTCTGTCAAAACTTACCAGGTCTTTGGGCAGTTGGGCGATCACAGCGAAGGTGGAGAGCTGGCTGCAATGGCACTTGGTGTGAGCCGAGAGAGTTTCCACCGTCTGGCAGCTTTCGGTCTCCCAGTTCCCAGCGCCAACCTCCCTGATTGATGGAATGCAAAGGAGAAAGGAGAGAGAAGGAGAGATTTCAAATGATCAAACACTCACACAGCCCACATCCCTTCAGCGCATTGCCTGCATTAACCCTTAGTGATGCACTGGGTGAAGCAGGCGCTCTCTCTCTCTCTCTCTCTCTCTCTCTCTCTCTCTCTCTCTCTCTCTCTCTCTGTGTGTGTGTGTGTGTGTGTGTGTGTGTACGCGTGCGCAAGTCAGGCACCAGGGTTCTGTCTGAGTGGCTTGCTTTATCTCCTGACCCAGTTGTTGGGGTGTAATGTCTCCACTCCCTCCCCATCCTCCGGCAGAGATCTCAGCCCAATTTCCCCCCACCCCCACCCCTGCCAATCTACTCCCGGCATAGCCCTATGTTGCTACAGACTCATTTCCCTGGTGGGGAAGATTGGGGGACGTGGTTGTTTGTTGCTATTGCAGTAAGCATTGATTTAATTTGAAGGTTGATGCCGACAGGGATTTGGGAGAGGGAGAGACTGAGATGGGCATGGATTCTGGACTAAGGGGTGTGTGTGTGTCAGGCAGGGGTTCTCTGGGGTTTAGAGACAGTTAGTTTTCTGGCCTGCTCAGCAAACAGCCAAGGGTTGATACAGGCTGCTCTGGTGGTTTCATGTTTGCATGATAATGCAGCACGAGATGGAAACCTCAAGCAAATTGAGGAATGGAGGGAGAAGCAGGAAGCAAATGTACAAAAGAAGGGGAAAGGGAGGGTATTAGAAGAGAATGAATTTCTGTATTTGAAACTCCCTGATGAAGGATCTCAGGTCTGAAATGCAATGGACATTAAACTTTGTCTGCCAACCCTTTGGGTGAGCATGATAGTAAAAGGAGGGGGGCAGGGGTACCATCCAAGAATTGAGAGGGGCCACAAAAGCTTCTGAGAACTAAATGGATACAGCTGATCATGATTGGTCCCTGTCTCAAACCCGACAGTTAGCAGTACATTCCTCAGTCTGCATCATGAGACAGTAGTGAAGATATTCATGTATGTTTATGTGCTAAAGGTTTATTCACCTAAAACAATGCAATTTTTTTTAATGGAACATACACTTGATCCATCACACAAAAGCCTCCAGTGTGCAGAGCTGATGCTTCAGCAGCACATCTGGATGTGTCCTTAATCCCATCCATATTGCAGTATTTATCTGGGCTGCATCTACAGACACTAATTGTTGCCTGTCACTAGAAGTGGATCAGGGCAATTATGGGGCGATGGTGGGCTGAAAGGGAGGGGAAGGAGGGAGGGAGCAGTGAAAACAGACTGAGGCAAAACCTCCCCTCCCCCATGAAAAGCCATTGACTTCCAGCAGAGGTGGTCAACCTGTGGCCTGTGCGTCCCCTGACGCCTCCTGAAGGTGCCCCATCCTTCCATCACAGTAGAGGTTCTTCCTTTTTGTTACATGCATCCTCATTTTTTCCTGGTATGTAAAAGTGCCCCACCACCACACAGCTCTCTATGTAGTTTCAAAACAACTGGAAGGGGAAGTATTCAGGCACTCAGCTGTTTCAGAGCAAACTCGTAGACTCTACAGATATGTGTGCATGTAGCACACTAAAATCAGAATGGAATAATATTCAGTTGCTTTCCTTAACCCTCTTCACTAGCCATCCTGTCTCTTTCATGGAAGTGATCTCTCTGAGCAAGAATTTGGGGGATGCAAGGATGCTCAGGGAATGGTATACCTGCCTCTGACAATTACATCCACTGTTTGCTCACACCTGGGAGACAGGATGTTGGTTGGACAGGATGCTCGAGGGCCAACCCTCCTGCACACCCAGAATTCTCAGACACTCTAATATGCAGGCTCTGCATGGACCATGCAGGCCACCATAGCCTCAGCCTGTTCCTCCTCCCTCTGGAGATTCAGCTCTGCTTTGCCCTTTGCATGCTTTGTCTTCTACCTCTGCCTTGTACGCACGAGCAACACTCGAGACTGAAGCCCAGGAGCAAAGAGCAGGCCCACAGCACCCAGAAAGCCCAGAGCAAGCCTAGAGGGGCACCCAGCCCTTGGCATTATTAGGTGCCCAAAAATAGCCTCTCAAAAATGACTGACATTTAGTTTGGTACACCATCGGCTCAAATCTCTCTGACATTGTCATCTCCTATTCATGTTTCCATTTCAAACACCAAGCTTCACATACTGCAGCAGCCTTTGCCAAGGTGGTGCCCACCAGATGTTTTAAGATGCAGCCTCCATCAGCCCCAGTCAGTGTACCTGCCTAATAAAAAGGATAGTCTCTGTGGCCCTGATGTCACTCCAGCTGCCTGGGGGCAGTAAACTGTCTTGGGACAAGCATTGGGGAGGGTGATGGCTCAATGAAGAAGTGCATGTATTGCATGAAGGGAAGCCCCGCCGTGTTCAGTACTCAGCACCTCTAGCCAAAAAGGGCTCTCAGGTAACAGGACTGACAATAGCCTCCTTCTACCCGAGGTCTTGGAGAACTGCTGCCAGCCAGAGCAGATAGTATAAAGCTACGAACATGGGAAGTGGCCTCATTCCAGAACAGGCTATTTGTCCAGTATTGCCTGTTATGGCTGGAAGTAGCTCTCCAGGATCCTAGGCAGAGAAGACTCTTTCACATCACCTCCTACCTCTTCCTTCCAACTGGAGATGCCAGTGGTTGAATCTAGCATGCAATGCATGTGCTCTTTGGCAAGCAGTACATGTGCTCTACCACTAAGCTACATTCTCTCTCCCAAACTAGAAGCAGCAGTGGTCAGTATAAAAGAACTTAACATGATCAGTGGAAAACAGAACCATTGACTCATTTCATTCACCATGGCAAGACTTTGATCTTGTTTACCTACTCCACACCTGGTGGGGAAGCAGTGGATATTGCTGGCTGAGTAGATTGTAAATTCTATTAAGGTTTCAGCATCCTCAATAACCACAGAATGCTGAGACTGGGACCTCCAATTTCTTTATTCGGCTAAAAGGGAAGCATTCTTTCTCTGAGCTGGAAGAAGCACTGCAGCAGAAATGCAATTTAGTTTACTTGTAAACTGCACTGAAAGGATTTGCATCCTGAGAGGCAGGATGTAATTAATTGTAATAAATAAATACATGGCTATGATGTACGGCAGAAATAGTGGCAACTGCTCTTTCTGATCTCAGATGTGCAGATACATCAGAAGAGTTTTGCTTCACCAGCACATTTAGCATCTGATGGCACAGAAAACTCCTCTCTCTGGTCACACATTTCTAAATGGTTAAGAAGAACTGAGAAGAGAGCATTTTTTAAAAGGGTCAGGCACAGTAGGATGATGCTGTATCTATGCTGTATCCATCAATAAGCCTAAAAGATCAGCCAGGAGATATTCTGGATGGGCCAGAAGATGGAGCCAGGTCAAGAAGAGAAGAAGGGGTTAAAAATCAGACACAATGGGTTTTGTATGATTGCCAAACTTTAGAACTTCAGTTTGTGTTAAGATGAAGGCAGGAGATAAATCACAGAATGTAGCTGCACATGGTTTCAAGCTGTGGGACTCCTTGGACTTTTGCTAGAGTTTCTCAATGAGAAGATCAGCCATCTTGGCCAAGCTTCTCCAAAAAAAACTGTTTGCAGGTATGCAAGAGAATTATTGGTACTTTCTGGGCCATACTGTTCTAGTCCATGTGAATAAACTATAAGACCCAACAGGCCCACCGCATAAATCAAGGGTGGACCCTGGAACAATGTCCCAGATTCCTCTGCAATATACAGGTATGTGCCTATACTCTACATTTAACCAGGTATGGAGGGGTTGCTTGGCAGTCAAGTCCATATGTTTAGGCAGAATGACTCACAGCCCTGGAAGTAAAACAAGGAGCTGCTACTATCAAGATTCTGTTAGGTACAGCTGGTGCACTGTGTAGAATCTAGAAAGGATGTAGCCCATAAGAACATAGGGAGAGTCTTGCTGCTAGATCAGGCCAAGGCCAGCATTCTGCTCTCACAGTGGTGAACCACATGCCTTATGTGGGAAACCCACATAAGGGTGAGTGCAGTAGTGCTCTTCCCACTTGAAATTCTCAACAACTGGTATTCAGGGGCACATTGCTTCTGACAGTGGAGGCAGGACATAGCCATCATGGGCTGTAGCCCATACCCAGAAGCCTTGTCATCTGTACTAGACTAGGAAAAATGAGTACGGGAAAAGAGGTGAGGGGTTTGCAAGCAGTAGCAGCAGGGATGCAGTGGGGAGTAGGAGAAGATGCTGTTGCAACACTTGCACCCATCCCTCAGCCAAAATGTTCAGACAGCTGCTTCTCAGGATGAGTGAGAAGGTTAGAGGAACAGGAGGCAGGAGTGGCACTCAAGAGATGTGGTTCTGCTACGATGTTAGCATCCATCTGTCTTGGGAGACAATGGAGGGGTTCTCCTGGGGGGGGGGGTTGAGGTCAAACTGCTGGATGGTTGCAGTGCCTGCTGTGACTGTAGAGACTGATGTGGGAGAGAGATGCTTTGTTGCAGCTGGGGCAGATGAAGGCACCATGGCATTTCTCCTCTGCGCTCCTCCCAGTGGTAATTCCTCCTCTAGTCACTGCTGTGGATACACAACTTGTCTGCCTGTTTCCAGGCATTGCAGTCATCTGTGAGGGATTACCACATGGCAGGGTTGGTGTTGCCAGCCTCCATGTCACCTTGCAGACATCTTTATAATGCAGAGTTAGAGGATGCCCACAGCACCCAGAGACAAAGAGCTGCTGAATGCCAACTACTGGGAGGTTACAGTGGGAGTGGGCTATTGCTTTTGAACCCTGCTTGGAGGCTTTCAGAAGCAGCTGATTGGCCATAGTTAAAAGTAGGGTGCTGGACTAGATAGACCTTTTGTCTAATCAGGCAGGCAACCCTAGAGATGTCCTAGCACACCCATTGTATCTTTAAGGGACCTTCAAGCTCCATAATTATTCTATAGCTAAGCAATAGCACTGGCAGATAGATGGACAAGCCTCCAAAGAATGGGAACATAACACTTGAATTCCCAAGGTTTTACTGGAGTAATTTATCAAATGCTATTAGCAAACAAAGCACAGAGGCTCACAAGCAAAAATGAGACAGTAACACTGAATTATAAAAGCTAACTTACGCTGCAGGATACTGTGTGTGTGTGTGAGAGAGAGAGAGAGAGAGACAGAGACAGAGACAGAGAGAGAGAGACAGAGAGAGAGACAGAGACAGAGAGAGAGACAGAGAGAGACACAGACAGACAGACAGACAGACAGACAGACAGACAGACAGACAGACAGACAGACAGACAGACAGACAGACATTGCTACCCCACTTTTCTTCCACTGTTTCCCTGGTGGGCACCCATTCAAGTGCTGACCCGAAGCAGATAGCTTCAACAAGGTGGTGGCTTCAAGTGCCTTCAGACCATACCACTGGAAGAAGGCTGGACTCTCAAGTCTTCCTACAGATCAAGCTGCTGTAAGTTTTTCACAAAGCACTTCACACTTATGCCATGCCTAGAAAGCATGGATCTGAGCAGTGTTCTGCTTGACCCACACTTTCTAGGCACAGGTCAGAGTGGTTTCCCCCCTGCCCCACTCCTTTCCAAGGAAAACCCACTTTTTGGTGATAGATCAGAACAAATGGCACTCCAGAAAAGCCCCAGTTGCCATTTGCTCCGATTGAGCACTAAAGAGCAGTTTTCCTTCGTGGAATTGGGTGGGGGCAAGCAGTAGGACAAGAGGAAGTGTGGATAAGTCCCAAGTCTCTTGTTCCCTAGGCATCACTTGCAGGGAAGTGATATCAGTTGAAACACAAATACTAACACTTGTATGGAAAGGAAACAAAATGCCAAGAGGAGATGACTGTCTTATAGAGCCATGTGACTTCTACTCAATGGGGTCTCACAGCTTGGTATATAATAACTAATTTCCTACAAAGATGTTTAATGCATGTAAACATCTGTGCATCACCCAACACATTCCTTGCAGTTGAAATTCACATTAAAGCATGCAAACGAAGCAACACATACAGGCATCTGCTTCAACTGGATATGAGTTCCAGTGATTAACAAGTCCGCAGGAGTTATCACCAAATTAACTCTCCATGTTGAATGTCCTTTCACTGTTCATGAACTAACCTCATGAGGTGTGGAAATCTCTCTTCTCACCTAAGTTATTTGATGTGAAGGGAGACCCCACTTCAAAGGAAGGGAGCAATCTTAGTCACTTTGCATTGCAAGCATCATAGGTAGAGATCAAAGAGTTTTTAAAGGGTTATCTGCTGCAGGAACAAATCCATCATTTGTGGAGATAACTTTGGTGTCAGAAGAATGTCTAATGGATTTCTTTGAAACTTGCAATCAAACTGACAGATTTTTACTTAGAGAAATTAAGAAGGCTCAAATCCACAGGAGAAACAAATATGAGAGCTCTTTTGGCCAGAAGAAGAAAGAAACACAAAGCCCAATGAATAGCTTGGACCCAAACCTTATTAGTGCATGGATAGCAGACAATGAGGAACCCCACCTAAATTACTCTGACCTACTCTAGGAAGCGGGTGGCGCTGTGGGTTAAACCACAGAGCCTAGGGCTTGCCAATCAGAAGGTTGGTGGTTCAAATCCCTGCAACGGGGTGAGCTCTCGTTGCTCAATCTCTGCTCCTGCCAACCTAGCAGTTCGAAAGCACGTCAAAGTGCAAGTAGATAAATAGGTACCGCTCCAGGGGGAAGGTAAACGGTTTTTCCGTGCGCTGCTCTGGTTCACCAGAAGCAGCGTAGTCATGCTGGCCACATGACCTGGAAGCTGTACGCTGGCTCCCTCGGCCAGTAAATCAAGATGAGCGCCACAACCCCAGAGTCATCCGCGATTGGACCTAATGGTCAGGGGTCACCTTTATCTTTTACTCTAGGAAAAGCATGAGGCCATTATCCAAATAGATACAGACATGATTGCTTCCAACTAAATCATACTCAGAGTAGACCCACTGAACTCAATGAACTTATCACAAACTTCAGCCTACTTATTTCAGTGGGTCTACTCTTAATATGACTTGTTGTTGTTGTTGTTTAGTCATTTAGTCATGTCCGACTCTTCGTGACCCCATGGACCATAGCACGCCAGGCAAAAAAGATAAGTGATACGGGGTACAACATTGTTTGTTCTTTTCCATTGCTGCCAGTAAGCAAGGTAAGGCTCAGGATGGTGAGTAAAAGAGTTCAAATAAGAAAACATATCTCCTTAATAAAAGCTATAAACCCTATTTTTATTTATTTTTTGTTACACAGCTGCTCATTGACGAGGTTCCACAATTCATCTAAGGAGGAGGCAGGTAAAATGTAACAACATGGTTACATCTCACCCCAACTCCTCTCCTCTTGGGCTGGTTATGTCAGTTTGAAAGTACTAGTCCTGTGGAAAGGAGAGGTTCTTCTTGTGAGTCCCCATTCCCCCCCCTCTTACTCAGATTAAAATATGATCCAAATGAGAATTTCCATCTCACCACCACCAGTATCCAGTTGCCCATTGGAAAACTATGATTCACGAAGCCTTCAATGTTGTATCCATTTACCTGGTAGTAAATTCCACTGGATTTTCTGGTGAGTAGGCAGCAAAAAATGCTATGTAAGAGTGCTGGAAGGGGGTGAGAGGGAAAAATCTCCCTCTTCTTATTTTGCAGTGGGAATGCTACCCTAGACTTGTACTTCTTAATGGAAGAGTGAGGAGGGAGTTTGGGGATGTGATTAGGTGGGATGTACAGAGTCAGAGCGGGTGGGAGAGCTAGCCAATTTGCATTGGCTCAGAAATGAACTGTGCTATTTCCCCCAATTACTATTGGGATAGCTGTGTTCAATTCCAAGCCCAGTCAAGCGAAGCTGGGGAGCTTCCCCATCACTAGGGAGAAGCTATCTCCTTATTTACTGTCCCATGCAGTTTCTCTTTACAGCTAAAGCCAGGAATTGAAGTTATAAAACAAATGGGGGAGGGAAGTGACTCAATGGACAAATGCTTGTTTTGCATGCAAAGGATCCTAGGTTAAACCCCTGTTACTTCCAGGTAGGGCTGAGGAAAATTCATTCGAAAAACCCTGGAGGAGCCACTCCCAGTTAGAGAAAGCAGTAATGAGCTATGTGGAATAACAGTTTGACTTGGCAGAAAGCTGTTCCCTATGTTCCTATTAATCAGTCCTTGATGGAGATTAGGGGAATAACTTGGTTAGGAGTCATAAGGAGCCACAGGACAAGAAAACGGAGGAGGCGGCATCAGCAGCAAAAGGGGCTTAAATTCTCAGTGGGTGGGAATGGGCACACAATTCTAAATGCTTTGCCTGCACTAGCTGCCTCACACATAGCTCTTGCTACTGGTTATTCGTAAATGTCTCTGAGAATTACATTTGCCGCAGCCTACAATTCCAAGGTCTCCTCCAAATTCCATTGGCAACAGGGATGTCTAACATCTGGCCCAGGGGCAGGCTCAATCTCACCTCCCGCCCACCCAAATGTTTCTGTCGCCCCAATGTCGTATACAGAAGTGGTAAATACTTTTTTTGTTTTTAAATGACACAGACATAGCATTTAGTTCCTGCCTAGCTCAGTGACCCATTTGGAAGGCAAAGTTCTCCCTTTGCAGACATCAGATTTAGCATTAGTGGGAAGAGGGTGAGAACCCCCCCCCCCAAATCTCAGCTGAATTGCTATGTAGGTGCACATGTGAATGCAAGAGTATGGGTGGCTGCACTCACTGCTGGTCACTGCTCATATTGGTCTAGAATAACAGCTTCAACTACTGCATCAGCTTGTGGGTGTGCCTCTCTGTGGTTCTGAAGCCCAGCTGGAGGCTTAAGTGCAAACCAAGAGATGAGCACTGCAGCTACTCCTGTTACAACGTGTTTCAGAGGGGAATCTGTCCTATTTTATCCTCTGCCACTGTCCTCCCTCCCGGCCAGCTGATAATGAATTACATCTGGCAAGCAGGAGGCATCCATCTCTAAGCGCCTGCTAATCAATAGCTGTTATTAACAAAGTTAACCCACAGTGGGGAGTGCAGAGGGGAGGGGCAGTTGGCCTCGTTAAGGGAGCCTGTCACTCTTGGCACAGGCGAGGAAGCGAGAAGAGATATTGTCAGGTTCCTTTTTGATGTATAATAATGAAATGTGCAACTACAATACTATGCTGCAAATGAGGGATATTTCAGCACTGAAGGACTGGATAGCTCTCCTTGCCAGCTCCAGGTAGCATTGAGAGAAAGAAAGGAGAGGGATGGGGCTCTCACAATCCCTGCTGTTTTGCTTAAGACCTACATTCTGCAATCTTGGGGGAGAGAAACTTTATCATAAAAAAAATATTCTGGGCATTGTGTCTTTGGAGAAAGAATATGGAATAGCTGCATCCTTCAGAGCCAGTGTGGGATAGTGGCTGGAGTGTTGGACAAGGACCTGGGAGACCAGGGTTCAACTCCATCCTCAGCCATGAAGCACACCGGATGACCTTGGGTCAGTCACAGTTTCTTAGTCTAACCCTCCTTGCAGGATCATAGTGATGATAAAATGGGGAGGGGCAGTACTAAATACGCCACCTTGAGCTCATTGGAGGAAAGGAAGGATATACTGTAAATGTAAATCATCATCAAGTACAAGAGCAGAAAAACAGTACTGAAAAAAGGGAAAGGAAAATCTTCTTTACACTGAAAAGTTCTTGAAGTAGGTTTTCATAACTGAGAGAGGGAGAGAGGTGTTGCGATGTAAAAATGGCTAACTAGGTGGTCCTTCCGTGCTCAAGCTATCCAAGTATCTACAAGTCAGCTGTGAAACAAGAAACCTGCTTTATTAATTTATTAAGATATACAAACACTTAAATTTATTTTCTCTCCCTGAACAGGGTCATCATATAAACCAGATGCCACCCATTTCCTAAGTTTATTTCACCATAAACTTACTTGGTACAACTGGTATTTAGAGGTATGCTGTCTCGAATACTGGAGATGATGTAGCTATTGACTAGTAGCTATTGACAGCCTTGAGGCCATCACTAGGGATAGGCAAGAAGGTTGAACTAATCTTGAATTGGGCCTGGTCTGAAATGAGTTGAGGTAGTCTGAGATGAGTCCCAAGTAGGTTGAGTCATTTTGAAGGGCTTTGTACTGATCCTGGACCTATTAGTAAGTAGTTTATCCCTTGCAGAAGGGCTGCCATGCCTCCAGCTTTTATGAACTCATGTGAATAAACATCAAGAATAAGAAAGTTATGGCCACTTTACTTTTAATTTTTTTCATTTCATTTCTTGAACAAAGCAAATTTTAAAGTGGCCAGCACACAAAAACCTGGATCTTACTGTCTGAAAATTTTAAGGATTAATTCCCTCTTGAGGGAATACCATTACTTCATACACCTATGTAAAAACAAACAAACAAACCCAGACATATCATGGCCATTTTGGTTTTCCAGTGCAAGTTAATGGGAGGACTGAAAGCTTGCATTTCTGGATTTGGGGTTTGACTCAATTCAAACCAAATCGGGACCACAAATCAGGGTCTGAACTGAATTAGGAGGGGGTGCTGCTGCTTCTGCAGCCTTAGCCATCACTAACTCTTGTAGTAGCAAACTCCTGATGTTCTTTTTTGGGTCCATCATGGATCTTCCAACATTCAGCTTCACTGGCTCCTCCTAAGTTCTTGTAGCATGAGAGAGGGAGAGGATCTCTCTATCTACTTTCTCCTCACCGTGCATAATTCTAAGTCCCTCTATACTTGCCTCCCCCCCCCTAAACTAAAAAGCCTAAATGAAGGTCACCCTGTGAAAACCACATATGAGCAGAAAATTGAGTCTGGCCAATCTCAACATAACCTTCAAGCTGATGGACTCAGCTAGGGAGTCTATTAGGCAGCATGGTGGGTAGAATGCCGACAGAATCTCTAAAGTATTCCAGGCCTCAAATTCTAGGAGCACACCTTCCTTCGCAGGCAAGACAGCCAGCCACTGGGTAATTTTGAAGAGCCAAGATACTTTTGCAGATTGCTGTCATTCCACATCCATGGGCAGAGACAATATTGATGGCCCTCCATCCTAAAGTGATAATATTGCAAAACATATCTGAGCAAACACAGATGCCACAGCCAACCAGGTCTCACTGAGGCACAAGGATCCCATCCTCTATGTATTAAGTAAGAGAGGAGAGAGACAAAGACAAAGGGTCTTGCTTGTTGCAGTCTCGAGTTCATAACAATATTCTCACTCCCACCCCCTCAATCCAAACAGGCTCCCCATACATCTGTCCTTCTTTCTCCAAGGTCCATCTACTGTAATCCCTCCAACACGTAACATAGGCAAAGAACGACTCAGACCCAACACCACTAAGATGGCTTTTAAAGATGTCAAACCTTGAGTACATGGTCACAGAAAAGCTACACTGGAAAGCGTCAGCTGCAGATCTTACCAGGATTCAGCTAGAATCCAGATCATGGGGCTACCCTAATGCAAAATCCGCAACTCAGAGGTGCAATTAGCCACTCGCCTATTCCCCTGGATTTGAGTAGCAATGTAGTGCCTAGCCAGGGGTGAGTGTTATCACAATGCTCTCCTGCCAGTTAGTATTCCTTCCTGCCACAGGGGGATAATCTAGTGTCCAGGAGAGTGGGAATGGCAAAACAGGAATGGAAGAAATAGGATAACATTAACAGTGGGTTAAAAAATGACTGTTTGCAAGGGATGACCCGTGTAGATGCATCTTGTAGCTGTCCCCACACAAGCTTCATTCCTATGCACTAGAGACTACCCCGCTACCCAAATCAGTCACCCTTCCCCTCTCTCAGTCATATGGGTGTGCCCACCATCTGCATATGTGCTCTTACACAAACCCACACTATAGAAGGATGAAGTGTACTCACACTTTGGTGTACTCCCAGGTCACACACTGTGGATGCAAGGTGCCCTGTGGACAATGCAGAGAAGGAGAGTGATCAGTTTGGTGTCAGGTGCCAGCATGGCTAAACTGGGTATTATGAATACAATGAACATAATTTTCTGGTTTCAGTGGCTACTTATGAAGGGTTTGTTTTTGTCCTCAAAAGGGCAAAACTCTGCCCAGATGTGCAATGCATTTCAGAAGGCTGCATTTGCAATTGCAAGGTCTTATTGTCAGCTGCCCTAAGAGCAGTGCTTGAAGGGCAGGATAGAAACATCCTTAATAACGAAAGATCTTCATCATCTGATTCAAAGGAGAATTCTTACTCCTTAATAAATACTTTTTAAAAAGAAGAAGAAGCTTCCATGCTGAGAAAAAAATACATTGAGCCATGTAATATTTTTCTTCTTTTCTTTTTCCGAGATGTCTTATTAAAGAGGATTTTCCCTTGACAAAAATATTTTCAGATTTCACAGGGAATAAATACCAGACTGTGTTGCTGTTTCTTTTTGTGCTCATTTCTCTGTTTATTAATAATTCTTTTTGTTCCACAATTGTTGTTTTTCTCCCTGACCACCAACCCCCCCAAAGACAAATGGGGGGGGGCACGTCTCCCCCTACCTTGCCAGACATATATTGTTTTCATTAGGGAAATTCACTTTCCCTTGAAACCCAAGGCTGATTTCTACTTGAAATTCTGTGATTATGGGTATTTTGTACCAACTATGTTTGAGGGGAACACAAGTCACCTCCATTATCCAGTTTTTGTTGTATGCTGAAGATAGACCTCTTCATGCTGTCTCTTGAAAGACATATATTTTAGGACACACTCTACTTGTGACTTAAATTTGTTTTAAAGTGTTTTAATGTTGTATTTCACATTGATGTGATTTTCCCTTGGACCTCATAGTGAAGGGCAGGCAGTAATTGCTATGGACACTACTACTGCAGGAGAACCTTATAGCACTTACATTGATGATATGGGACAACTCCACCATGATCAAGGGCTCCATGGCCTTGGTTGGGGGCTTCACCGTCACCGTGAGAACTTTGGACATGACAGCCAGGGGACTTCTGTGGGTGGAAGAGAAACAGGTTGTTCGCAAACAATCCTTTTGGCATTTGAGTGTGTGATGTCATGCCATGCCACCTCCACAGCCACTCACCTAGGAGGAGGCAGGATTAATCCCAATGTGCGATACAAGATGGCACCAATGACAAAATAAGATGATTCATCTGTTTCTGCAGAGAGATATGGAGGAGGGAGGAAAGAACAGCATTGATTTAGGTTGTGGTTAGAGACGGTTCTAGACCAGCTCATACTAGTTGATGGGGGAAGCTCATTTGGGCTTGAACTGGGATGAGCTAGCTCAGGGCAAGTTAATTTGGTTTTGCTTGAATTAAGCTGGTTAAGGTTGGCCACATTTTATGCTATGGTTCGGTTATGCTCCCAGTGAGGTTACTGGGAATATGACGAGGTCTGCAGGGTGTTACACCCCAACTCTCCTGAGATTATCATTCTCCTCACAAAGATGTACAGGAAGGGGAGTGCTGAAATGGCTGCTCACACTCCACCCCATTCCAAGTCAGGCCATTGTTTCATCTGGCTATGTATTCTCCACACTGATTGGCAGCTTTGCAGGGTTTCAGGCAGGGAACATTCCCAGTTTTACCCTGGAATATTATCCATGCAAATCACATGCTCTAACAGTAAGCTACAGCCATTCCATTGTTACAACAAGGCCAGTATTATTTACACGGACAGGTAGTGGCTCTCTGGGGTATAATCCTGGAGTCTTTTCCTGCCCCACCTTAAAAAATCATGCATTTAATCTGAGGCTTTTTGTGTGCCAAGCGTGTGAGCTTTGCCCCTTTCTCTCCAGGAAGAATCCAGGCTCTCTTAGCTCTCTCTTCAAAGAATGTTTAAAATCCAGAGATAGAACGAGAGATCTAAGAAGCTTCCAAATTCCAGGGTCACAGAACAGTACAGGGGTGTAGGAACACAGGAAGTTGCCTTATACCAAGTCAGACCATTGTTCCATCAAGCTCAGTATTGTCTACCCTGGCTGCTAGGCTTTTACACAACTCTCCAGTGTTTCAGACAGGAGTCTCTCTCTCAGCCCTACCTGGAGATACCAGGGGCTGAACCTGGGACCACTGAGCCGTAGCCCTTCCCCAACACACACGGACACAGACCACATACCAGATGAGGAGAGGCTGAGCACTTCCTTGGGGATGAAGATCTTATCCTCAGAGTGGCGGGCCCAGTCTTTCATTCCACGCCGGCCCTTCATGGGGAAGTTGATGTCACTGGAGACAGCAGAAACCGGCTCTCTCTGGATGCTGATTACTGCCAAGGGTGGGAGAAAGAAAGTGGGGAGGGGAGGGGGTCACTACTGGGTATTGTGGGGGGACTCATTTTGCCCCTCTCCCAACACAACAGACCTCTAGATCCTCAGTGGTGGAGGGACCAAGCCTAGTATGCTAATTGGGACAATGGGGACAGTGGACTGAGAGCCCCCTTGACCGCAAGTGAATGTGAGTGTTATTCCCTATCATTTTTTAAGTCTGTGGACATTACCTAAATAATTACATTGTTTCTGTAGTGCTTTTGACATTCCCCTTCCATTGAAATGCCTGTAAATTAATGCTGTAATCAATTACATTAGTTTTGGCCATAGCAGATAGTAAGACAAGATGTGGGTTGTAGTAGAAGCTGAACTGTAGTGGAATGGAGGCAGAGCTGATTGCAACGAATGCAGGACTGGATGGAAGTTGCTGCCACCATACTCGCCACCATACTCAAGAAGGCCTAGCAAGTGACCTCAAGGACCCTGGACTGGAGCAGGCACAACCTCCAAGACTGTGGACTTGGTGTACAAGCACCCTGCCCTGTTCCCTTCCCTACAACCAAGCAAGTAAGCCGTCCCTCCATTCTCTTCCAGCCACTCACCCAAGTTGTCCGTGACGATGAGGGAACTCTGGAAGGCCTTGAGTGCATCTCCAACCAGGTGGATGAAATCCTCCACCACCTTCATCAGGAGCACAGAGCCAGGCATGACCTGTGAGGCAGAAGGAGGTGTTAAAACAGGCTGGGGGTCCCCACAGCCTAGCCCTGCACACAAGGCATGTCAGCTCACCTGCTGTGCATCTTCCCACTTCTCCCTGTTTTCCGCATCCACCATGTAACTGACGACTTGGAAGAACCGCTGTGGGAGGAGAGGAGAGGTTGAAGTGCAGGCGTTGGGAAGCCTCCAGCTGTCAACCTTCACCAACCTGGCACCCTGCAGATGCTTTGGACTACAGCTCCAATTAGCTCTAGCACATTGCTGGCTGGAGTTAATCAAAGATGTAGTAAAAAACATCTGGAGAGTATTAGGTTGGCGAAGAACGCTGTATTGAAAATTGATCTTGTGGGTAGGCAGGAACCCTCTTGAGAAATACTGCTAGTCATGAACACTGTTTTTCTTTTGCTTTGCTTTCTGCTAAAATGTTCATTTCAAATATTAGCTGATATCATCATGTGTGTATTAAATGATTCAGCTCAGCAGGAACATCCATAACCTCAACGTTTTGCAGTTGGTAAATTATATTAGGCAATTTCCCTCAGCTTCTGGCAGGGGAGAGGGAAGAAGCCTTAGTGCGCAGGGATGAGTGTGAAACTGTGCAGGCAGCACCTGGCAAAATCTCAAGGAAATGGCTAAGCAGAGTTTCTAGTGGTAAGAGGAGGAACATAACTGCTACAAGTCACTTAATGCAAAATAAGCAGATCTCTGCCAGCCTGTTTGATCTGAAAAAAATATGCAAGTCACAAAATATTGCCTTTCTTGTGGAAGAATTTGGTTGTGTTTGAAAGACATCTGGAATCATGGCTTCTTGTGGCTACTACTGCCTATGAGGGACACTGGACTAATTATAACACATTTATTCTTTTGGCCTGCAAAAAAATTGTGATGGAAATTTTGGCTCAAAATTTGCCTGGGGGGGTGCAGACAAAAATGCATTTTAGGAGAAAATATTTAAATGTGCATTTTTGTGTGTTTTTTTTTTAAAAAAAATCATAGAAAGAGAGACAGAATGGACTCATGACTGAACATATGGAAAACTGACACTAACAGGAAATTGGCTGATTTGTCCATCCCTGACTCCCTGTCATATAGTGAGGCAAACAAGCCTCTTTTGTTACAAAGGCCCTGTGCAACAAGTGCCTTGAACCTACATCTTTCCCAGCCAGAATGGTACCTGAACATCGTCTGAGGAAGGGATGTAGGTGGCTCTCTTGTAAGTGTCTGTGACATTGCGCAGGATCTCCACTGAGAAGAGCAGGTCTCCACTATAGTACGTCTTCCGAGCTACAAGCTCCAGCAGGCCACGGACCACCTGAGACATTCCCTCACCTGCCAGCATGCGCTGCCCCTTGGCCAAATGCTCTCGGAGCTTTAATCAGATGAGGGAGTGTGGGAAGAGAGAGAAAGAGATGGAGAAAGATAAGGTTGGGGATGGAGTAGGATCTGTGTGCCATTAGACATTGAGAGACCCTGAGTGGACAAGGCCCATTGTAATTCAGTGGAAGAGCAGCACACCTGGTTTGCATGCCCAAGGCTCCTGTTTCAATCCCCAGGAATGCCAGTGAAAAAAGGATTTCATGTAACAGGTCTGCCAATGCAGATCAGCTTCCACCCTCCCAGTGCCCGCCAGGTGTTTTGGACTTTATAACTTCCATCAGTCCCAACAAGCATGGCCAGCTGGCTGGCTGGGGCTGATGGGATCTGTACCTCAAAACATCTCGAGGGCACAAAGCTGGTGAAAGCTGGTACAGATAATACGAAGATAAACGTGTCAACAGACTACATCAGTATACGGCAGATCCTGGGACTAAGGGCTTGTTTCTGAGCAGGCACACATAGGATTGCATGTTCCTGTGATAATTACTTAATTAAATACTTCCCCAACACATTTTGCACTACCTTTGCCAGGGGAGAATGCAAATCCATACACACATACTTGCCCACCAACAACCTCATCGCTGAAAATGCCAGCATCAGTCATCATTGATTTGATTGGTACCTTAACTGATTTTGCCTATTGCATTTTCTGTGCAGTTTGTGCACCCCTTTCCATGCTCAGCAGCACCTGTCCCACCCCTACATCAACCCCCTCCCCCATATATATATATATATATATATATATATATATATATATATACACACACACACACACACACACACACACACACACACACACACACACGATAGGGAAAGGGCTGAGACTGTAGCCAAAAGGAATAAAAAGGGAAGAGAGAAGGTCTGTTTGCCAGCCAGAGTCTGCACCTACTGAGAGATGTAAGTATCGGTACTCGTGCGAGATGCAGCGTGCGAAGCTGGGCGTGCCCCAGAAAGCCACACCTTGGGAGTTGAGCAAGCACCGCCGGCTGGCAGACCCTAGGAAAGAAGGTAAACCAACAGGTAGCACTTGTGGCTGAAGGTGCCCCAAATGCCCAGCCACCTCCAGCCCAGTCCCCAGGAAGAAGCCCCAAACAAGGGGGTGTTTGTGACAGGAAATGGGCTGAACTTTGAAGGAGAAGGGCCCCTGGTGGTCCTTTTAGGCTCACAATCTGCCCAGTAAGGCATATTTATGCATGTACTTTTTGGGATCCCATCCTTTGCCATAAATCCATCACTAGGCAAGTCATCATAAGCATATTATGTAAATCCCGTCACATCCAGGTACATCACAATCAAACTAAAAAAGCAATCTACCTCTTCCTACCTTTGTCAGAATAACTATCTTAAAACAAACTGAACAGCAGCTCTGGCAAAACAATTAAACACACAAAAAAGAAATGTTTTTGCCTAATACTGAAAGCTCATCAGTTTAGTGACAACCTAAATTAGGGTTGCCATACAGATATATCTGGAATACTGCAGTCAGCAGCAGTGTCCGGGCGGAAATTGCGGAAATGTCTGGGAAAATCCAGATGTATGGTAGCCCATGTTGGCAGTGCCATTTTTGCCATTTCCCCATAAAAATAGCTTCAAAGCAGATTTTTTAAAAGCAATTTTGCCCCAAAAGCTCAACAACAAAGAGCTCAACAACTTTTCTGCCCGGATATTCACTTTTGAAATATGGCAACCCTAGCCTAAATCTCCTCAGGAAGTATGTTCCACTATTGGAGGAGGACTCTCCACTGAGAAGGACCTATGATTCTGACTTTAGCCACAGAGGCTGCCCCCAACAGCTCTCGACCCATGAACAGGGGTCTGTGCTCCCAAACCATCTAGGGTTTTATAGACCAGCACTTTGAACTGAACTTGGCAGCCGATGCGGTTACAGAAACAAGCAGGGCAGATCTGTCAAGACTGGTGGTACATGATCTCATGCAATCTCTGGGGCATCTTTAAGAGCAGCCCCACATAGAGCATATTACAATAATCAAGTCTGGAGATTATTAGGGGACTGATTATTATGGTCAAGCTATCAGAGTTTAGGAGCAGCCACAGCTGGCCAACTAGATGGCGTTGGAAACAGCCACACAACACTGCAGCCAACTGAGCCTCTAGCAACAAGGTAGACTCAAGGAATGCACTCAGACTACAAACTTGGCCTTTCAGAAGGAGTGCAACCACATCCAGAAGGGGCTGATCACCCAGTCCTTGGACCCCCAAACCACCAATCCATAGCACCTCCATCTTGTCAGGATTAGACTTCAGTTTATGGTCCTCATCCAGCCCACTATCACCCCAAAATGCAGATTTACCACCTGAAGAGCTTCATCTAATTTTGATGCAAAAGACAAAACTCCCACCTGCATCCCACTCATGGAACTCCCCTGGTGCCCACATTGTTTTTCAGGAGCCAGGAAAGGACCTTTTGATGTTCCCAGGCTTTGTAGTCCTGATCTATTTGAAAAGTTGTAAAGCCCTGTTGTAAAATGCAAATGTCTCAGTAATGCCAGCCTGGAGCTGACACACCTAAAAAAGGAGAAAAACACCTCACTGCCTTTTAACCCTAGCATGAGCAACAGGCATTGAATGCAGCTATTACTCTGCTCTGCTGCTCCCCAGACAAAGCTTAAGTTTTCTCCAGAAAGCTAGTTTATTTGGGTGAACATTTTGCAACTCCTTACATCCCTTGGCCCTGTCCTGCTCCTCACTATTCCTATTGAAGACTGTTATCTTTAAACCCCCCTCCCCACTAAAACCCCCCCTCTCTTTCCAACTATGTTTGTAAATGTGCTTATTATGGGGCTTGAATAAAAACATTTAAAATATTGTACCTTTAATAGACATTCTCAGCAGACCATGGCACAGACATGGACTCCAGACCCAGAGAGGTCAGGCCTCTAGCACCATCTAATTATTTTATACAATGTGATGCTCCTGGCTTCCCCATGTGCAGCGCTGAGGACAAGCTTTGCACACTGCATTCTATTTCAGTGTGGGCTTCTTTCTCCCTTAGCAACTGAGCTATTCTTTCAAGTAGTAGTGTTTATTTCTATTAAGAAACCCCAATAATGTAGAAATTGCATGCAGCCAGATATGTGCCTTTTTCAACGCTGTTAAATGTGCAAGTGCCCACAAATCTGCAAGGGGAGCAGAGGGAATATTCAAAAAGACATATTCATTGGAGGCTTGCAAAATTTTGCAACGGAAGCTGGAAAGAGGTTTTGGTTTTAATGAGGAGGTAAACATATGTGCAATCTGATTTCTTTAGTATTAAGATAAACATGGGTGAGGAATGAAATGCAGGGCAATGCCCAAGAACTGGGGAGTTGCCAAGAGTTGTACCAAGATAGCCTTGCCAACTTGGTGCCATCTGAATTGTACTACAACTCCCATCAGCCTCATCCAGTAGCTGGGGATAGGAGTTGTGGTCCAAAACATCTGGAGAGCACCAGGTTGGTGAAAGATTCAGTAAAAAATATCACAGGGGGGTTAGCAACTACCTTGGGACAGTTCTACTTTTGGGACTGAAGAAGCCAATCATCTTGCCGCACAAACCAGAGCAGAACCATGTACAGTGGAACCTCAACGTGATCTATGTGGGAGACACGTTCGCAACGCGCAGTGTTCTCAACCTGCAGCGTCGTGTCTGCACACACACGTGACGCAATTCGGCACTTCTGTGCATGCACAAAGTGCAATTTAGCGCTTCTGCGCATGAGTGAGCGCCGAAACCCAGAAGTAACCTATTCCGGTACTTCTGGGTTTGGAGCATCCGTAACCAGAAAGCGTGCAACCTGCAGTGATCGCAACCCGAGGTATGACTATAGCTGAAATCTGCTTAGCTAGTGCAGACATCCCTTATGAAGTGGCAGTGCCTTCAGTTCTCAGCAGGAAACTCATGCTGGCAGGTAGACCTTCAGGTCACCTCCTTTCATCTTGCTGTCTGTTACCCACAAGGCTTCATTCTGCTTAAAAAATGTGGATCCGCACCCATGCAGCTGCCTACCTGTAGCATTGGATGGGCATTTGTTGTAGACAATCTCACCAGCAGCAGCTTTCTTCCAAGTCATCAACATCACATACTCGTCTTTGCACATTTCATGGTAGGCTGTGGGAGGAACACAAGAGGAGCCTTGATGTTGTTGGGTCAGATCAAAGGCCTGTCTAGTGTAGCAACCAGATGCCCTCTGGGAAAGTTGAATTTTCCAACTTTCAAATTGCAAAAATGAGGGGTGCTAAAAAGCTGTAAAATGACTTGGGAATTCGAAAGATGTTTTGGTTAAATTAATATAATTTAGTTTTGCTTGGGAAGTAAATGTGTGTACAATAGAAAACATTAAAAATGATTGCCAATTACTTGCAGTTGTTATCATAACCATCATCATCATTGTTGTTGTTGTTATTTATCATTATGTGACGTTTTCAGAAGGCAAAATTAAAATTCTTTCATTTTCCAAAAGCAGTTTATGTGTTTCTTAATCAAACGTAGACTTAAATGTTGTTTAATTAAAAAAAGTAATAGCAGATTCCTCACACCTGAAAGCGTATTTTTTAATGATCCCCTTGCTGAAGAAATTTGCAAAAAATTAAGCTTAACCCCCTAAAATGACACACGCTACTTTGGGAAGTCCACAAGAAGGAAATGAGTGCCTTGCATGAAACCTCTCCTGCTATTGTTCTCCCATGATGGGTATTTGGAATCATCGTGACTAATAGCCACTGAAAAGAGGGCATCAGCTGAACTGCTTAGGAGTATGAGATAAACTGTGAATTCAGGAACAGCATTTTCAGCAGCGGAACTAGTTTTGTTCTCTGTAGCAACCTAATTTAGGGTGGGAGGGGAGCGTTGCTGCTATTGTTAAACGACCAGGAGTTAGATAACCTCCTTTTTAATCAGCATTTTAGTGTTCATTTCTCCTCATATACACATTTTCCCATGCAATTATGCCTAACATAATGTTTCTTCACTTATATATGCATTTCTATGCACGATTCACCCCAGTATATGCATTTTTGTATACACAACTTGGGTGGTGAGCTACATTGCTAAATTCAAAGACCTGTGAATTTCAAACGGTCGTTGTGTTTCGGTTTGCATATTGTTTCAGAAAGCGGTATTAGGTAGGTTTGCCTTTCAATGGGAACTCAGCTGAATCCATACTTGATTAAATTTGAATAGGCTGATGGTTCGCTCAGCATAGCAGGTGTGTGTATGTATCAAGTGAGCAAAGCCACAATTTTTTAAAAAAATTTTGAGGAATGTATGCATGCATGCATTTTGATAGACTTTTTGGATAAGAGAGTTTGCTGTACTTAAGGGGGGGGGGACAACCAGATTGTCAGAAGCAGGAATGGAGAGCATACTTGAACCCTGGGCCTTCTGGGACTTGCTAATTTGACCAGATAGAAGCCAAAAACCATGATCCTAGAATTCATACCAGATCCTGCAAATCTAGGGCCTTCATGATGTCTGTCAATCACAAAACATGAATGCCTTGTCTCTTTATTACCTTCTCTTCCTTAGCAGCCTGGGCCCACACAGTCCTAGGTGGCTCACTAGAGGTTAATTCATCTCCCCAGAAACCCTAAAATAGAGCTGTGGGGAGGGAATGGGAGAAGGGAACTGAGAGATGGGGCAACACATACCAAATGGGGAGGTGATATGCAAATATACAAAAATGCAGATAGGCAGCACACCCTGTTAGGGGTGGTGGGGAGGCAGAAAAAGTGAAGGACCAATGGAAGGATGGGCTGCTCACATGACACAATGAGAGTGAGTCCTTTTAGTATGAATGAATGAATGAATCCTTTTGTTAGAGGAAAGGCGAGGACCTCTTGTGACTTTCCAGAACAAACTGGGATGTCTGGTGGAGCAGTGCCTGGGAAGGACTCAGCCAGGTAGCAAGGCCAGTTACCTGGGCATTTCTTCTCGTTGCATGTCTTGACTTCCTCCCCACTGCCCTCGCATGGGTAGCCTTGCACGCCCGTCCCCTGGCACATGCGGAAGCGTCTCTGCCAGCCCGTATCGCACGTCTTGGAGCACAAACTCCAGTGGTTCCATGGGCCCCACTTGCTATCAGCTTCAGTTCAGGGGAGCAGAAAGGAAGAATTAGTAGACTTTTCTAAACCATCTCTCACTCTCTCACACACCCTCCCAATTTAGAGTCATTTTGACAGAATGGCAAGGAGATACAAGAAGTCCTTCTTTATCATTGGGATGCAACTGTGCCGGCTGATAATTACTTTAATCAAATATTCCACAGATGATTAAACGCATTTATCAATAATTCAGATCTCATTTAAGCTAAAATGCCCCCTCTCCCCTTCCCAACCAGGCCATGACCGCAAGGGTGCCCTTTAACAAATGGGATTCATTTTCATTCCTCAGGAGGCGAGTTTCTTTCAAGGTTCTGAATCCTGCAGATTTCAACCAGCTTGAGTAGCAGAGTTTAATGTGCCTTGCTACCAAATGCAGTAAGAGACAACACCACGTCAAGAACTGACAAGCAACCAGCTGGCCAGATCTGGATCCAGGTTTCCCACATTCAAAGCCAGCACAAAAGCCTCCATTTCCCCAAATTTCTGTTGATAGCAGAGGCACGCTTTCCTTGAATTAAAACTGGAAGCACCCTTCATCATCTACCACCAAAAAGGCTGTGCAAGAATTGCCCATACTTGGAGGAGTGGAGCCACACCTTAGTTTCTGTGTGTTCTAGGCATGCATCCTCTGAGAGATCATTGCCTCTTGACTGAATGGCCCAGAATCTTCTGCCTCCACTGGAGACTGATTGCTCTGGCCTTGCCTTCTTCCAGTGACTCACACAGAGAAACAGTGGGAGGCCTCTTCCACAGGTGGGCAATTATATTGCTTCTCTGCATCAGGAATGATCCAATATTACCTAATATAGAGGTGCAGTAGATTGCTCACGTATGGCAGAGGCAGATTGGAAGAAAGCTAGGCTGACGCAGGAAACCCTTCAGAGACACAATGGGCAGTTTCATTTATGGGTATATACTTTGGGCATGGAGGAGCCTTTTCTCATTATTTCAGGGGTTGCCAGCCTTTTTGAGCCAGTGAGGGCATTTAAAATATCATGGGCTAGGAGTCACACAAAAGGTCTCATGGAGCGTGGCATTACACAAAATGACTGCCGTTTCCAAAGAGCAGAAAAGGAGACAGGACCAAAGTTTTTCCCCCCTAATGAGCAGCTAGACGCGTTTTGTGCAATGTCAAAAAAGGGTGCAGGGTGAAATAAGCTTTTGCACAGTTGGGTATATGGGATTTAACAAGGAGCTGGGTAGTTTCTAAAAAAGGTAGATGAGAAAAGATAAAAAGAAACAGAAAATGAAGATGTATGCTGGTTCCTTTCAAATCTTCATAACCTTGTCTTAATCGTGCATTATGGGACCAATTACTTGACTAGTCAAACACATTTATTGACCCATATTGAACTTTAATGAAACAATACCTGTATATATAGATATAAAATCATAATGTATCACCACAAAACAAACACAGAACAAAAGATCACACAGTTGTGCCATTGGGCCCCCTTTCCCATTATGCTGAGTATCTATGATTCTATGTTAAATTTTATTATGATTCAAGATGGCCAAATTGTCTGGGACTGGAGGATGTGAGTAGTTTTGCTCTGGAAAAAAACCCACACCCTTAAACATAGCTACAAAATTTGTGTTGGTAGCACTGGCAGAGGAAGGGGGTGACATCGCCCCCCCCGCCCCCATGGGACACTTGCCGCAGGCGATGACCCCTGGAACGCTTGCCCTGCCCCCAGGTGCACAGCATGTGCACCCCTCCGGGGGCGAAAGCAGCTAGCTCCGCCTCTGATTGGTTGCTGGTGTGTGATGCACAGCTATTGTAGTGGGTGATGGTGGTGAATTGCTGGGTGCCACCACCAAGTCCTGCACGGGAGCTAGTTTTGCACCAACAGTCTTAGTTGTATATTTCTTCATTCTTATAGTGCTACCAGAACAGTCTTGGCAAAAGGAAGGAAGTTTTAGGTTGAAAACATATACGGAATATTAGCATCTGAGGTGGCTGAATTGAATGCATGCGTTGAAAGAAAGCGGTATAACCAATTTTCCTCCTTTGCCTCTATCTAAACATCCCTACTGACACAAACTATGTGTTTGTCTCAGCCAGCAAGAAACTATTTTCTAGGGGAAAGTGGTGCAATTCAGTGTTCAGCCAACTGTGGTCCCCAAACTGTCTCCAGCCGTTTCAGTTCTCCTCAGGCCTTGACGTGACTCCTTGCTGCTCAGCCTCTCAGCAGAACCTAAAACTGGTAGCGCAGCTATTTCTCTATATTTCAACAGGGAGCTTGGCAATTCCCGCCAGTCTCACATAATCAGACTTGTTTGGAATGGGCTCAAAGGGTCATTTAGTCCACCCTCCTTCAATACAGGAATCAGAGCTAAAGAATCTCCTTCCAGCTCTTTATGGAAGCTCCTTGTTCTTCTTTCTCCAACCCCTCCATTTTCTATTCTTGATCATAACAGCAGATGCAACAGAGGACAGGCCCTTTCCTATGGGTCATACAACAGTTCCTAAGATTCCTGGAGCTTTGTTCCTGTTTGACAGTATTTTGTTCTTCACCTGCCATGGAGAACTAATCATTGAAGATGACTCATCTCTAATATTAAAGACTTCTGGAAAGTTCAGTTTACTGAATGGCAACACCTTAGAGAATCTCAGACTGACACAAGAAGGCCTCTCTCCCTTCCTCTGCCAGGCCCCACAGACTGCAAGGCTTTACAGGACGGAATAGGTAGGGCAAGAAGCACGAGGCAAACTGAAGCCCCAGACAGACTCAAGGACAGGCAGATACATTGATATTAATAGGTTTGTGTCCTGGGCCTTATTCCAGACAGTGTTGTAAATAATACATGGGTTAGAGGTAACAACTTTTCAGTCTTTGAGCAGCCATTTTGTGAAGGTGCTCCATTAACCCTCAGTACAGAATCTCCATCATATTTTACAAGGAAAACAGTCGTTTTGTAATAGGAGGCAAATTCTAGTCATTTGTGGTGAGGGCACAGCTTCAGTTATGCTTTGTGGGGAAAGGGAATCAATACAGGTTAAGGAAGGGAGATAATATCTTCCTCAAAATAACTGGAGGAGGGGATTCTTTTCAAGGCAACTCTGTTTTCTTGCTCCCTCACTATCTTTTTCATTTCCCCAAATTTCCTGTTTGTCCTCCGTTCACTGTTATTTATTCTTCTTGTCTCTTTCTCTGTAGATTCTTATGTTCTCTTCCCTCTTTCGTGTTATTTCTGTCAGTTACAGAAAGTTTGCGAGTGGGAAGTGTTCTGCCTGCTTGTGCAGTGGGGAAGGAGCTTAGAATAAACCCTGGAGAAAATCACAGGGTGGTATGCAAACATGCCCCTCTTTGGCCACCCCATTAATGGAGGGAGAAGCTCTTACATCGATGTTTGCTCGCAGAGAGAAGCTCTTTGCACCTCTGCTCAAAATGGAGGGATGGACATCCAGTGCAATGTGGACATGTTCAGTGCAGGAGAGGCTGCGCCAGTGCAAACAGGAACTGAGCAGGAAGAGCAAACGGTCTCTGGTGCTTTGTGAATTTTTGAGAGGGTATTTTCTGATACCTTTATGCAGGTAGCATAGGAGGCACCGGGGGGGGGCACACTGATGAGCCCTGCAGTTGTGTTTATCAGGGACACAATAGTAGCTCTCTTCTGGCACAGTTGGGGAACGATTGATCCAGCCTCCTCTACACAGCACCAGCTTGTCTTTGCTTCTGCCTTTAAATCCCATCTCCTCTGCCAGTGCTATTGCCCTTTTCCTAAGCATTTCAGGATTCAGGTGTGGGCCCCCTCCAATGGAGAAACAAACTCCTAGTGCACAGCCTGATAGCACATAATGTTCTATATGTTCAATGAGTTTTGTTTCATTTTTTAAAATGGAAGAACACTTGAACTTGGCAAGCCCACCCCACTCTCATGCCTGCAGTGGTCAGAATAAGGCTTTTACCTTATTTTACTTGTGGTCAAGCCCTGATTCTCTATATTTAAAACTATGTTTGAGCCTATCTGGGCTGGGCAAAAGTTTTGCTCCCACAGCCCACTGGCAAATCCTCCATGAGCCAACCAAATCCCACTGGCAAATCCTCCATGAGCCAACCAAACCACCCACCTCAAGTGGGTTCCTGTCTTTCTGCATACTGAGATCCTCTTTGGGGCCATCTTTACAGGTCAGCATGAGAAACCGTCCCCAATAGATACAGCCAGGGCTCAAGGTCACAAAGAAGCAACGTCAGGGCCAGCTCTAGGTAGACCCTCGGTGGCGTGGTGTGCCAGGGTGGCAGGCCGGTAGGCAAGGCGCCACGCGGCAAAGCCATGCGGAAACCATGCTGCGTCCTGCGAGTGCGGGGGTGCCGGAGCGATCTCCGCCCCTCAGCGCCAGGGCGGCCAACCTGCTCGAGACTGCCCTGAGCAACGTATAGATAGCAGCACCCACGATACTGTTTTACTCTTTTTGCTCTGCCTGTCCATCCGAGATGCTCTTATGCAGCATTTAAAGGTCAAGAGGCTTTTTGTACAGGGAAACCTTTTTTGCTTAAAGGCTGAGCCAGTATGAGCAGGAAAGGCAATGTTGAAATTCAAAGGCATAGCAGAACCATGATGCAGAGAGCTTTTCACAATTCTTCATTTCAAAGCCCACCTTTCCCCCAAGGAGGTCAAGGCAGTGTAAATGGTTCCATCCAGCCACCATTTTATTGTCACAACAACCAGCAAGTGTGCGCTAGCCAACCCATTTCTTGAACTGAAATGAAAATTGCAGTAGATTGGCCACAGGATCGATCTCATAGATAGCAAGCCAGATTTAGATCAGGGAGGTCAGAGTTCAAGTCTGGCTTCTGTCATATTTACTATGTGAACTATTGCAAACTATGAACATCCCAGAGTCTGAAGCAGGTTTGCAAATTTAAAAACCAGTGAATAAGAACAGATATTGCTTTGGTCACCTGCAAAAAGAAGAAGAAGAAGAAGCCCCAGTCCTGTTGGCTAGGGCTAGCGATGGAAGGATCAGTCAATATTGGTTGACTCAGTTTCTCATTTTTCTTATTTTAAATTGAATTCTTCTCATTTCAGCAGCAGTTTGCAAATTTTGTTTTAAATCCTCATGAAAATTCTTCAGTGTTTTTGTACGAATTTCTCCCAATAAGCGCATGTGGTATGCAGTTTTGACTAACGTACACACTTTTGCAAGCAATTTATAATAATATAATGTATTTTTGAATGTTATTTTCACTAATATATTTATTTTTAGGCACACTCCCCCCCCCCTAATATATGTCTTTTTTTGTAAACAGTGCTTGGTTGGAGAACTGCATCGCAAAATTAGGGAAGGTGTGAATTTGATGGACGATGGTGTTTTGGTTCTCATATTTTGTTTTGGAAAGAGTGAGTTTGATAGATTCACCTTTAAATGTGAGTTTTATAAAATTTCTCCTCCGCCACTAGTTGCGGCTGATGGCAGTTGTACTCCAAAACATCTGGAGGCACCAACTTGGCATAGGCTGGCTTCAGAGATTTCATGACCCTACAACCAATCCACTTGTTGATTTCAGGTCTCCATCACTGGCTGTCACTCCTCAATAAAAATTGACAAATGAAAATTGATGCCAGAGGGGGAAGAGGAGGCAGAAGCCGGGGGCCATCTGTCACTGCCGCTGGATGACTGGCGTCTCTGAACCCGCCGTATTAGGAGCAGCGGCTTTATGGAGAGCAGCTGTCGCTCCAGACAGATTGGCAGAGCACGGGGCTGACGTCAAAGGCCTGCCTTGCCAAGCTTGAGCTTGTGAAAGTCAGACGAGGAGCTGGGTGGGAGCAATCCCAAGGTCTGCATCACAGTAGCAAGACAGGACTTTAAAGTCTGAGAGCCGCACCTCTAGGGAAGGGCCCAGACCAAGAAGCACCCTCTTTTCTCTTCCAGTTTGTCCTTGGCCATCATCAGGGGCCTTTCACCGGGTGTCCCTGACTCCCCCAGCAAAGCTCATCTATGCCACCTCTGATGCCTTCCTTTATCTTGTTATCTTCGCTCCTGGCACAGCATGTAAATGTTAGCTCGGTTTTGCTGGATTGGCTGTGGTTCCCCTGCCCCCTGCTGTTTTAACCTGGTTGTTTTAACTATATTGCTGTTATTTTGTTTTTATAAATTGCTTCGTGATTGTTTTAAAGATTTTCATTTGATGGAAAGCCAACCTGAGAGCTAAGTTGATGTGCACACAATGATCACAGAGCAGTTTTCCATTTTTTAAAAAAATAAAGAATAAATATTCCCCTTTCCCCTGACTATGGGCAGCCGAACCCGAAATGAGACTCGGACAATTTGTGCTTCAGACTGAGGTCCCTGGAGGTCCGTGATGATCAGAGCTGGAGGCTTGGTCTTGAGTTATTTGGAGATAATTGTTCCTTATTTACTGCACTGATAAAACCACTAACTTTGTCAGGAGAAACTGTTCGCAGGGCGGTGAATTGTAATGAAAATGTTTGAGGCTAAAGCAGCTATAGCCTATGGTGCAGCAGGCAGGGGCTCTGCTGACCAGACAAAGGAGGAGACCACGCTCAGCCACTCTAGAGACTTACCAATTGCAGGTGCTGACTTTGCACACACAGATTCCTGTTCCTACCTGGAGGGGACGCCAAGGCCTTAGTGCACGCACTCTTAGGCTACATACAAGCACCAGAGGCCTCCATGTTTCTCACCCTGTGGCTTCCCAGGGAAATGACTTTCCAGAAGTTTTTGGAAGAGTTACCTGTAGTAGCTTGACCTGCCTACTCTCCTGGGAACTGGCTGCAAAAGACCCAAGCTGTGCCCACAAGCCATGGCCACACCCAAGCTAGCCATGTCCATCACTAGCATGCTGGGGATTCTCACTTAGATGTGGCGACTGGCTTTGCAGTCCCTCTGGAGCTACAACTGCAACCTTCCCCTGTCTGCTTGCCACCTGCGTATGGAGACTCGTAGCTTCCCTACCTGGACATTCGGGGTTGTAACACTCCCTGGCATCGGCATGAGCCCCCCGGCACTCTGCCCAGCCGTGAGCTGAGACGCTGCATTTGCGGGTGCGCTGCTGAGTCCCGTTGGAACACGACACCGAGCAGCGGCTCCAGGATCCCCAGTCCAGCCACTGGCCTTCCACTATTAGAGAAAAGCAGAGGGAAAAGCTCAATTAGTGCAGGATGAGGTTCCACAAGGAAATGCCCCATAAAGATGTCCCTCTGTCTCTTTTTTGGCACCCAACCAGCCCTTGTCAGCTTCTCATCCACCTCCTCTAAGGCAGGATCTTCCAACCCACATTTGCCCCATACATTAAACTCTCTTCTAGCTTAAGATTCAGTATTAGTGTAAGAATCTCCATCCCATGGCAGCTCACAGGGCCAACTCCAATTGATAACTGGCCAGTTCTCCTGCCTACCCACCATGCAGGTCACCTCTGGCTGGGATCACTAGGATTTGGGAAACTAAATCAGCTAACAAACCCCACCCACCCAGTCTACCGTGGTGGAAGGGCTTCTGGAACAAGAGTAAAGAGGGAGCAGCAACTGGGGACTGGAAGCATAAGCAGATGGTGGGGTCGGTGGACACGACCTTGAGGGTCTGCGCCCAAGAGGAAAGAGCATAAGCTAAGAGCATAAGAAGATCCCTGATGGATCAAGTCAAAGGCCCATCTCACCCAGCATCCCACAGGGATCAACTAGATGCCTCTGGAAAGCCTGCAAGCTGGACTTGTGGTCCCCATAAACTGCTATTCAGAGGCTTGTTGCCTCTAACAGTGGAGGCAGAACAGAGACCTTGTGACTAATAGTCACTGATAGCCTCATCCTCTATGAGTTTGTGTTATCCTGCTCTGAAGGTTTAGCATGACTAAACTCTCCCCAGCATGAGCTGATGGCAGGATGGTTAGAAAGCGGAGAGATGCTTTTTGATGCTGGAGTTTCTTTGGATTTGTCTAGTCTAATCCTTTTTTGAAATTTCTGTAAATTTTATTGATTTAGCTTTTACTGAGCCTGTAATCTTTTGTGTGTTATCTTCTTGTGCATCCCTTTGGTAGCTTTCAGTTGTGAAGCTGCTTATAAATCTGCAAAGGAAATAAATATACAATACATAAAAGCCATCCAAGCTGATGACCATCATCACTACACCCGGTGGAAGCCCGTTTGCTAGAAGTCTCTTTCCACAAGGAACAGCTCAGCAACAACACTGAGATGGCTCCAATCAGTAAGCTCAGTCCCACACCACATGCAGGGCAGGGAAGAAATGAATGGTGAGTCAAAAGGCCGAATTATAAAAATATGGTGCTTGTGTATTTAGACTCAAAGGCTTGACATATACATGGGCCACATTTGCTTGTAATAATAAGTCAGGGTGCATTCCTGCTTTGCTCCTTCCTTAGTGCAAATGGGAGATTCACAACTGAGCTTGGCTTCCCATTGCATCCTAACCTAACCATCCTTTGAGGGAGGCAGGCAAAGACAACTTCAGAGTCTGTTCCAGTCTGACTGTCTCTCCCCCCCCCCCTGCCCGTGCATAGGACCATTGGCCTTGTGGGAAGGAAGAAGAGAGCAAGGGAGGCAAGTAGGGAAAATAAAACCAGGACCTGCTTCAGTTGGTCACGACCACAGGGTCATCTTTTGGTTCAAAACTATGTAATTGTTTTAGCGAGTTTAAAATAAAATCACCTTAAGTACCTGAGCAGAAAGGCAGTATATAAATTTAAACAACCAATCACCAGGGATTGTGGTTTCTTGTTCCCTAACAAGCCATTATCTGTAACCAGCTTTAAGCCATGGTTTGTTGAGCCCTTACAGAGCACACGTTGTTAGGAAGCAACAAACCACAGTCCTTGGTTCAGGCAGGAAGGGAAGGGAAGGCTTCACCCTGCTTTGCTTATCCAGGGGAGGAACAAGGTGGGAACAACTGGGCAGTCAGTAGCAGGCTACTCATTTCTGGTAAACCATGATACTGAGAAACCCTCACTGAGAAACCCTCAGTGCCCCACCTGCTTCTCCATCCTTGCTGGCTCTGCTTCCCCCGCCCCCACCTGTCTGTGGTTCAGCATGGCTTGGAGGCTCAATACAAAGTGTCAAAGGAGGCTCTGTTGAGATGGTGACCTCATTGGCCATCTTAAGGCTCCAGCCAAAGCCAAGCATCAGCCAAGACAGAGATATGGCAGAGGCAGGGGGCAGTGACAACTCTGTTCAGCTTTGACTTCTCGGTCTGATGCTGGATGAGCCACTGGGTGTGTTATTGCCCTTGCTAAAGTGCTTTCCTTCCCACCTCCTTTGCCTGGCCCTTTCCACTGCAGACCACCCCTCCAGTTTTGGACTCCTCACTCCTTGGCCTCTAATCAGCTAGCTAAGTGCAGCTTTGGGCAATGGCCATAGTGTAGCATGCTAGAACACATGCTTTGTATGCATAAGGTCTCAGGTTCAATCCCTGTCATCTCCAGATAGGGCTAGGAATGGGAATGTTCCACCTGAAACCTTGGAGAGCTGCTGCCAGTAAGTGTAGGCAATGCTGAGCTAGATGGATCAGTGATATAAAGTACTGTCTAGGAGCCACAGCTCAGTGGCGGAGCATTTCTTCTGCAAGAAGGTCCTAGGTCCAATCCTTGGAATCTCCAAAGAGGGTTGGGAAAGGTCCCTGTCTGAAACCCAGGAGAGCCGCTGCCAGTCAGTGCAGACAATACTGAGCTAGATGCACCACAGGTCTGACACTGAATAAGGCAGCTTCCTATGTTCCTGAAAATTATCCACTGCTTCCAAGGCCTGGTCCTGCCAACAGCCAGAGACCCTGCAGTGTCTGACACATGGATATAATTGCAAAAATCCTCACTCAGCACAGAAGGTTGACAGAGGTCATGTACAAAATCAGTCATTAAGAAGGCCTATTTGCCCAATGAACCAATCAAACAAGGAAGGCTTTGTTTCCAACAGGGCTGCATGACACCAGACACTCTTCTCCTTCCCATTTTTGTGGCCCCAGGCACCAGGCAGCTCACAAAAATTGGATGATGAGCTGTGTATGGCCAGAGGGGCTCCCTATTGTACAAGCCTGGCCTACAGTCTTGCTCTGAAAAGCACACAACACCCGAAGGACAGGAGCAGTGTGGAGGGGGGGGGAACAAAAGCATGCGGGAGGCAGCCCTCTTGGTTTCTCAGAAGAGATTTATGGCAACCAGTGAGAGTCACAGCCTCCTCAGTGGAACTACAGACAGGCTGCAATCTGACACTGCTTTGTTCTGCTTAGAACACATTACGGCAAAACGCCTTCTTCTGCAATGCTAAAATAACCAACAAGCTAAATTTCAGAACAATCGGTACTGGAATGCAGAGCCCGATCTAATTCCATGCGGCTTTCACATTTAAAAATACAAAGACCCCCCCGCCAATTAATGCAAAGCATGGTTTATTTTAACCATAGTTTTTCAACAAACCACAGATCACCTCACAGATGAAAAAAGAAGGCATGGTTTGTTTCCTCTAAACTTGGGTTGTTTTCCAACTGTTCTTACCTTGTGATTTTGTAGCTTGATGAGAGTGTGGGGTGAACAAACCATGGCTGTTGGGTTTGGAAAGACTGCCAAACAATAGTTAAAACAGGCCACAATTTGTAAGCCAACAACAAACCATGGTTAGCCGGTTTGCTGCATTGTGTCCAGGCATTCAAACAAACCACAGTTAGGCTAAAGAAAACAATGGTTTTCCCAGTGCAATGTAGTGGCTAGAGTGTTGGACTAGGACTTGGGAGACCAAGGTTCAAATCCTCAGCCATGAAGCTCATTGAGAAATCTTGGACTAGTCATCATCTTTCAATCCAACCTACCTCACAGGGTTGTTGTTCTCCACTTTAGAGAACAGCTGGGATATAAAAGTAATAACAGAATAAATACATTAAAAAGGGATGAAAAGCAGATTTTGCCTTGGAGGGTGGATGAATCCAGGCTGGTGAGCAGGCTAAGGTAGTTTTCTTTTTTAAAAAAATTATTTATTTTTTGGTGTGTGTTATTTGTACTCCAAATGCTTTTAAACTGTTGATTAATTATTGGTCACTTTATATTTTAATGGGTCTTCATACACTTTTGTGTTTTTATTTCAAATATTTTGTTGTTGTTGCTTCAAAGCAGTAGTGAAGTCCGATTTCTGAGTGCAAAGGTCTTTGAACCAGCTTGGGGGGGGGGGAGTTTGTTTGTGTTCTGTGCTAGTGATGGAAGCTGCAGGCATCTAGTGAAAGCCTGAGCTTCCCTGGGGAGCTAACTCTTTATTCTTTTATTTCCACTACCTGGTAAAAGCAGCAGGAGGAAGCATTATAGCCAGGAGGGTCTTTAATTCACTTAGACATCCTACTTCCTGACACTGCCTACCACTAATAGTCCTAAGATTTCATAAAGTGTGTGTGTATGTGCTGGACAGAGATTGGGGGAAGGATAGCAAATCTAAGTTGATTCCATACATCAGAAGAGAGAGCCCAATTGTACTGGCTCCAGCTAGAGGGTGGAAAGAACAAGGTCTATTTTATCCCCTCTCCTTGACCTATCTTTTTCACTCAAGTGGCACTCCAGTGATTCTGTTCAAAGGCCCTCCTTGGTTTACTCTCTCAGGAATGAGACCTTTTTCTGTGGCCAAGACTAATTCAGGGCCTGCGTGTGAACATCAGTATGTGGCGAAACGTTTCCTGGATTATACCATGTGAGAGTTTCAAACCGTTGACTACTCTGTTGTGGGGGGTGGGCAGTGGAAAGAAACCTACTTCCTTCAAGGAGAAAGACAGCTCTTCAGGAGAAAGGACTTGCACTGCTTTTCTATGGGAACAAAGTAGTTACATTTTGACTTAATGCTAAGCTATGGTTTCTAATGAGTAACCACAGTTAGTTGGAAACAGAAGTAAAAGCTTCCAGTCTTCACACTGGAAGCTTTCAGTTTTGTTTGCCAACTAGCAGAAGCCATGGTTTTCACTATGGTTTAAGGAAACAAGCCACCTTCAAACTGCGGTTAGTGCTAGCCGTAGTTAAAGTAAGGCCAGTATGTGTGTGTTTCCGTGTGGTTGCAGCATTCAGCAATGCAGTTTCCCTCTCACCCAGGAGGAATTTTAGCCCCAGAGACCATTTCTGAGGAAAAGGCTACCACAAGCTGATTTTCCCTCTCACACTCCCCACTTCATGTTGAAAAATCACAAATTACCCAGGCCCTGAAAGGCTAAAAAACAACTTTCAACCCCCAGACCATGTTAGTGATTTCAGGAGACCATTTTATTATGCTTAGATATGATTGTGTGACTCTGTCTAGCCAAAGGAAAGAGGACTTGAAGCTCACCTGAGGTTGTAGGACTCCAACTCACATAAGCCCTAGTTATTGTGGTGAATGGTCAGGGATGATAGGAGTTGTAGTTCAGCAATGTCTAATGAGCCAAAGGTTTGTGACCTCTGGTCTATTAGTAGAGACTAGAGACAAAAGAGAACTTATCTTTTGGGAAAGTAGGAAAACCGAGGCAGGGGTGAAGGAAGGGAGGGGGGAATCCAAGGAGCTAGTTACTAACCAGGGCAGAGAGCAATATTGCAGGATTTATTCTGCACCTCAGGCCCCTTGCAGGCCTTTCCGCCGTGCTGTGGAGCAACGCATTGCCGCATTCTGGTCCGCGACCCTTGCCCACAAGTCATCGTGCACAGACTCCAGGGGGACCAATCCTCCCATAGGCCGTGAACTGCAACACAGCACACAGCAATCATGGCTGGGCCTCCATCTCAGCCAGGGAGGGGAAAGGTGTGTGCTTGGGAGTAGCAGAGCAGGAAAGGCGTATTTGGGGTACAAAGAAGGTTTGCACAGGGTCAGTGGAGAAAGAATGAAACAGAGAAAAGGAGTAGTGCTTCGCCCTATCTTCTGAGGATAGAACGCATAGCAACTGGTCTGAGACGCGGGGGGCAGAGGTATAGGCACATCACTATGAGTAACTTTCTACTTATAAGGCTTAACATTATGAAGATCTTTCTGCTTATAAATCATTGCAAGAAAGACCTGGTGAATTAGACGCTGACAAATCCCATTCAATGCTGGGGTGTTTTGTTTGTTTGTTTGTTTGTTGCTTGTTGTTGTTGTTTGCTTTTTTGAACCCATCACAGTGAATACCCAAAATGTTGCCTGAGGGAATTCAGGAGCAGATTCAACCAGGAACCCCAAGTTCAATTCCCAACATCACCACATTGGGCTGGGAAAGACCCCTGACTGAAACCCTAGAACAGGCATCCCCAAACTTCGGCCCTCCAGATGTTTTGGACTACAATTCCCATCTTCCCCGACCACTGGTCCTGTTAGCTAGGGATCATGGGAGTTGTAGGCCAAAACATCTGGAGGGCCACAGTTTGGGGATGCCTGCCCTAGAATGTCAATACTTGGTTGTATAAACCAATGGTGTGACTGGGTAAAAAGGAAGTTTTTCCTTTTTCCTAGGGCAACAAACAAACTCTGGCCAAAGGAAGGACTGCAAAGAGACAACATACAGCAGCCAAGGAAGCCTCTCAACAACATTCAGCCAGAGTAGACCATGTGGCATTGCCTAACCTTATAAAAGCTTCCAGATCAAGCTGATTTATCAGCTTGGGCAAATAGAGTTCAAAGCTGCTCCAGTTTTCCTGTGTGAGACTCTCTTTCAGCCCTCTCCCTGGATCTCTAACCATTTCAGGAAAAGCTTCTGATCTCAAATGTATCCATGGGATATCCAAACTGTATGAAGTTTCAATGCTAGTCAGCCCTAGTTGACAAGGTCCAGTTGATCAGACTCCATATTTGCTAGTCTGTCTACTGAGTTTCTCCAGCAAGTCTATCCAGATGGGAGATGTGGCCAAGGTGACATCATTCTCTGTGGCAGCTCCTAAGTTGTGGAATTCCCCTCCCCACAGAGGTGTGCTTGACGCCTTCATTGCTTCATTGTGCAGCTTCTGTCACATACAGAAGACACACTTCTTTACCCTGGTTTTTGAAATTTGAGATCTTATGCGCCAGGTACAGGGGGCCCTGGGTGCTTCAACCCCCCCCCCAACATTCCCCATGAAGGGGTCAGGTACCCACATATTTTTTTGCATCGGGACCGTATGCATCCAACGTCAGCATGTATGATGTCAGCACATCCACTGATGTCTGCGTGTGACGTCAGCATGCTGTGGGGGCATGCTGATATCAGGTGCACACACTGGTGGGCTTGCTGACATTGGGCATGCATGTACGCCTATGGCATGCATGACCCTAGGCACCCACAGTCCCGGGTCCAAGCTGGCAGGCCTGCTTGAGATATATAGTGATCCACGCTAGCTGTGATTGAAATTTGTTTCAAACGTTTTAAAATCTTGTACAGTGGAACCTCAGGTTGTGGACGTAATCCGTGACGGAGGCACATCTACAACCCACAGCATTCGTATCCCACAGCGCTGCATCTGCGTACGCACGTGACGCGATTTGGCACTACTGCACATGCGGCAAAACCCGGAAGTAACCCTTTCCGGTACTTCCAGGTTTCCCGCGGTACACAACCTGAAAACGCGTAACCCAAAGCGTCTGTAACCCAAGGTACCACTGTATTTTACATTGCTCTGACGCACCCCGGGACCTTCTGGTGAAGAGCATGTAATAATAATTCTGATAAATAAGTAAGAGATACTTTGTCTCTATTGTGTGCTAGGAAACATCTTCCCCAAGGCATTTAGTTGCCTAGTGTCAGAAGGCAGAATGGTGAATTATCTGGACTTTCCACCTGCCCACAAAGACAGTTTTTATCTTCTGTTACATTCCCCCAAAGTCAAATCAGTGCTCCGTCATTTCAAGAGAGCAGCAGAATCCCCATTACTGAAAAATAGAATACATTTTGCTTCCCCACCTTCCCTGTTATGAAAGTACACAGCTACATAAACAGACATCGGAGGTTTATTACACCCTCCGTTCTGCTGTCTAGTCCAGCTTGGGTGGAAAGAGGAACAGACAGGCAGTCAAACTCTGTTCTAAAAATGGTCGGCATACATCACAAGCACATCCTCTTCTTGATTTAAGCTTTGCAGAGAGCTGGCTAAAAGTGTTCAGTTTTTTAAATGCAGCTGGAAATTATCTGCTTTAAAAGAAACTGCAATCTAAAGTGTTCTAACACTGCAAGATTGACAAAAATATAATTTGGCTTTTTTTTATAAAAAAAGCTGGCAAAATTAAATATTTTTTGAGCATAATTGGGTGAAGCATGACAACAAGAAATGTACCAGAAAATGAACCTCTCTACACTTCTGTAGCAGGCTAGATTGTTGTACAATTAAGCCAATTGTGCATGCAATGTGCAACAATTATCCAGATCTGCATAAATTTATACTACAGCCTGTGGTTTTGAATGGGGACAAGCATGATGTGGAATTAAGGCAGTTGCACATGCAATTCACGACAGATACTCCTGTCTGCATTCATTTATGCTCCAGTTGATACTTATGAATGGATGGGGAGGGTGATGCACAATGAAAATAAAGCACATCCTTTGCATGCAGAAGGCGTCAAGTTCAATCTTTGATGGCATCTCTGGGTAGGCCTGGGAAAGACTCCTGCACGAAACCCTAGAGAGCCATTGCCAGCCAGTGTAGAATAGCTTCCCAAGTTGGTGCCCTCCAGATGTTTTGCACTACCACTCTCATCAGCCCCAGCCAGCACTGCAATAGTCAGGGATGGTGGGGGTTGTAGGGGACATTTAGAGGATACCATGCTGGGGAAGGCTGGTGCAAATAATACTGAGCTACAAGGGCCAGTGTGACTTAAGGCAGCTTCCTATGCTCCTAACTGCATATGCAATGAGTGACAATGATTCATATATGTATTGCTGCTTTTGCTCCTGAATGGACAGCATAATGCCTGCAGTTGGCTGCCACCAGGGGATGGAGGGTTTCACCTGCCTTGCCCCACACTCTTCATAAGGCGATTGCTTTATGGATATTCTGGCTGAACCTCTTAATAAGTTGTACGCTTGCTTAAATGTTAATATATGTTAAATGAATGGTTAATTGTTGATTATTATTGCTGTGAGTTTTTTTTTGGGGGGGGGGTTATGTTGTATGCCCGCATCCCATCTAATTCCTGAATCCAGCAAGGGTTAAAATCTAATGGCAGATTCAATTCTTGAAATAGCCAGCCAGCTTCTTGGTAATGGTCCTATGTATGAGTGGCAGGAGGCAAATGGGTCAGCCCACTCCTGATGGGCCCCCTCCCTCACCTGGCTAGAAGTGAGAAAGACAAAAGGTAGAGCTGAGCATGTGAGCTGGGCTAGAAGCAGGCTGTAGGCAGAACCATGAGAAGGAAAGCCATTCTGGATTTCTACTTGGATCCAAGGCTGTGATGATTGTAGGAGCAAAAGCTTCTGGGGTGTTGAGCCCCTCCATCATAGGCTCAGGTTGTATATACAGTGGTACCTCGGGTTACAAATGCTTCAGGTTATAAATGCTTCAGGTTACAAACTCCGCTAACCCAGAAATAGTACCTCATGTTAAGAACTTTGCTTCAGGATGAGAACAGAAATCGCGCGGCAGCAGGAGGCCCCATTAGCTAAAGTGGTGCTTCAGGTTAAGAACAGTTTCAGGTTAAGAACGGACCTCCGGAACGAATTAAGTTCTTAACCAGAGGTACCACTGTATTTGTAAATAAACCATCATAAAGGCACCACAGTCTCCGTTGTCCCTCATTCAAAGGAAACTGAACCCTTGGTAAGCACCTGGAACCCCTGGAATCTTGCACTGCTTGGAGATTGGGGTGGTGTACAACATGAATATTTTAGCAGTTATGAGTCTAATCGTGCATTGTTTACTGCGTTGCTGTATTTAGATTTAGTTTTTTTCTGCGAACCACATTGAACAGAGTTGTACTTTGGGGTAATGTGGTCTATCAATAACTGGAAATGACAACCTTGGCAATTGGCAATCACAATCTGGATCTGCTTTTCAAAATAAAAAATAAAAAAAATGACACATCCACATTTACTGGTGACAAGCCTCTCAAATGTGTAATGCTTCTCATGTGGGAAAGAAGAATTACCTTCCAGGACACAGGCACCAGTATCCCACCCCACCCCTGTTACATAATACCAACGTGTGATTAGAATTATAGAATGATTGAGTAGGAAAGGATCCCAAAGTCATCTAGTGCAACCCACTGCAATGAAGGGATCCTGCCCACAGCCATCCCTGGGTGGGTTTGAACTACCAATCTTCTGATCAACAGCCAGATGCATTGACCCATTGTGCCACTGGTTGGGGCTGGCCAAGAAAGAACGACTCAGCATCAGTGCCCTACAGTGGAGGGCTCATGCATGCACACTCTACATCAGGCATCCCCAAACTTCGGCCCTCCAGATGTTTTGGACTACAAGTCCCATCATCCGTGACCACTGATCTTCTGAACTAGGGATCATGGGAGTTGTAGGCCAAAACATCTGGAGGGCCGCAGTTTGGGGATGCCTGCTCTACATGAACCATACTTCATGCCTGGATATAGAAATGTCTCTGGAGCAACAACATACTGCAATTGCCCACCTGACATTCTAAGAACATAAGAATGTCAACACAGTGGCCAACCAGATGCCTGGGGGAAGCCAACATTGCAAGCACGATCTGAGCACTCTCCCTTCCTTTGGTTCCAGCAACTGGTATTCAGAAGCATTGCTGCCTCCTAATATGGCAAGTAGCTTTTGATACCCCTCTCATCCAAGAATTTGTCTAATCCTCTTTTAAAGCCATCCAGATTGGTAACCATCCCTGCTTCCTATAGGAGTGAGTTCCGTAGTTTAACTATACACTGCATGAAGAAGTACATTATTTTATCTCTACTGAATCTTCGAACACTCAGCTTCATTGGATGTCCACGATTTTCATGTTATGAGAGAAGGTTCCCCCCCTCCTCAACCCACTTTCTCCATGCCATGCATAATTTTATAAACTTATATCATGTCACCTCTTGCTCACCACTCTCTAAAAGATCATTCCAGCAACTGTTCCTGGTGGGATCAAGTGAGCTTTGGGCTACGGTGTAATTTTAAAGCACATTCAAAGCACAGTCCTCTACCAAGAATTGTGAGCACTGCAGTTTATCCCTCACAGATTTACAATTCTCTGCAACCCTTAACAAACTGCCCAGAATTATTGGAGGGTGGAAAATGTGCTTTAAATGCATACCCAGCCAAAATTTGTGGTCATTTTGTGGTCATTTTGATCTATTTTTCCAGTCCCATTTCTGCCTCCTTGCACAAGCTTTCAAAATTGAGGAAAGTAAGTGTAAAGGTTAAACTGCCATCAGTTGCTACCAAACCCTTGTCTCTTGGATGTGAGATCACAGCAGCCATTACAAATAATATGAAAAAGGGAGAAATTACCCAAGATATTTTGGGTTTTGCCTTGACAGTGGATGCCAATACAAAGAAAACTGATTTCCATCATCCAGTTCCTCTCAAGCTGAGAACTCTTTCAAGAACACTTGAACAGCTTCCTGGTCAAACTTAATCAATGCTTCATTTATCATTAAATCCATTCACAATATCTTACATCCAGACTTGCAGGTGTTTTAATGATTGGAATTAGGAATGGAGTATGGTTCTTCATTTTCTCTTTGCACAAACCTGGGGAAACTTTCTTTGAAGTCTGCTGCATTTTCCAAAAATTAATATTCAGCTTTGCTAATGTAAGAACTAGCAGGTTTTCTTTTTAATTCTGATCTCTCTGCCTTACAAGGGACCCAGGAGTTGTGCTGATTAGCACTCAAGACAGATATTAATAATTACTGGCTTTTAATATTTTCAAAGGGAGAGAGGACATTGTTTGGTTATACCAGCATACTTTGGGGAAACCTGAGACCTTTTGTGATGTACAGAAGCCAGTGTAATGGGCTTTTACAAGTAGGGAGTGGTAATTGGGCTTGCTTCACATTTTAATTGTAAGCCTGTCTAATTCACACTTCCCATAATAATATGCAAACCAAAACACAACTACCTTTTGAAATTTGCACTTCTCTTAATTTTGCAGTGCTGTTTCTAACCCCAAAATGTATGTATAAGGGAAAGTATGCATAAAATGCATATATTAGTGAAAACAATATGCAAACATGCAGTTTAAAAAATGTGTGAGTTAGGCAAAATTGCATACCAAATGTTTTAGGAGAAATGTGCAGTAAAATGCTGGTGGATTTTCACAGGAACTTTTTTAAAAAGTTACCAAAAACATCTTTTTGTTCATACATCCCACTTTTTTCTTGGATTTGGTTAATTTCATGCCTGAGGAAACACAGCAGCTTCTGGACTACTTTCTAATTTCCAGCTAACCCAACGACCATTCCTGTGTAAGTTGTTCCTTGCTCTCTCTCCCCCCCTTTTTTCTTTTCTTTTCTAATATGCCTATTGGATGCCTTTTGCTCTTCTGTGTAATTTGCCCCATAATCTAAATATGCTTTCTGGGTTGTTTATCCATGGAAAGATTCATGAGGTGAAACCTAAAAACAAGATGAGGAATTATCTTTCACCTCCAACAGGCCAACGAGAAATTCAGGGATATCTAGCCTTTGATGAGTTGAGATTAAACAGAATGATGTGGAGGTAAAAACAACTTTTATATAGATATATAAATATTTCTACAATGACCTCCTGAGCTCTCCCCGTTCAGCTTTGTTCAGTGTTTTCATGCTGGCATTAGATTTTTCAAGCAGATAGTGATCCATCATTGATTAGCTGTCATAGGCTCTGAATGCTAATTAGTGCATTTCAACTCTTCAACCTCATTTAAATCAAAGATACTAAAAGCACCACAGTTTTCCAGGGCATGCAAAAGCCAGTGTGACTTGAAAAGAAGAAGGAAGCCCAAGGACACTTTCAAAAGCGTGCCTAAAGTAAATATTCTTATTTTAAAAAATGAGCACGTCAATTAAGTATGTATGTAGCACCAGAGTTCTGAAACTTGCAACTGCAGCATGCCATGCTAGGGATGCCCACTGACTTTGATGGCTTTAAAAGACAATGAGGCAAAGTAACATAAGAAGAATCTTCTGGATCAGGACAGTGGTCCATCTAATCCAGCATCCTGTTCTCACAGCAGGCAACCAGATACCAGTGTTAGAAACTGAGATGTGAAAGCTAAGAGCTAAATGGCACCTCAAACCTAAGTTATGGGCACAACAACAGAATGTCTAGGCACACTTTTTTTAATAACAAGAATACAAAGATGAAAATAAATGAACTGCAGCTAAAATATTATGTTCGTTTTTTCACATGGTCTAGTCCTTCCCCTGCCCACCCCCCTAATATTCTTAAGAGGGTCTCTTCTCCGGTCTTCAGAGAGTAACTGGAAGTGGGGAGGCAGGAAAAGGTGCTCCTTTCCTTCCACTCTACAGTTTTAATCTGAAATTTCAGGTGCAGTGCTGCCCCAGAGCTCAGAAACTGCTCACACTAATGAAATTCCCTGTCACAAAATGCGCCTAGAACAATGGGAGTTTCGAACACTGCCAGATACTTGTGGGGAAACCACAAGCAGGACCTGAGCACAGGAACATTCTCCCCTCCAGCAGTTTTGAGCAACTGGTTTTCAGAAACCCTTCTGCCTCCATGGAGGGTGGGGTATCATGTCTAATAGACATTGATAGCCTTCTCCTCCAGGAATCTGTACAATCCTCTTTAATAGCCACCCAAATTGCTGGCTATCACTGCCTCCTGGAGGAGCAAGTTCCATAACTCAATGATGCGCTGCATGAATCAACACTTTCTTTTAAGTGTTCCAAATCTTCTCCCATTCAGCTTCATTGGATGTCTGTTAGAGGCAAAAGTGGGTACACCAGGAACTTATCAAGGGAAGAATTTGGATCTGAAGAATTGAAACCTTCTTAGTCCCCTGGCATGCCCACCAAAATGAGGGAGGTGGGGATATACCAGCCATGCAGCTGTAATAAGCATTTATACTGCCAGTGGAAGCAAGGAGAGGGAAACTGTAAAATCTCCACCAGCCAGGAAAAAAGCATTGGGAGGGAAAACAAAATGCAAGAGAAGACTCCCACCCTCCCTTCCTGTGCCTGGCAAGGCTTTTGATATCTCTGATATCCCCTTGGCTCTCTCCCAGCCTAGAGGCAGGATGGCTCCCAGCAGTGGGGCTGCTCCTATATTCCTGGGAATTACCTACATTGAACTCCATGGGAATTGCTTATGAGTAGGCATGCATGTGTAGGACTGCAGTTTTGGTAAAGTTTCAGGGGTATGCGATATGATGAAAGGCAGTTTCTAAGAATTTTCAGGTGGGGTAGTGATCCTTGTCTATAAGATGGCCAAGGGGGCTTCCTCTTCTTTTTGGATTACAACAGCGGCAAGAGCAACAACAGCCTTGGCCCCACACTTTCAAGTGTGGGTTGCCTTGGCTCTCCTCAGTTTGATGCCAGTTTGATGCCAAACCACCCATTATGAAGGGAAACCCATGATTTTATACTTATTCATTTATTTATAGCTGTATTTATTGCTGAATGAAACAAAAGCAGGCTGGGAGAAAGGAGCAGCAGTGCCGGGGTCAGATGTTTCACTCTTTCTCCTGACAACCCCACAATTTCAAACTCACCTCCAGCTGCTGCCTACCTTGCATTTTCCCTCAGCAGGGTAAAGGCAGGGGAGGGAGGGATAAGAGAGATTGAGAAAGAGGGGAGAGGGTTAAGCATCCCATCCTCAGCACCACTGCCCCAATTCAGTATCGTCCTGCCTGCTTTTAAGGCAGCCATCCTATGCATGTTGACTGGGAGTAAGCCCCGTTGAGCATCCTTCTGAGTAAACACGCACAGGATTGTGCTGGAAGTAAAATTCTGTATATCCGGGAAAGCCAACACTGTGCTCTTGTTTTGGACCACAATTCCCATTATACTTGACCATTGGCCATGCTTGCTGGGGCTGATGGGAACTGGAGTCCAAGAACATCTGCAGGCCACTGTGGTTGGCTACCCCTACTGAATCTGTTTGGGAGATGCAATCACCCAACTCTCAAAATAAGGGTCCATTTAAAGTAAGGTGGTTCAATGCACGGCCCTTTGAGCCCCTCACACTGCCTTCCCAAGTGCTGGGATCTGGGAAGGAGGTGTGAGGGCTCTGACAGGGTCCTAGAGTCCTCCAGGCTCCTTCCCAAAGCTTAGTTCAGGTTTCCTCAACCTTGGCCTTCCAGAGGTTTTGAGACTACAATTCCCATCATCCCTCACCACTGATCCTGCTAGCTAGAGATCACGGGAGTTGTAGGTCAAAAACATCTGGAGGGCTGAGGTTGAGGAAGCCTGGCTTAGTTATTGCTTTCCCAGCTTTGGGAAGGAGGTGGGAGAGCTCTAGGACCCTGGTGTGTTTGTGTCAAATTTTGGCCTCACTCCCCCACCCCCACCCTGCACGACAAACCCTGCAGGTTCAAAGTACTCTTGTGGCTCACTTGGTAAGAAAAGTTGGGCTTCCTTGAGGTAAAGGCTTCCTGATACACTCACTGGCTCAAGGGAGAACAGATTCAGTTTTTACACAATTTTGCATCATGTCCTTTTAACGGACTGGGGCATTGATCAGGCAGGAGAGATGTCTTGTTGCACGATGGATAAAATACTCTTTAATTAAACAGGGCACATTAAAAAACGTGTGGCAAATTTACGGCAAGCTGTTTTAGTCATTTTTATTTCATTAATACTTCACAGTACTTATGGGTTATGGCTGAATCGCCTTTATAACTAATTAGACCTATTAAGTGTCTCATCCTTGCGAACCAGAATTGAACCTGTCCTTTGGGGTGGGGTGAGGTGGGGGTGGGGTGGGGTGCCAAATGGGTTACTAAATCTTCCTTGGGACTGAACTAGAAGTGACAGAGGCAAAGCTAAATCGAAAACATAACAGAACCAAATATTTCAGAGGATGTTTATTCCTGCTTCTAAGAGTGCAGCCACATTAGCATATGAATGTTAATAATGCCAGTTGGAATGAACATTCTGGGAATACAAAACAAAGCACGATGACAGACAGGCAACTCTCACGAAAGCAACCTGACACAACAAAGGAAGACATAATAAAGGGATGGAAGGAAGGAGAAACAGCAGCAAGCCCCCTCCCCATTTGCCCCGTCTACCTGGGCAGGTGGCGGTATTATTGCATATCCGGGTCTCCCGCAACAACCCGCTACATAGTGTCCCGTAAGGCGATGAGACGCAGGAGCGAGTCCGCACCTGGGTGCCTTGGCCGCAGGTCAGTGAACAGACGCTCCACTGGGACCACTCCTCTGCTGCAGGGTCTCCTGTGGGAAAGAGGGAAACACGCACACAAGCATACAGACACAGAGAAAAACTGGTTCAGCCACCTCCAGAACTGACAGAAGACCTGGAAGTAGCTCTGATGCTGTGCCCATGCACCTAGGGCTGGACAAATCAGGCTATTTCTGGTGGGCATAACTTCTGCTGGTGTTTGACCATCATTCCATTCCATTCTATTTCCACATTAATCTGTGTACGTGTGTGCATGTTTTCTTTTTTAAGAGCATCAAGCATTTCATGCAAATGTATGTACAAATACTTATAAAATGTATTTTCTCTCAAGATGTCCATTCCCATTCTCTGTCAGACTTCTGGGGTGTGCACTGACCACAAAACGTGGTTCAGAGACCAATTCAGTGCCTGATTTAGAGTAATAGAATCAGAGAACTGTAGAGCTGGAAGGAACCACAGGGTCATCTAGTCCAACTACCGGTAGTTGCCCTCACAGGAATGACAGCTAAAGAATCCCTGGTGCATCTAGGCTAGTATTTATTGGCAGCAATAGCTCTCTAGGTTTCAGAGGCCCTACCCAGAGGTACCGGGGATTGAACCTAGGAGCTTTGGCATGCAAGGCAGATGCTCTACCGCTCAGCTATGGCCAAGCAGCCATGTATGTGTAAGGTTCAGAGATAAAGTAGTGCACAGAGCAGCAAGCAAGCAAGCAAGCAAGCACAGTATTTGGAAGAGGCTGCCACAGGCAAAATGTCTATCCTAACTGAAACAGCCAACTCAGAAGAGAGAAAACTAGCAAAGCACATAGAACAGACAAGATCAACATCCCTCCCGCAAAGCACTCTGGCCGGAGGGCATGGCAAATCCTTTTTGTGCGTGGATGAACTTGTTTTTTAAAATTGCTATATTTGTATTGCATTGCACTTTGTATTTATTGTTGCTGTTAAATCACTTCAATATTTTTTTTGTGGGAAACAATGCACAAAGCAACTAACAAACGAAGAAAGAATCCCTTCTGATTAGAAGTAAGATGTGTCAATCACAAAAACACACACACATACAGCCTCATCCTCTCCCCACCCTGGCAATTTCCATATATTGTATGGGGAAAATGGGGAGAAACATTGCAATTTTTGCAGATCATGTTATCCACAGCTCTGTTTGGTACCAAATTTTCTAATTGCTCACAAAGCTTTGGGGGCCCCCAGTTTTGGTTCAGAGGGATTTGAAGAGAGCTCAGCCTTGGATAACTCCAAAATAAGCCCAATTTCACATAATCCTAGAATTGTAGAGTTGGAAGGAGCCTCAAGGGTCATCTGGTCCAACCCCCTGCAATGCAGAAATTGCAAGTAAAAAATCCCTGGCACATGGCCATCCAACCTCTGCTTAAAAACCTCCAAGAACGAGACCCCACCAAGTTCTAAGGGAATCCATTTCACTTTTGAACAGCTCTTACCATCAGGAAGTTCTTCCTAATTTTTAGTCAGAACCTCCTGTCTTGTAATCTGAATCCATTGGTTCGGATCCTTCCCACTGGAGCAGCAGAAAACAAGCTTGCTCCATCTTCCACATGGCAACCCTTCAGATATTTGAAGGTCACTATCATATCACTTCCCAGTCTTCTTTTCTCTAGGATAAACATATCCAGCCCCCTCAGCTGTTCCTCATAATGCTTGGTTTCCAGAATATTCATCATCTTGGTTGCCCTCCCCTCCACGCATTCCAGCTTGTCAATATCCTTCTTAAATTGTGGTGCCTAGCACTGGACACAAAACTCCAAGTGTGGTCTGACCAAGGTTGAAGAGGTACAGTGCTTTTTCTCTGAGGAGACACAGGGGTATGCACAGGGGCAGAGGAAGGGGTGTGTGGTGGAGACGGCACGCCCCAGGTGTCATCACTGAGGGGGGGGACATTTGGCATGCCGCCCGCGACTCCCAAGCCGTCAGAGGAAGAGGTGGAACTGCACCACCTTGCGAGCGGCCTCCCCCCTTCCACCTTCATTTTGACAGCTCGGGGGAGGCTTGGGAGTCACGGGCAGGCAGCACGCCATTGCCCCTCCCGCTCCTGGGCTGCTTCGGGGGGGGCAAAGCCTCCCCCAAGCTGTCAAAAGGGAAAGGGAAATGAGGAAGGCTGCTGGCAAAGTGGCACAGCTCCAGCCACCCTGCCCAGGAAGCAGCCCACCATGGGCAGTTCACTCTACCCCCCCCCCCATGGTCGTCTCACCCCCTGGGACGCTTGCCCTGCCCTCCTGGGATGCTCACCCCACCCCTGGCCCTGCTCCTGGGTGCACTGCATGTGTGTCATTCCGGGTACCGGAGCAGCTAGCGCCGCCTCTGGATATGCATACCCCTAAACATTTTGTGAAACTTTGTACTTTTGTCCATTTACTGTATTTATTTTTCCCGATTTTAACTATAAAATGGTGGTTTTCTTGAGTGAAAATGAGAGTATCCTAAACATTTTTTAAGAAAAAAAGCACTGGGTACTATTAGTTGCCTTGGTCTGGATACTATACCTCTGGTTCAGGATTCATTTAAATCCAGTGCTCTACAAAGTACACTTTCAAAACTGAGAATTGCATAAGAAAGCTGGCACTAGGGGTTACAGTCAACTAACCTTTACTCAGAGTAGATCCATTGACATTAATGGCCCTTATTAACTTAGGTTTCATTTATTTTAGTGGGTCTACTCTGATTAAAAGACAGCTGACTATAGACCTAAGTTCCAATATCCATGTTTAAAAGGTGTGGATTTGTTTCCGAATCTGCACAGATCAAATTTCTCACTCATCCCTAACCTGCAATCTGCTGGGGGTGGGTGGCAGCTGGAGTAGTTAGGCATTTAGCTGTTTCCCACAGTGTATCAAACATCAAACAATAACCTGAACTGAGAAAGAACAGTCTAATCATCGCTGATAGTCCTTCCTTATCCTATGAATCACCTCAAATGCTCATATTTGCTTTACAAATTAAACATAATGAGGTGGTAGAATTCTGGGCTGCATCATTTCAGGTCTGACATCAGGGTGTGGGTGGGTTTTGATGTTACACACACAAAAAGCTCCTTGCTGCAGGGAGAAAACTTGCACACTAGGGAGAGGTTGCATCCAGAACCCATCTCCTTCATCTGTTTACTTTATTTTTGCACACCACCCCAATATTCAAGTAGTGCAAGATTTCAGAGGTTCCAAGAGCTTGCCCAGGGTTCAAGTTTCATTTTGGAAATGAGGCACTGTGGAGACTGTGGTGTCTTTATGGTTAATTTACGCATATATACAACCTGAGCCTTTGATGGAGGGGTTCACAACATCAACACTCAAAAAGTATCCTCTCTCAAAGCCACAGCCTTGGTTTCCAGTAGAATTCAGCCAAGGCTGTCTCTCTCCTGTCTCTGCATTTCCAGCCTGCAGCTATTTGCACCTGGGTCACATCACACACACTTTCAACTCTAAACTCTGGCTTTTGTCCATTCCACTATCTGCATTCTCTCCTTTGCTTTCTCAATGGCCCCATCTTCTTTCCTTTGTTCTCTTAATGGCCCATCAATCAATCATCATCATCACCCTCCTGGTGATCACCTGAACATAGGAAACTAAGTTAATTTTAGCTAACTAAGCTAAGTTAATTAGCTGTTAACACATGCTGGGTCCAGGGTTTTCGTGTTTGGCACCCAGTTTAATACCCCAAGCCTTGATTAAATTCTAACACTTTCTGGATCCAGGAATTTAGAGGGGTCTGGCACCTTTAAAAGTTTTTTTTTTTTCATGGGAGGGGGAGCATACAGAGATACAAGTAAGGGGTACTACAATCAAGAATTCTGCCACTTTGTTCTGCAGAAATCAGGTGAGTAATTGAGTGAGAAATTACTATGTGAATCAGCTCTAAGGTTCAGTTAGGCAGCTGGGAACCCCAAAGTCAACCAAAGTATCCCCAAAGACGTATTTGACAGTCTACCCTTTGACCTTCTGCCTTTTTTGGCAGAGATTTTGGCCAGTGGGAACTTAAAGGCAACCAGTGCAGGGTCAGGTTCCCTTAATGCACTGTGACATGCTTGTAAGATGAGGCTTCTTTAGAACTGTATAACTTAGAAAGGAATTAAGGCAGTGTAGTTCAGGGTGTCCAAGAGGTGCTTATACCCAACCCCATCAGCTTAGAACCCACCCAAAACAACTGCCTCTCATCATAGGATTTCAAAAAGTCAACCAATTGCTTCTCTAACAAATACCTTTTATCTGTGGCACAAGAATATTTCTACCATCTTGTAGCTGTGTAACTTCCAGAGAGATGACCACACATCCATTCACTGATCCAACCACACATCATATTATTATAATTATTGATTATTATTATTCCATTGAGGTCCCTCCAACTCTACAATTTGATGATTCCATGTTGTGATTTCTGCATTGCAGGGGGTTGGACTAGATGACCCTTGGGGTCTCTGTCAACTCTACAGTTATTTGATTCTATTATATTTTAATCCAGCCTTCTTCTAGGGAGCTCAAGGTGCCACACCACCTTTTTCACATTTGGGAGCTTTGGGTAACCCTCTAATGTAGGAAGAGTAGGTTTCAGCACTGTTCTTCTGGACAGCTCCCTGGATGGCAAGGGCACTCTAATATAGGAGTTGGGGGGGGAATTACCCGTGGGCCTGCCCACGGTCCCTCAGACCTTGTGGAGGGTCGGAGAAGTGGCACGGGGGGGGGGGGCTGGAAGAAGAGGTGAGGGGGGCAAGTAGTCCTCCTCCCCACCCCCCAGCCCCGGCCCCAGCCCCAGCCGCTGCGTTTACCTTCCCAGGGGCTGCTGCCACCGCCGCTGCTGCTGCTTCTCATGGGTAGGCACAGTGAGCTCATCTGCTCCGCTCTGTGGCCCACAGGAGCACCAGAGTGGCAGCAGAAGAATGAAGATGAGCAGCGTGAAAGGGCTGGCTCCAGAGAGGGGCTGCTTAAAATGGCACTCAGCCAGCTCAGCCCAGCCCCCTTCCTCCTCTAGGCAGGGCAGGGAGAAGCCAGGAGGAGGAAGGGAGGAGGTGCCGCCGCCGCGGTGTGTGTGTGTGTGGAATGGAATTGCGCAGGGAAAAAATGGTGCAGCCCGAATGAACAGAATCCCCACCACGATCCACGGACAGTCCTTGGGCTGGATCCTGAAGGCAACTGGGCTTGATCCAGCCCGTGGGCCTTAGTTTACCAATGCCTGCTCTAATACCTGACAGCTAAGATGAGTCTTTTTCCTCACTGGAGCTGCTACTGAATTTTCATAGGGACATAGCAATTTCCCTTCACCGAATCATAAAGATGGAAAGAACCCCAAGGGCCATCTAGTCCACTCCCTTGCAATGCAGGAATCACAGTTAAATAATCCAACAGGTGGCCACCCAACCTTGCAAGACCCTGTGGTTCACCTAGGCTGCAGCTCTCCAAGGTTTCAGCCAGGAGAACATTCCCAGTCTTACTGTGAGATGCTAGGAATTGAACCTGGACCTTCTGCATGCAAAGCAGAAGCTCCATATACCACTGAGCTGAATCCCTTTCTTCCACTTTTGTGTCACCTAAAACAAAATTCAGATTGATTCTGGACACTTCGCCTTCGGTGAACACTTCTGAAGAATGGTGAGATATGCCTCTTTACCTCTACACCACCATCAAGGAAGAAACAGACAAACTTTAAGGGCCTCTAGTGAAATTTCTGAGAAGGATTCTGCACATTCCTAAGTTACCACCTGTATGCTCCTAAAATCAAAGTAAAAAGCATTCTAAAGTTTCCTGTTGAACAAAACTTCTGAGCGAAGCCCAAAATTTCTGTAAGGCCAAAGAGAGATTCCTCTGTGAGCTTTTTCACCCTGGCCTAAAAACTGATGTTTCTACTGTTCGACTCTTGCAAATCTTTTCTGTAAAAAAAATTGTGAGCATTGGTGCATCTGAAAAACAGCTGCCATGATTTGCCCTCTGCCCTTGAGGGCTCCCCACTTTTTCAGTCATGCGGATGCCCTTCAAAAACCATGGTTGGCCTGTGGAGAAAATATGTGGACCCGTCACTTGCTGAAATATGAGGCGGTCCACTCCTTGATGACCCCCAGTCAAGGCTGGTGGCTGAGGCGCAGACCTGGTTCAACCAGCCTGCCTCTCTTTCCTTCTGCCCTGAGCAGGCACGGCATTGACATTTACAACAATCTGGCTCTTTATTAGACTTGATGATCTATCTGAAGTTATTGGACGGGCTTGCCGTAGAGGACATCCATTTAAATTACGGAGGAACAGATGGAGGAAGAAGGAGGGAGGTGGGTTACATTTTTCCAAAGAGCAAGAGAGAGAAAGAAAGAGAACGCAAATATTAGCCGAAAGGGGCGTCCATGTGAGAAGTCATTCCTGCAGAACACTGACCTTCAAGTATGAGGGTAAAATGGATATTATTGTGTGTGAGAGGGGGGTGGATGCCTTCTGTTACCAGAATGCCTGGAGTAGACAAAATAAGACTCTGCTAGGAAATAAGAGGCCCAAGCCACAGTTGGTGAAATCCAGTATATTACCAAGGACATCAGGAGATGTCAGCCTGGGGAGTATGGTTGCCTATCACCACGCTGTGTTTATTTTGATATGGGGCCTTCTTTGCAAGCCAGGAACCAATGGTTACAGCAGGATATTGAGAATGACTGGCATTTTTTTATTTTATTTTACAAAGCATGTAGCTAGTCCGTACGTCAACCCTTTATCGGCCCATGGACACAACTGGGTTTTTATAATAATTTTTGTAATAACAAAATGGATTTCTTTGGCTATGTTTGAAAAAAGAGGAAGTAGGAAGTCCTCTGCGCAGAGAAGCTGAAGGAATGCTACTGGGTGACAGAGAAGGTGAAACTGCTCAACACCTTTTCACCTCTGTTTTCACCCAAAAGGAAAGCAGTGCTTAACCTGGGAATAACAGAATAAATGATGCAAAGAAGGGAGCTGCAGCCCGAGACAGGAAAAGTGGTGGAAAGGGAATGGCTAGCTACTTTAAATGAATTCAAATCTCCAGGGTCTGATGAGCTGCACCCTGACTCCGTTCATGACTAAGGGGACAGTGAGTGGGGAGACTCAGAAGCTTCACAGGCTCCAGAGTGAGACCTCATGGGTGTCATGTAAGCTACAGGCACCACATTGGTGACCCATTCAGTAGCCATTGCACCAAACAAGCTTATTTATCAAGGTCAACAGACTTGCCACTATCTATATTTGCACAACTGGCTCAGCAGATCCCTCTAAATTCTCCTGGATTGAAGCTCCAATTGTCTTCGCAGGCAGTGCACACAATGGCCCAGAGACTATAAATCAAAGGCAAGGAGAAAGGGAGAGGAGAGGGGAAGTGAATGGCGTTCACATTACCCAGACGAATTTGCTAAATAAATACGCAGGAGCTAAACAATTAATACATTTGTTTTCTTTATGGGTCTCCAAGGAAGGTGCTAAGAGAACGCATAAATGGAGCAAATTAAGCTCAGTTGCACCAGGGAGGGTGGTGGTGGTGGAAATAGGAAGAAGGGATAAGCTCACATCATCTCAATTCGCTGTCGCCATGAAAATGATGGGTCTCAGGGGATCGGTGGGGATTGAAGATGAGATGCAGGTTTTTCAGTCATTGGAAGCTGCATCTTAATTAAAATGCATGTGACTATTGGAGCTGGAGGAGAAGCTGATGAGGAATAGCTGGTCCCAGCTTAGATGAGCTACCAGTTGTAACATCTGGCAGGCGTCTTCACCCCAAAATTGGTTGCCTTTGAGCAATGCAAGGCTGTTGTGAACATTGTAGGACAATAATAATGCCATACTGGCAAAACCACAGGCCAGCCTTTGCCAACTTGGTGCCTTCTAGACATTCAGGACTGCAACTGCCCAGCCCCAGACAACACAGACTGTGTCTGAATGCCAATAATACTCTTGTGCTTGGATCCTGCTTGCCTGCTTCCCTTTGGGGGATCTGGCTGACCACTGTGAGAACAGGATGCTGGAATAGATGTATCCAGAAGGGCTCTCCTTATGTTCCTATACCATCCTTCATCTAAAATTATTTCAGGATGCTTTGCAAACTAGGAGGGAGAGGATTTTATACCTGAAGGAGCGTCTCCACCCACATCGTTCTGCCCGGACACTGAGGTCCAGTACCAAGGGTCTTCTGGCGGTTCCCTTGTTGCAAGAAGCCAAGTTGCAGGGAACCAGGCAGAGGGCCTTCTCGGTAGTGGCGCCCGCCCTGTGGAACGCCCTCCCATCAGATGAGAAAAACAACTACCAGATTTTTAGAAGACATCTGAAGCCCTGTTTAGGGAGGCTTTTAATGCTTAATAGATTATTTTATTTTATTTTTCTGTTGGAAGCTGCCCAGAGTGGCTGGGGAAACCCAGCCAGATGGGTGGGGTATAAATAATAAATTATTATTATTATTTTATTTCCTGAAATGTTTCATGGTAGGACATTCCATGGCAGCGAGCAGCTGTGGTCTCATATTTCCATCAACCCAACTTATTTTAACTATATACTATACAGTATACTGTATATTTAAGTATTTTTGCCACAATCTCTTATTGGCAGTGGAGCTTTATCCATGGGGGCCAGGCATCACTTTAGGGGCTTTCTGGTGTGAGGTGGAGCAGGAGGAGTGATGGCATCTCTCCTCACAGAATTGAGTGCCTTCAGGCATGACCCCCTGGGGGCCCACCAAGGCCACCTGCCACTGAGGTTTTTTTGGGGGGGGGGGCTTTTTGGAGGGATTTAGTTTTAGGGTGGAGTTCTGCTTATTTGTCTGTGTTTTATTTGTTTTGCCTGTTGTGGGGTGTGTGTGTAAGCATCACTAGTTTCCCTTTGTGAAATGGTATATTGGGGGACCCCTTGGCAGTATTTTATTATTTTCAAATGTGTCCCCAGGACCCAAAAGATGAGGTCCCCTGCTTTCAAAAGAGTGTTATAAAAAGAAACAAAAGTAAATCTGAGTCAAAGATATTGAACTGAATGACGGAAAGGCCAGACTTTCTGTTTATCCCTAGCAGGGAGGCACCTCCAATGAAATGCAGAAGTTATCTCAAAAAGTTGGTTGCCTCCTTAAAATTAGTGATGATTTCACAAGTCTAATCAATATTCAAAATCAGCGATGTTGCTAGACTAGTTGAGAAACTAACTATGCTTGTGATGCTAATGTTGTAATTTGCAATTCACAACACGGAGGTGTCTGAAAGTTCCTGAGGCCTCAGCATCAGCTGAGGGTTTATGGGCTCCAATTCCCACTGGGCCCAACCACAATGGCCAATGGATAAGGATGATGGGAGCTGTACTAGAACAACATTGCTTTGAAGCAATGATTCTTCAACATCAACTTTGTTGGACTGATCACATTGTGCAGATGCCTGATAAAAGCGTCTTCCAAAGCAACTACTCTATTCCAAACTTTAAAATGGAAAGTGTAATGGTGGTCAACAACAAAAGAGGTTTAAAGACTCTCTCAAGGCAAATCATAAAAAAGTAGTATAAACACAGACAACCGGAAAACACTGGTCTGCAAGCACTCCAATTGGAGAACAGCCTTTACCAAAGGTGTCATGGGCTTTGAAGACACTTGAACTCAGGATGGAAGGGAGAAACATGCTAAGAGGAAGGCACACTTGGTGAACCCTCACCATGGTCAATTCCCACCTGGAAACCTATGCCCCCACTGTGGAAAGATGTGTGAATCCAGAATTGACCTCCACAGTCATTTACGGACCCACTGTTAAAACTGTGTTTATGGAGGACAATCTTACTCAGCTATGAGTGATCGCCAAAGAAAGAAGACTAGAACAACATCTAGAGGGCCACAAATTCCCCATCCCTAAGGTAGTTTAGTTGAAAAACATAAAAGGCCTTTGCAAAAGCTATAGGCTGGTCAGGTGGGGAGCGCCTTCATTCTTGGTCAGTGATTGTACATCTCTCCCTCGAGGCTCTGGAGGTTCTTACTTCAAAATCCTCTTATGGGGACTTTGTTGAGCTCTGTCTGGCCATTAGCACCTAAGACTTGGACGAGGAGCACCAATTATATTGGAAGATGAAACTCCAATGCAAAATAGCACAACTAGCACCACAAATTTAGGAAATCAGGGCAAGATGGCAGGGTGATAAGATTCCAAATGTGCCCTAGAGAAGCTGATCCAATTTCAAGTTAAATTGAGGGGAGTTCATACATTAAAACCCTTTCCTTTTAAATATTTTGTGCTGCTCATTCTGATGAAGAACCTTAACAATTTGCTTCAAATTTCATTTCAGGGGAATTCTGGTGAAAATTGAGAGAATATGTGGAACCTCCCCAACGCCCCCCTCCCCCACTTCTCAGCCACCTCCCATCTTCAGAAACACTGCAAGTCTCATCAAAACTATGCTGTATTCCCTCAAAATTCCTGGTGTGTTTCATCTCAGGAGGACGCCCCAAATGTCATTCAAAATGTGTTTGAGGTGAAAAGCTGATAGCAAAACTACCATTGAGTCCTGGTCTGAGACTGTGCCAATAGACTAAGTTGTGGCGTGGTTATGCGGACCACAACAACTTCTCCAGTTTGCAAATATGCCCATGGACCCAATCACACCCCCTGGCATGAACTGAGGAGAAGACTAAAGACTTAATAGCTGGTGTACGACCATAATAAAGCTTGATTGATTGACTGAACCTGGCTGCAAGGAAGGATTCCCTGAGAATGCCCTGAGGACTTCTCTCATTTCCCCATGCTTTCCCCATCAAGGTCATTCATTACCTGTTTGTGCCATGTACACCCCTGGTTCATCTGCTGACCGCGGCCACTGTGTCTTCACCTTCTGATCTGCTTCCACCCCATCACCTGAAAGAGGGAAGAAACCATGAAATAGCTATCAGAGCTGGTGAGTGGAGAAAGTGGGGAGGAAGTATCTGCATGCTCTGAAGGGTTTTCTGTACTCTGCAAAAGACCATCATCATCATCACGTGCTATCAATGTGCACAGTATTTTACCAAGTAAAAGACAGGCTCCTGCCTCAAGGAGTTGCAATCCATTTGAACCTGGAAGGGCCACTGAAAAGATGGAAGGGTCAGTAAAACTGGGGAAGCAAATGGGTGGTCTTCAGCTAAGTTTAACTCAGAGTAGACCCACTGAAATCAATAAATGTAGCTCAGCCAGGCCCACACATTCCAATACTCTGGGTAAAACTTATGGTAGTTGAATACCTCCCTATATATTAGGGCTTCAGTTACATCTGGTTAGTTTTCCCATAGGATGAGGCTGACGAACTGAGCCAAAGGCACTGTGGGAAAGGTGGGCTTTGAGAAAGGACTTGAAGGTAGTGAGAGAGAGATACTCTGAGGAAATTCTAGGTATAAGTATGTAAAGTCAGTACTCATGTATCTTAATAAGGGGGGGGGGGTAGGTTAGGCTGGGGTAGGTTGACAAAACAGAGATTTATTAAATGATGGAACGAGGAAAGAAGGTATCCTGTGAAACTAACATGCAGTAAGATGAGGAGAGACAAAGTGTTATTTATCTGAGTGTTTCATAAGCCACACTTTCTCCTGAAATAAGCGCACTCCAAGGGGCATGCAGGGGAAACTAATCCTAAATCACAAAATGAAAAGGAGTACTTCACACAAATGCACAGTCAACCTAAGGAAGCTGAATGGGTTCCAAAAACAGACAAGACTGGAGAAGGGCAGGCCTGGCAACAAGTGTTGGAGCAGAGCCGCTTGCCCATGAGCCACACAACTACTGATTTGGTGAAAGAAAATGAAGGGAAGCAAGAAAATGTAGGGAAAAAAATTATGCACAGTGAAAGCGAAAATGTGCCAGTTCGCCCTAACTGCATAATTCAGACAAATCACAGAATCCAAATTTTCTTGGCAGGGATCTTGCATCGCCTGCACAACATTTTATTTTAATCTTAAAATGCAGAGTACACATGATCTAGGACTTGGCTACACTGGCAAAGGGGGGAAAAACCCCACTTTATATCCATTATTTATGCATTCTAACACTGTGACACCAGATGGCCCTGTGGAGTTCTGTTTTTGCTAAGCTGATTTCTCATACAAAGTTTGCAAAATGTTTAACTGAAACAGTTCTTTGATGTGTCTAGATCCAGCCCTGGTGGTGAGGGATAGCAAGCGTGTATGCTCAGGGCAAGAATGGTGGATGGCTCAAGCAGGGTTGCCATATTTCAAGAAGTAAAAACCAGGACAGCCCCCAAACTTTTTTTGTTTGTTTGTTTACTTGCCGAAGATCCTGGACAAACCCCGCCTTCTGGGAAATAATTTACTTCAATCCCCAATGCAATGGCATCTCCAGGAAATAATAATAATAATAATAATAATAATAATAATAATAATAATAATAATAATAATTACCCCGCCCATCTGGCTGGGTTCCCATCAGCCACTCTGGATGGCTTACAGCATCTCTAAAAACATAAAAGCATTAAAAACTTCCCAATACACAGGCTGGGAATGTCCTGGGGCTGAAACCCTGCAGTGTCACTGCCAGTCAGTGTGGGCAATACTGAGCTAGATGGACCAAGGATCTGACTCAGTATAAGGCAACTTCCTATGTTCTTAAGTTTGTCCACCACCACAATAGGGCGGCCCCCACTTTGAGTGGGCAATTTCTATCTTTCCGTTTCCTCTGCCTGCTTGTGGGGGTGGGGAGCATTCTGAATTCTCAAAGGTACTTCATCCTTCCAAAGGAAAACCAGGAAAGAGAAGCAGAGGGAAGTGATGGGTCAGGTTGGAACAGGGGATGGCAAACTAACCATGTCAAAGAAAATAGTTTTATTCTGAGCCCAGTTCAGACCCTGTCACATGGCAGGTGGCATGGCAGCACAAGGTTGGATTCCACCCCTCATTCTCCAGCCTCAATCCTGATTCCTCAGTGGCATGGAAGGAGATTTCTCAGAATACCTGTCAGTCATGGCACAATTACAATAATGGTTCAAGTGCCAGGGAGGGGGGAGATTAGGGCATACCGTACGAAGGGCCTGGCTGCTGGATCAGAGCAGAGACATATCTAGTCCAGGATCCTGTCATCACTGTGGCCAGTCAGATGATGGTGATAACATTTATTTTCCACCCTTCAGCAGCAAATACCAGGATAGGTTACAATTTGACAAGGCGACTCCTATTTGGGACATGACAACCCATTACTGCAAAGAGTGCTCTGAGGGAGGGAGCTTGGACTGAATTCCTAACCATGACCTATAACAAATTTGGACGCAGAAGGGAGACAGAGTAAATGAAGTGTGTGAGGGTGGTGGAGGAGGTGTCACTTAAACTACATTTCTCTTGGCCTCACCAGAAGAAGTATTTGGCACAAAATAGAAACACCAGGTTTAGGCAGAGTCTCCTGGTCAGTTTCCACTCCGACTCTACCACCTCTGGGAACCAGCATCTCCATCTCTCTCTCCCTCTCCCTCTCCATGTATGTAACAGGCACAGGCAGACCCACAGAGAAGCCCTTCTTCCTCCCCGCCACCCTCAAGATGCACTTAACAGATTGCTACAGTGAGATGTCACAAATTTATGGCTCAGCTCACGAAAAATAACAAGAGATCCATCAAGGGCACTTTGCGTGAAATTAACAGGAACGTATAAAAGCCTGACAAAGATGCATTGTCAGCTGTGAGTCAGGAACGGGAAGAGAGAGGAAAGGAGAAGGGGCTGTTTGATTCTTTCCCCCTTATCCTACTTTCCCCATCAAAAGTTTTTTTAAAAGCCACCCAGGCAGCTCACACACCATAGATTTAAAGGACATCTCCTCTATCTCCCCCCCCCCAAAAAAAAAATCCTGGGAAATGTGGCTTGCCCATCACAGAACTATAATTCTCAGCACCCTTAACAAACTAGAGTGCCCATGATTCTTTGGGATTGGGGAGGGGGAAAATGTGTTTTAAATGTGTGGTGTATATGCAGCACTAGTCTGGAGAAGGGGTCTTTCTCGAATACAAAACGAGAAGCAAAAACCATCATTCATGGCACTTATGCCATGCTGGACCAAATCAAGAGAATTTGTGCTCTCAAGGGGGTTGAATCGGAAGCCTTGCTTGTTAAGCTGATTGGGCCTGGGTGTGCCAGAGCAGGAGGATGAGGCATCAGGCCCTGCAATGGCCAGGTCTGGTATATGTACCCAGAGCCCAACCTCCTAACCTAGTATGGACAACACAGGTGGGCCTCTTTACCTTCAAGCTTTAGGTCAGGGGTACAGTCACATTCCTTCCTAGGCAAGCTTCTCAGGGATGGTGGGGGCCCATACAATTTATTTATTATTTATTTCATAACAGCTATACTGTATACTACTTGACTGTTGTTGTTTTTTTAAAAAAGGTCAAAGCATATAAATGTAAATAAATAATGATAATAAAGCAAAAAAAGACGATTGAAAGGCACAGTCTCAAATCCCTCTCTTTCCTCCATCCAGGCAAGCAAGAGACATTATCAGAATTCAAGGATGCCCCTCTGCCAGGCAAAAATCCTCAAGGGCAGTGAGACGGAGGGCCAGCAAAGGGTGTGGCCTGGAGAGAGTTCCAAGGGCCAGGTGGAGAGAAGCAGAGGGCCACATGGAGATTCCTCTAGCTAACTCTGGCAGGTCACTTCTCCCTGGCTTGTGTCATGTGACGTTTCCCTTTTTATACTGCAGGTTTTTTATTTTTATCGGCATTTTAAATTGAGTTTTATTATTCTGTGTTTTTTTATTATTTGATTGTAAATAGCTTTGAATACTTTTAGGATAAATGCCACTAACACATTTATATATACAGAGATAAAAGCTGCCCAGGATTTTCCCTGTTCAAGAAACAGAGCTTGGGGAGATGCGGTCTGGGAGGGCAGATCAGTTCAAACCAATCTTACAGAATTTAACCCTTTCTTCCCCATTTCGAGGGTTTATTCCACAGAGCACACAGGGTCTCTGGAGGGGGTCCTGATGCCCCTCCCCACATAGGATCCCCTTGCCGCAAAGTCTTACCCTCAGGGTAAACCGAGCAGGACTCTCGGCTGTAAACTGGACCAGCTGCCTTCTTTAATGACTCCATAAACTCTCCAGTGCAGGGAAGAGAAAAGCCAGGCATTGGCAGGCTTCCTCCAGCTGCTCCCTGCTGCGGAGAGGGTTTGAAGCAGGCTGGAGGTCCGCATTGCTCTGAACAAGGTGGGGTAGGCAGTTGCAAGATTTAAAGAGGGTGCGTCAGAAGGAAACTGAATGGATATTGATTGATACTTATTAGTAACTTCGTATTAATGTAACGTTTAAATGTGTGACTGCATATCTCTGCAACATTTTGTTTTAGCTGGCTGCTGCTGCTTCATTTGTGCACACCACTTGGAGATACGTATTTTTAATATATCAAGCGGTATAGAAATTAAATAATCAAAGGGGTATCCTGTTAAAAGTACCATCCGAGAAGCAAGTCCAACTGAGTTTAGTGGTGCTTGCTACATAATAATGTTAAACGAGCCTGTTGGGTCAGAGCTGCTCTCCCTGTGGCCGGCCAGCTGCTCATGCGCAGCCTGCAAGGAGCACATGAGCACAAGAGCACTCTCCTCTCTTGCAGTTTCCAGCAGCTGGTATTCATAAGCATTACTGCCTCCGACCATGAACATAGCCATCATGTCAACCAGCCACCCATAGTCTTATCATCTACTGATAGACTTAACTGCCCTGAATTCGTCTGAAAGCTATCCAAGTGGGTGGCCATCACACAAAAAAAGCTACAAGACCCCTGGACAGTTAAGTCAAGTCAAAGGCGACTATGAGGTTGCGGCACACATCTCGCTTTCAGGCTGAGGGAGCTGGCGTTTGTCCACAGACAGCTTTCCGGGTCATGTGGCCAGCATGACTAAACCACTTCTGGCATAATGGAACACCGTGACAGAAACCAGAGCGCACGAAAACACTGCTTACCTCCCCGTCACAGTGGTGCCTATTTATCTACTTGCACTGGTGTGCTTTCAAACTGCTAGGTTGGCAGGAGCTGGGACAGAGCAATGGGAGATCTCCCCATCGTGTGGATTCGAACTGCTGACCTTCTGATTGGCAAGCTGAAGAGGCACGCTGGTTTAGACCACAGTGTCACCTGCATCCCTATGTTGTCACTATGTTGTGTCCTACCTCTGGAGTGCTGGAGGAAGTATGCCTCTGATTGCAAGTTGCTGGGAATCACAAGAGGGCAGGGGGCTTTTGCACTGGGCTTCCCATGGGTACCTGCTTAGCCACTGCACCAGGTCCAGGAAAGTGAGTCTCCTGACTTCATCAGTGACTCTGGGGGAATGGCAGGAGAAAGCAGCAAATGGAGCTGCGCCAGCTCTGACCACGAGAATGCCTCACCCACAGGTAGGTCTTGGGGCACCCCCTCAGCTTGGCACCCTGTGCAGGGGAATCTAGCACTGATCATGCGCCCTGCCCTCAATAACAGCCAGAATGGCCCCTGCCACAGTTTAATGGCCTGAAAATGAAGCCAAAAAATGGGGGGGGGGCATTATTTTCACCAACACCCAGAACTACAAACCCATTTACAAAGTAGCTCAGTTATTTTCAAATACAGCCCCAAGGCACTCGCTTTGCACAAAACAAGAAATAAATCACATTCAATGTTCCCTAGAGTCAAAGCTCTTTAGTCAAAGAGGGGAACCAACTTTCACTGCCCAGCCTTGGTCCTGCCTCTGCTAAGCAAAGGCAATTCTGCCATCTCTCTACACCAAGCACTCCAGATACAATCTCAGTAGAACTGAGAAGAGGACCTCGAATTTGCTTTTTAAGTGCTGTGTTGGTGCATTTGGGTCCTCATTTGCTGTTCCCTTTTAGAGAGACTGTAATAGAATTACACTGCCCTGACTTTCTTGGGGTTTCCAGTAACAATAAATACAGGAAGGGCAACGTGATGCTCATCTGCTGCAGTAATGGGGGCCAGATTGTGTCATCTGTGATCGACAGAAGAAAAAATGGGCAGCAATGAAGGCGAAAGGAGCCAGGAATAGAGCGGAAAGGGGGTTATCAGGGAGGGTGAAAATTCTATTAGGCAGGAGAGTGAGACTCCCAAGGGAAGCAGCAAAGGACCGCAGGAGAGGGCTTATTTAAAATCGGACCATGCAATGACAGTGTGAGAGAATGTGCAGTGATTTAAAAAGAAACAGCAGGCTGGGCTTTTACTGCAACCTGAGACCTCTTCCCAAAACCACCAAGGCAGCTTATCAGAGGTGCAGGCAGGACCCTGGAAACCTCCCCCAGCAGAGGGATGGAGACAAAGAAAGAATTATGCATGGTTACAATCTGGGCTTTTTTCAGCTGGAACTCAGTTCAGATGCCTCTCAGGTGGGTGCCATTGCCTTTATAAGAGAACAAATGAGGTGTTTATGGTGAGTTCAGGCACCTCTTTTTCTAGAAAAATAGCACTGGCTATAATAGGCAACAGTGTAGGGGCAGCCCCAAGCCTCAGCCAAAGTAAGCCCCCAAGACAACCAACACCCCACCCACCTTACCACACCACCTGATGGGGAGGTGCATGAGGCCCTCCCCCCCACACATTGGAACTCCCCACAAAGGTGTGTCTGGCACCTTCATTATACAGCTTGGGGGGAGAGAGAGAGATTTATATATTGCCCTTCATCCGCAAATCTTAGGGCGGTTCACAAGATAAAAATACAAGTAAATAGTTAAAACAGAAACAACAAAACAATAATCCACAAACACTTTTAAAAGGCTGTAGAATATTAATCAGCCAAAGGCCTGGTTTAAGAAGAACATTTTTGCCTGGCATCTAAAAATATATTTGTGCAGTCCACAAATGGGGAGCCATTGCAGTAAAGGTCTGTTCTCATCTTGCACCCTCTGGAGCTCATGTGGAGGAGGCACATGAAGAAGCGCCTCAGATAATGAAAACAGAGTCCGGGTCGGTTTATATGGGGAGAAGCAGTTCTGAGCAAATGCTGGAGACTCAACCCTTGACACCTGAGAATTATATTGTTGGGATAGATTTTCCATTCCGTACACACCAAATGGGCAACAGGTTTGGCAAATGTAGTCTAATTGTATCTTATGTGCATTTAACTTAACGCAGTTTCAACCATAGGCGTTTGGCAGGTGGCTGGGCAAGATTTCGCAAGTTAAATGCAGGTAAGGCAGAGTGCTTAAAAGCTCTTTCCAGGCCAGGTTTTCCTGGAGCAGAAAGGGCTTTTAAGCTCTCTGCCTTGCTTGAGGGGCATGGCCCACTCAGCCTGCCAGCTCTGGAAGGCTAGGGCCACTCATGTGGGGGCAGTTCCATCAGAATTGTTGGGGTATACATGTTTTCATGTCTACATGGTACTCTTGGAACCGAACACCCTCGTAAGATGCAGCTGCACTGTAGCGCCCCCATTCTGCACTGGTGAAATGCCATCTCTTGGGTTTCCTGCTTGTCAGCCCCCCCCCCCTGGTCCTACCTGAAAAAGTCAAGATGCTTTTCTTTGCAGGAAAGAGAAGGAAATGTCGAGAGGGCTTCCGCACATAGCAACACCAGCAAGCTGCACCCGCAGGCTGCCGCACCAGCCCTAATTAACTCCCTTGCCCTTCAGATGTGACAAGAGGCTTTCCAAGCTCTCCCCTGCTTAGCCATCAGAAGCGGTGCCAGGTTTCCACCTCCCTTCTTCTCCCCCAATTCTCCTTTTTATTATTATTAGGCACAAGTCAAGTATTGCTGATAACAATCTGTCAATTACACAAAGCAGGGCTATTTGCCACTCCTGATGATAGCCTCCCATCTGGTCGCAGTGGGCGAGGGCTGCCACAGACGGCCCACACAGGGCCTGTGCTCATGTCCAGGAAGGAGGGAGGGGGAGAGGGCTGGATGGAGGCTGCTTCCCCCGCCCTTGCAGACAGTCCCGTTATTGGCCCAGCAGATGCTTCGTGCCACAGGAAAACAAATGGCCATGAATAAAAACCAAACATGCTAATTGGCCTTAATACCACCAATAATCTCGCTGGACAGAAAAGAGGGAGTGTGGGGAGAGAGGAGCTGCCACCACAGCTCCTGCTGGAGTTCAGGCGGCCCCTGTGGAAATGCTCCCAGGGATCAGGCCCACCGATGGCATGGGCCTCCTTGCACCCGCCTGGTCTTAAAGAAGCTGCACTGGGAATGCAACGCAAGACACTTGATGAACAGAGGTTTTGAGGCACATCTGCAGCCTGAATAAAAGAAGCTATTGTCATCTAATTTGACCAGGACTTTTTTACCTGCTCGCTTAAAGAAGAGAGTCCTACTTATCGCAGACGCAAAGGATGATTTGCAAGCCTCTCTAGTGCTTGGCCAAAACCTCAGCAGGCCAAGCACATTATCTGAATGCAAAAGGTGACAGGGAGAGACCCCTGCCTGATGTTCAGGGGGGGGGGGTCACTGCCAATTGGTGTAGACAATACTGGACCAATGGTCTGATTAAGGGGAAGGGGTGTAGCTCAGTGGTAGAGCATCTGCTTTGCAGGTTCAATCTCTGGCATCTCCAGGGAGGGCCAAGAATGGCCACAACCCAAATCCCTGGATAGCTGATGCCAATCTGTATCAGGCAGTTTCCTGTGTTTACCTGATGTGGTCCTGTTGGTAGGCCGTGGGGGAGGGGAGCATTTTAGCAATTTTCAGAACTTGCCATTGCTCCTCTCAGAATATCCCTCATTAGCTTCTGTGGAAGTGAAGGAAGATGGCTGCAACCTCCCCTACAGCATCCCATGGACATGAATGGCAGCCACAGACACCTGCACACAAAAATGAATCTCCCCTCCAATGGTACCTTGCAACATACCAGCGTCCTCTCCAGACTCACCCCCCCCCCCTGACAGAATGATGGTCATCTTACTAGCCTGTTACAACCATGGCTGCCTCCAGGCCCTCACTATTTTGTGAGAGGGATCTAAGAGCACACCGCAACTTTAGGTTCATGCGGTTGAAGTGCGTTAAAGCATTCTGTTGCCTTAGCACACAAAAAATCGACATAAAAACAAACAACAACTGAAGTTCGGCAAGTGACGAAGAAAGGCATTGAAAAAATGCAGAATGGACGAATCAGTAGCCCAAAGAAGGGCAATCACTGTGCAAGTAAATCAGGATGGATGTTCATTGTCATAAACAAACCAGAATGAATGCTCAATAAAGGCTGGACATGGTCTAACCACCACGTAAGCTTTGTGCAAGCAAATCAGGATGAATGCTGAACAAACAGGTCATCTGGAAGGGCGACATGTCTGGAAGGCTTTTAGCAGCGTAATTGGGAGTCCATCATCCCCTCCTTTAGGACTTGGTCACTGGTGCGATTTATCAGCAATTCTCTCTTCCGTTCCCTCCCAAGCTATCAAAACCTGGGCATTAATTTCTCAGCACACAGGCATACCACCACCACTATCCCCGTTTGGGGCCTTTCTTGCTTTCCCTGCTTCTGCTTCTGCTGCACTGATCGCCTTGACACTTATTGGCTCCATAAAATGGGTCCAAATTTACTAACTTTCCCTGCACACTCTATAATCCGTGCCCTGCCGCCTTCATCGCTGAAAGCATTCATTCCACTGCATGCAAGCACCATTTTAAAAAATGAAATGAAAATTCCACCAAGGGGGAAAAAACAATCCCCTACCAGCTACAGATGAAGAAATTTATTCCGCCTTAAAACGAAACCTGCTACTTTACTGCCACCATAGTCCTAGGAAACAGGATCCATGGTCTAAAACGTCAGCATTGTAATGATGTCCTCCACACACACACACACACACACACACACTGCACGCACACAATTATTAGCAATAGAACATAAGAAGAGCCTCCAAAGGCTGATTTAGTCTAGCATCCTGTTCTTGCAATGGCAAACCAGGTGCCCCGATGGGAAGCCCACAAGCAAGACCTAAACATTAGGAGGAACTTCCTGACAGTAAGAGCTGTTCGGCAGTGGAATTTGCTACCAAGGAGTGTGGTGGAGTCTCCTTCTTTGGATGTCTTTAAGCAGAGGCTTGACAGGCACATGTCAAGAATGCTTTGATGGTGTTTCCTGCTTGGCAGGGAGTTGGACTGGATGGCCCTTGTGGTCTCTTCCAACTCTATGATTCTATGATTCTATGATTCTAAGACATGAGGCAAAACAGCCACACCCTCCAACTGGTATTTAGAGGCATACTGCCTCCCACAGTGGGGACAGAGCATAGCCAAGGGGTGGAACAAGCCAAGATAATGTACCAATGACAGGGCCACACTAACCACAGCATGTCCTCCAATCACATTGCAACGGGGAGTCACATGACCCCACACTGTTCCAGATGGCACAACCCCTTCAAACCAAGCAGATGCCACCAGGCAAAGGGATCATATAATCCATGCAGCATCTATACTCTAGTCATGTTGTAACCAAGCTACAGGAATCTGCACCAAGACCCAATGGGGAGTGGGTTGTGTGACTCCTTTACCTTGCTGCTTATGTGACCTTTATTGCATTGTTTGATTATTTAATATGTATATAGGCCACCTCTCTGCCCCAAGGCCCCCCAAGGCTGTTAACAGATAAAATTACAACCAGCAAATTACTATGAAAAAACCCAAAACATTCACAGTGAAAACATACCAGTAAAAAAACCAAAGAATTTACAGGTAACCACAAGCCCCAAAAGCAATACCCTCACCGAAAGCCCAGCAAAATGGTCCAGATCTTGATTGGGGGTGGAATCTGTCAATTTTGGTCCTCTCAGTTTCTATTTTTTCCTATTTTATAGCTAGTTTCCCACATTTCTGCATCAATCTGCAGATTTTGCTTTTAATCCTCATGAAAATTCATCAGCATTTTGGTGTGCAAAATTTTTCCCTAATAAACACATTTTTGCATGCTGTTTTGACTCATGTACGCATTTGTGCATGCAATTTATCCTAGTATAATGCATTTTGGTATGTTATTTTTACTAACACTTGCATTTTTAGGCACACATTTACCTAACTTTCGTAAACATTGGTTGCTTGGAGAACTGCACTGCAAAATTCATATATGTGCAAATTTCAAAGGATAGCTGTGTTTTGTTCTCACATTATTCTGGAGAGTGCAGATTTGATAAAACTCGCTTCATATGTGAACTGAATCAGATTTCTCCCCTGTCTCTAGCCTTGATGGTCCAATAGAAATCCTGAAGCACAGGGAGCCTTGACCAAACCTCCAGGGGGGACACAATTCCATTGCTTGGATACTGCTACCCTATGGAAGGCTGGTCCATTAGCGTGAATGGGGCACTGCCCCACAACCTCAGTCAGCCCCCACCTGCCTGCCTTCTAATTTACAACCAATCCAGAGAGTGGCAGTGACTGGGTGAGCTTAGTCTTACTGTTTACCTAAAAGAATACATCAGGCAAAGAAGATGAGGACTGAACTAGAATTAGCTGGCTCCACCTGTCATTGGCTTTGGCTCTGCCCATCATTCACTCTGGCTCCACCTACTAGGGCCTCCTTGCCTTCCACCATACCAGTCCAAATGGGCATCAGCCACCACAGCGCAGCACCAAAGGCCTGATCCCCTCTTGCCTGTCCTCGATAGAACCTGCCAACTATGTGAAGCCTGACGTTCCACTTCTGATTGGCTGAATAGACTCGAACCCAGAACATCAAAGTGTTACTTTGTGGTGCACCTGTCTTCCAAAGAACAAACCACCCATTACAAACCCCAACCTACCAGCACTGCTCCTCTTTCTGTGAGCTATTGATTCCCCCACCCCACCCCATAAAACCAAGCTGAAGATCATACATATTTCTCTCCTCTCCCTAATCATCCTTGCATAAGGCAATTCCCTCTGGCATACCAGTTGCCATGGTGACCTGATGGTTTCCTACGATCTTCATTCTAACCTCCTCAGCAGAGCTGTCTCCAAGGCCGGTGTGGCACATGCCTGAATGGGGGGGGGGACCAGGGGCCTGTGAATTGATTCGTTTCCCAAAGAGCCAGCCAGCCAGCCAGCATGGAACAAGGGGAGGGGGTGCCTCCACAGGCCCATGTTTTAGTGCCACAGAAGGCATATTGGCCCTGCAGGGGTTTGGGGAAGATTCTCTCGCATAGTAAGAAAGGAGCTCTGCGTGCCAGCGAGCTGCACCCGGGCAGCGGAGAAATTGCATGACATCTGTGAGCCACAGTGACAAATGGGCCAGAAGAGATGCCAGCGAGATAGACACACACAGCCCGCAGAAAAGACAGCTGGGAACCATCAAAGCCCAGAACTGTGGAATTAAAGATGCGAGAGGTGCCAGCTCCGGCCATGGTGTGAGTCCAGCATGCCCACAGTCCTGACTCTGACAGCAGCCAGAACAGAGTGACTGAGTGGAGTTTTCCGTCCTCTGTCAATCACCCCCCCGATTCTCAAAGAACCACTATTCTGAGCACATTCTCATGCTATATATTTCACCCACATGCTCAGATGCACTCATGAGTCCTGGGGGGAACTGTCTAGAGGGCACAATCGGGACCAATTTATGCAACCGACAGAATTGGGGAGATTTGACAGAGGGTGGGGGAGAAGGGGAGTTAAAGCTTTTCCTGCTATTGTTTCAGGGTGAACTACTTTGGGGAGCTGTCACAATTTTGCCTAATATACAAATCTTTGCAAAGCATTTTCCCTATTATAATGCAGACTTTTGTGTTGTTTTCACTAACACTTGCATTTACATTGGACAATTCACCGCCATATACGTATTTTTTGTGCCCAATATTTGGCTGGAGGATTGCACTGCAAAATTCAGAGAAGTGTGAATTCTGAAGGAAGGCTGTTTTTTTTTTCGTGTTCTCATATCTTTTTGGAAAGTGCCACTTAGGCAAGTTTGTCTTTAAATGAAAACCGAGTCAAATTTCTCCTCCTTCCCTACTGCTGTCACATTACTCATAAATAAGTCATGCTTTGGCTTACCATTACCTCTGAACTCATGAACCATAAGCATTAAGCCTAGGACAAGCCTTGGCTACAGCTCATGGTTTGTAGGGCTTGAGACAAACCATAAGCCTGAGTTTGGACATAATGCTGGTGCAGTAGAAGCAGGGCCAAAGAAAGAATAAAGCTGCCTCAATATTTACTGTTGGGACCTGCATCCTTGCATGTTCACATTTGGCCATGGTTTGGCTTAAGAGTTATGTCCAAACTGGGCTGAAGAGTCGGAACCTTAAGGAATAACCATTTTATTATGGCGAAACAAACTTCCACAAACTACAGTCCACTTTATCAGATACATGATGAATCAGGTTTTCTGCAACTCTGTTAGAGCTGAAAAACTGAATGCTTAAAATAACGAAGCTCTGTATTTATATAGCACTGTAGAGTGCTGAATGAGCTTGCCATAATTATGTCAGAGATCCTTACTGCAAAGTAATCAGTACAATAGGCAAGTCGACATTATGGTCTCCATATTTCATGTTGGAAAAGGCAAGGATATCATGGTGTTTTCAGGGAGTGTGGCACCCGGGAAGGCTGCAGAATGCATATCAGCTGTGAGATGATTTGTAGAATGAAAAAAGGACACCCACAAACAACCCCCCCCACCTACTTGGAAGCTGCCAGTGAAAGGGGTGAGGCACTCCAAGTCTGATCGCTGTTTCCCTAGCAAACCATGAGACAATGAGACCTACAATCTAGGGCTCCATCCAGGATTCTTTCTTCTACTTTCCACTTTCCTTGAACCTACTCAAAACAAGTCCAGTTTTGCATAATCTCAAATTTCTGCAAGACTGATAGTTGTTGTTGTTTAGTTGTTTAGTCGTGTCTGACTCTTCGTGACCCCATGGACCAGAGCACGCCAGGCACTCCTGTCTTCCACAGCCTCCCGCAGTTTGGTCAGACTCATGTTCATAGCTTCGAGAACACTGATAGTATGGACAGGCAAATCTGTCAATTTTAGTTAATAATACTACCAAAACTAATGTTAATACTAATACTAATTTATTATTTGTACACCACCCATCTGACTGGGTTTTCCCAGCCACTCTGGGTGTCTTCCAGAATACAGCCATACCTCGACATCCGAACACTTCGACTTCCGAAGGTTTCGACTTCCAAAGTCGACAACCCTGGAAGTTTTTTCACTGTGCGCGCCCTGCACGCGCGATCTGCACATGCACAGAAGCACAAAATCGCGCTTCGTGCATGCGCACAAGCGGTGCTTCGACATCTGAAAACCTTGACTTATGAAGACGGCCGCGGAACAGATCGTCTTCGTAAGTCGAGGTACCACTGTATATAAAAGCATAGTAAAACATTAAACATTAACAAGATTTCCTATACAGGGCTGCCTTCAGATGTCTTCTAAAGGTTATATAGTCACTCATCTCCTTGACATTTGATGGGGGGGGGTGTTCCACAGGGTGAGCTCCACTACTGAGAAGGCCCTCTGCCTGATTTTCTTACTTTTCCATATCTGTTTGTGATGATGATGATGATGACTTTAAAAAAAAGTATTCATGAATATTCATCCATATTTTTCCCTAATACATACCATATTGCAAAAAAAAAAATCCTAATATTTTTCACAAATATGTGTGGTTTTTATGCACACTTTACCCTAGGATATGAATCTGTACACACATTATTTGGACAGAGAACTACACTGCAAAATCAAGAGACCTGTGAGTTCTGAAAGATGGCTGAGATTCAGGCTGTGCATTGTTTCAGAAAGAGAGTACTAGGCAGGTTTGCCTTTGAATCCATGCAGAATTGAATCTTTCCCCCATCCTTAGCCTAGACACCTTCCTTGAAACTCAGCTCTTACATGACGCCAGCCCCAGCCTGGCTCTTTTTCAGCCCCCTCTCTTCCCCACCACTCGCCACCACCCCATAACTGCAGTCGAGGACAAGTCCAATTCCCTCTGGCCCAGTGTCTGATGACTCTGCAAATAAAATAATGTATAAAAAAAACACATTACCCCCGCGACTTTCCAGCTACACTAACGTTTTACGTCCAGGTGCCTCGGGGTTTTAATTGAATGTCAAACATAATTTGAGGAAGGTAACGGAGAGTTCAAGCTACTGCCCTTCGAAAGCAATAGCGGCTCTGGCGATTGCAAATTTATCCACATGCTTGCCGCAGCAGAAGGCTGGGAGATTACTCTCCCCACACTCCACCCCACCCCGAAGATTTCTCCTCGCTGACTCTTGGCCCCAGCAGCTCAGCAGAGAAGGCAGAAGTCCAAGCTGAGCTTTGGGGTTGAGCAGCTGAGATGAGCAAAGTATGTCTCCCCCACCACAGAAACATGTCACTTGTGATGTGATGTGCTTTGAACACACAACAGCACAACATAAAGGCCTCAAATAATAATTGTTTTTCCCCAAGAAAATTCAAATCAGCTAACAACTATCAGTCAAAAGCATATTGAAAACTAAGAGAAGTGGCAAAACCACAGCCGCGCAGCTGCAACAAGTCACAGGCAGCCACCAGTTTATGCAATCAAAGAGTATGGATAAAAAGGAGGTGCTTATGGGGTCTGGCAAGCTTCCCTGGGGACGGCACTTTGTACCAGATACACCATCATGTAAAGGAAGGCATGTCAAAGAAGAGGAGGAGAAGAAGTCACTTTCTTCAAGGCAACAATGACTGTCAGATCAGTTATCTCTTCATTGGATTCTTCACTAAAAGGTCCCAGGGCACGTCACAGCAATTTAAAAATACAGTAATTAGAAGCAGTTTAGAAACAAATAATGCGCCCATCTCTCAAAACACAGGTTTCAAAATGTATTTTGGTATGTTTTGGAGTCAGGGACTGTGTTGAAGCATATAAAAGGTAAAGGGGACCCCTGACCATTAGGTCCAGTCGTGACCGACTCTGGGGTTGCGCGCTCATCTCGCATTATTGGCCGAGGGAGCCAGCATATAGCTTCCAGGTCATGTGGCCAGCATGACAAAGCCGCTTCTGGCAAACCAGAGCAGCACATGGAAATGCCGTTTACCTTCCCGCTGTAGCGGTTCCTATTTATCTACTTGCATTTTGACGTGCTTTCGAACTGCTAGGTTGGCAGGAGCTGGGACCAAGCAACGGGAGCTCACCCCGTCACAGGGATTCGAACCGCTGACCTTCTGATCAGCAAGCCCTAGGCTCAGTGGTTTAACCACAGCGCCACCTGGGTCCCGTTGAAGCATATAGGAAGAGCTAAAAACCAGTGGGCAGCTGGTCAGTTTAGTCTGGGAGATAAGGGTCATATTGGTTTGTATTAGAATCTGCAAAGATCAAATTCCCTCCCAGAAATGAAGGGAAGTCACTTGAGAGACCCCACCTTAAGGGGTCTGGCACACTGAGGCCAGTGCGCAAAGAGAGGGCTCCAGATCAGGCAGGTGGGGAGTGGAGCCGGAGGAACAACCTTTTCCCAAAGGAATCACTTCACAGGCGGTCATCCGCTGGACCAGAGAGAAAAGGTTTCATTCCACTTTCAGCTTGCGCTACCGTCTAACAAGCAAATGGGCTCATTCAGTCTGGTTAATAGTCTGCTCGGGCTGAATTGCAGCTTCTTTATATTCCAGCTTGGAATAACAGGCACCTGGGCCATCATAGTCAAGGGTAATTTGCCACGGGAAAGGGGGTCATTTTCCCTGTAGATTGTTTTCTATGTCTCTGCCAAGGCAGAGTGACAACAGGGCCTCCTCACACACTTCTGCCTTCTTTTCACCAGCTCAGGGAGTGGAAGGTCAGCGGGGGAGAAGCAGGAGCTGCTCAGCTGGGGCAAAAGACCCACTTAAGAAGCGGCACCTTCCAGTACGGAAGATATGTGTGCTAGAGAGAGGTGCTGCCCTCCTTCTCTCATAACATATTAAGTCAGGACCACAAAAGACATCCGTAACACACACAAATGAGATATTTCTTTCTGACACAGGACATGGTTAACTAATGGCACTGAAGCAGGGGTGGGGAAGTTTTTTCAGTCTGAGGGCCACACACTATTGAGAGAAACATTCTGGGGGCCACATGCTAGTGGTGGGTGCGGCCAGAGGTACCTACAGACCCAGCCTCCAACACTCACAGAGCTGTCAAGAGAACACCCTTCAGCTCCTTCAGAAGACGGATTCAAGCAGTATTTGCTTCTTTGGCACAGGAGCTCCCTGCTTGCCCTTCTTCTCCCATTCACACAACACAGACATACAGGATGTTTGCACAAGTAACAGGTCAAATGTTTAGGGTTTGCTGGGTGTGCCCTGGCACATCCTGTTTTAAAAACTGCGGGTTGTGGCAAGGAGAAGAGGGTACAGACCAGGGAAGAGCTGGCTAGTGAGAGAGGTAGGCAAAAGGCACGAGGGGGAGGGAAGCAGCCAGAGAGATGCAGGCAGAATGAAAAGGCTGGAATGGATCTGGAGTGGATCTGCAACTTCTGCCTGTGTCCATTTCTGGAAGAGGTGGTAGGGTGATTGGCTCCAGTGGCAGCAGCAGTAAGGGAAGAGGAGAGGCTGCTGCTTCTGGAGTCAATCACCCCACCATCACTTCCAGAGATGGACACAGGCAGAAGCTGCAGATCCATTCCAGTGTTTTTCTTCTGCCTGCATCTGTCTCATGGCTGTCTCCATCTGAGGTCCACTCATCACCTTTTGTGGAGAGAGATCCGTGGGGATGTGGAGCTGCTTTTGTGGTGCACAAGCAAGGAGGAGGAGGAGATACCACCCTGCACCTGGCGCTCCAGATCTGCCCTGCCTCTGGTCAGCTTGGCACTGGTCTTTTTCTCTGGAGGAAAAATCTCTTGTTTTGGCTTTTGACCACTTGTGTTGTGGTTGTTTTGTTAGCCTTTTGCCTTTTTACCTTTACCATTTTTTGTCTTGTCCTTTCTTGAAATAAATTTTTGAAAAATATTCCCTGGGTGTGCAACCTAACAAAATGTGTTGTGCATGCCTATCAGCCCTTCCATAGTCTCCATACTTCAGTGTCCACACTTCCTTTTACACAATCCATCACATGGCATGGTATAATTAAAAAAAAAAGACTTGCATGGTTGACTGGTCAAATTTTGTTATATCTTGCTCAAGTATTTTTAAAGAAAATATTTTTAAAGAAATAGCATTATCACCAAACCCTTTGCAAGGGGTAAATTGTTTTGCAAAATATGTCCCAATCCCATTTCAGCTCATCCCTGATGCCAGTCCTTAGTAGAACCAGTGAGCTATCCAAAATTATTTGAAGCACTCTGAACATACAAAGGGCAGAGACTTCCACAAGTGATCCATTCCGTGACATTTGCGACAGGACCCGTTTCCACAATGCCCAAACCCCATGCCGTGCATCCACACTCACCGTATTTAATCTCTGGAGAGTATACATCATTCGCATTCCCAGAATGCAATTCGGTCACGCAGCAGTCGCTGCTGCTGCTGCTGCTTGTGACAGGTGGTGTCAGAGCATTGGAGAGCGTCTGGTTGGATTGGGGAGGAGCTGGGAGGGTCTGGGGGGTCTGGCAGGTGCAGCCGGTTTGTGAGAGGCCACAGGATTGGCCGGTGCCCAGGCGAAGGCACTCTTCGAGCCAGCGGCACAAGATGCTGCAGGTGAACTGGCTGGAGTTGTTGTTGTTGATCAGGAGGACTTCCACAAAGCGGAACTCCACGGCCTCGGGGGGCAGGAGCCGGGGGGCCGCTTCGGGCTCCTCCGCCAGGCACAGCTGCACAAAGTTCTTGTCGAAGTGGAAAAAGGTGAAGGGGCCCCCTCCCTGGCACAGCTCCAACCTGACCTCCCCTCCGTCTTCCTCCTCTTCCTCCCGGGGTGAGGCTGTCACTTCTGGCTGGCTGCAGGTGTCGTTGGAGAGGTAATGATCCAGTGGTAGCACCATGGGCGAGTAGTGGGTGCAGACCTGCTCCTCCCGGTTGAACCTGAGGTACAAGGAGTACTTGGTGGGGTCGGGGTTCTCCAGGGTCCACGAGCAGCCAGTGGAAACGGTGGGGAAGAGGTCCTTCAGTGAGAAGGAGCCGTAGAGAACCCCGGAGGCCAAGGCGGAGCAGGCGCTGGGAGCTGGGTCAAAGCCCCGGGACAGCCACAGGAGACACGATATCACAGACAGTAAGAGTGGTCCAGCAGGTTTCATCCTATGACATTTGCCCTTAAAAGAAGAAAAAGGAGGACAGTTTAAATGGGGGAAGAGTCCTAACCCTGGAATCTATTTTCAAAGTTGCAAGTCTAGGGTTGTTCAAATCTGACAATTTTGGTTTCTTCCGCTTAGCAATTTTCTGGTTCGGTTCGCCACATTTTCATACCAGTTTGCAGATTGTCTTTTTTAATGTTCTTACGAAAATTTGGCAGCATTTTGCTGCCAATTTCTCCTAATATGCATGCCCTTCTATGTAGTTTGGCCTTGTATACACATTTTTGCAAATGAAATTCCACTTATATAATGCATTTTTGGTATGTTATTTTCACATGCATTTTAATACACACTTGCATATGCAATTTCAAACACATTAATAGGCTGGAGGACCACATTGCAAAATTCAAAAAAGCATGAATTTTGAAGGGTTGCTATGTTTTAGAGAATGTGAATTAGACAGGGTTGCCCATAAATGCGTAGTGAATTGAATTTCTCTCCCATCCCAAGGGCTGCAACCCAGCCCTGAAATACAGGAGGCTGAAGGTACAAAAGGGGGCGAGAGCTGAAAAATAATAGTCAGGGGTGGGCTGTGCTTTCTGCTAACCCTGGAGCCACAGCAACCAGCAGGCTGTCCTTAGAGGAAAAGGCTCCCAACTCTGGGGAAAGGCTGTGGCTTTGGGGCAAGCTGGAGCCTCGCTGCCTGAAATGTAACGATGGACAGATCTGTCAATTTTGGTTCTTCTTGGTTTGCCATTTTACCAAGCTTAGGTTCAGGTCGCCCAATATCTACACCTGTATGCAATTTTAATTTTTAAATTCTGCACAAAAATGTGGACATGCTTTGCATGCATTCCTTCCCGCATACATATTTTTGTAAACTACTTTTGCACAATACTTATAATTATTATTTATTGATTCCTAGGCCACTTAATGCCCAGATGGTTTCTAAGCAGTTTAACAAGACATAAATACCGATTGCACAACATTGTTAAAATACAGAAGAATTAAAAACACAGCATATTTAAAACAATAGAACATACCCATTCAGATATTAATATAAAACTGGTCATTATTAAAATGTGTGATAAAACAGCCCCATTAAAGCAACACATAGGGATGCTGTGTTTGTTGGCACTTTTTTCTGTTTGAGGGGTGTGCATTTTGAAGGGCAGTGGTGTTTTGCTTTGTGTTTTGGCTTGGGAAGTGCAAATAAGGCATGATTGCATTAAATGTGAACTAAATGAATTCTCCCCATCGCTCCAGGAATGCAAGGAGCAGGGAGAAAGACCAGAATGTACCAGCAAGAGCAGGGTCTTCCCCCCTCGCTGCCATATTCAGATATCCAACTCTGTCTCCCTCCAACAGCATCTTTAGTTCATCATTATTATTATTGATGAAAGAACCTCTAAGCATGTGCAAAGTGCATTTTGCTCACAGCTGAGCAACAGAAACCAAACATCTGCCTCCTTCAACCCCCATCCCCCAAACACACAAACAAATGGATATTGGAACCACATTTCATCACTCACACCCATGTATTTTTACACTGCAAAATGGTAAATGCACCCCACCCTCTGAGATGGCTGCCTGTCGTTTCTCTGTACAAGCCTCTTGTCTCAGCTTGCCTCTTTCTGGTCAGGAAATATGTAAATTCCGGACATAAGGCAACCCTAATATTATCACATAATGGTATATTATCTGGTACATCCCAAGTGAGAAACAGCATGACGGCATACTCTCCAAGGAAGGGGTGAGGCGCACTCAGAAATCTAGCATGGCAACAACAACATGAGGCTAGCTCCTTTCTCGCTGATTTCCTTTAAGGAATGTTTGAGGGGGGGGGATGAGACACATGAAATGATCCATATCCTACTCCATCTTCAAGAGGTACAATCCCAGAAGGGCTGTACCACATGATCTTTTCTTCTAGTTGTGGATCAACCTTAAAAACAATTAACCCAATTCCTTGCTAGAGTTTCCTTATTTGTGGTTAACGGAAGTATGACTTTGCTATCTGCCTAGATGAGTATCACTGCAGTTACCTCCTTCCTTGCCATTGCTCCAGCATCAAAACCAGGGCTGGCCCTATGGCCAGGCTGGGTGGCGCAGGGCACCATGGCGCCAGACCGCCAGGGGGGTGCCGCAAGCTGCGCCCGCCCACTGGCCGGCCGACCGGTCCGCCGGTCTGCCGCGCAGCTGCACCCACAGCAACCGCACTGTGCCTGCCCGCCCGCCGTGCAGCAGCGCCTGTGGCAGCCGCGCTGCGCCCGCCCACCGCACTGGGAAATGGGGCGGGGGGGCACTGGAGGGATCCAGCGCACCACGGCGCCAGGGGCGCTTAAGACGGCCCTGATCAAAACTGAAGCATGAAGAAGGTCTGGTGTGTTCTGAAAGCAAGCAGGCTTCTAAACACCAGTTAGCCAAACTGCAGAGACCATAATGGCAACATGGTTTCTCAGACTCCACTCCACCAAATGGGTTGGGGAGTGTCGTCTCTTCTGTACAGAGGAACATCCCATTTACACTCACCCTCTAGAATTCTCTTCTCTCCCCACCCCACCCCGCCCCACCCTCTTGCCGCATTTTCGTTTTAATCTACCAAGCTGTTAAGTGCGAACAAGCTGGCCACGGGTAAGTGCTGTTTATAGAGTCATAAAGAGCCAGACCTCGGCCTCATAAACCCTGCAGGATGTGGAGTCGGGAGGCTGAGAGGTTTTCCAATCCAGGGAGGGAATGGAAATCCAGCAGAATTCCCAACTGCAGCAAAGAGAGGAAATGGCTGCTGAAAGAAGCATTTCCAGTTCCAGGGCACCAGCATAAAATCATTTTTTCAGGAGGATGCACCAGAGTTGCCTTAAATGTCTGGGTACCCAGCTCCTCTGATTTTTCTGCCCTGGGAGTCAGTGAGCAAAGTCCATCAGCTAAAGAACAAAAGAATAGCCTGCTGAATCAGGCAAAACCACCTAGTCCAGCATCCAGTTCTCACAGTGGCCAACCAGACGACAATGGGAAGCCCACAAGCAGGACCCAAGCACAAGAGCACTCTCTCTTCCCATGGTTCCCAGCAAAAAGTTTCCAGAAGCATTCCTGTCTTCAGTCATGGATGCAGAAGATAGCAATCATGGCTAGTATCTGTTGGTAGCCTTCTTCTCCATGAATTTGTCTAAAGGTTGGTAGCCTTCACTGCCTCCTGTGGGAGAGAGTTCCATAGTTCAAGTATGCTCTGAATAAAAAAGATCTTTTTTTTATTTGTCCTGAAACTTTTCTTTCTCCAAGCCATGTACTTCTCCCATGTCACCTCTCAGAGGGCATGGGGCTCAAGTTCAGCAATTCCATCATCTAGGGCAGGCATCCCCAAACTGTGGCCCTCCAGATGTTTTGGACTACAACTCCCATGATCCCTAGCTAACAGAACCAGTGGTCGGGGAAGATGGGAATTGTAGTCCAAAACATCTGGAGGGCCGAAGTTTGGGGATGCCTGATCTAGGGCCACAACTCATGCTGTCCCCTGTGCAGACACAAAATGAGAGCCAGGCTAGAGTTGCCTCTTCACCCCAAGAAAGATAAAAGGTGAAATCTGCAGGGTCTGCAGGCTTGATGAGATACCCAGCAGCTGCAAATTGTGGGAACTGCAATTGTGGCAGAGAGGGGAAGGGGGAAAGAAAAAAAGAATTAATTCCAACGAGGAAGAGATGAATTAGATACATTTCCCCAAGACACAATACAGGCTTCTCACCTTTTAACTGTAATGGAAGATGCATGCATTCAAAAATTACCACTTGGAATTATGGAACTTGTGTGGTGTGATTCAGCCAGAGCATTGCGCATGGGGTGGCAGTGGTAGGGGCAGCAGAGTCTAGGGAGGCAGAGAAGGCCATCCCTATGCCCATAAGAAGCAGGCAGAGCTGCAAGGAGAGCCAGGCACCACACCGAGACACCAACACGCAACCCCTTTTAGCTCAGCCAGTATAGCGTGTGACTCTTAAACTGAGGATCGTGAGTCTGAGTCCAAGATAGGGCAAAAAGATTCCTGCATTGCAGGGGATGGACTAGATGACCCTCTTAGTCCCTTGTAGCTCCACAATTCTATGGTGTCTACATTTACATACATGCATACACATGCACATCTTTGGGCTTGCGATATCACACAGGTTAGGCCAGCCTCTGCCTCAGTTTGCCTTATAAGCCACTCCAGTAGGTCTGCTACAAATCGAATCCAGTGTTGTGTCCAGACCTGAAGGGTTTCAGCTCTGTATTTATTGTTCTATTGCCTTTATACCCCACCTTTCATCTGAAGAGCTCAAAGTGCACAGTTCTCTTTAACCCCATTTTATACTCACAACAACCCCATGAGAGCCAGACTAGGCTTGAGAGGCAGTGAATGGCCCAAGGTTACGCAGTGAACTTCATGGCTGAGCAGGGATTTGAACGCCCAAGAGATAGTCCAACATTGAAACCACTGCACCACACTACTTTCTTTCCTCACCACTCAACCCACCCAAACAAAATAATCCCCAAAGCAGGACTGAACCGGAGGCTCTGGCAGTCCACTGTTTCTGCGGAGCCCTCGGCTCCCCAACAAACTGTCACGCTCAGCTTGCACCTGCTATGCTGCTACTAGGCAGCAGTGAGAAGAAACAGCCCAGGGAGCATGAAAGAGGGTGTATCCTGCACACAGGAGCCCCACAGAAACAGAAGCACCTCTACTTCTAAATTTAGAGCCTGGAAGGTGGTTCCTGACATCGAGACAAATGAGCTGCTGTCAAGGAGGCAGCCATGTTGAAAAATGTGCATGCAAGCACGGGAAATAAGCAGTGTGGGAGCAGAGCAGACCTCCCTTGCCTAGCTTAGATGGCCATCAGGGGGACGGAGGGGAAATCAGAGCAGGGCTGGGGTACCTGAGACCCTTCTGGATGTTGTTGGATTCCAGTTCCCAGGACAGCCAGTGGACAGGGATGCTGGGAGTTGGAGCCCAGCAACATCCAGAGAGCCAGACTCCCCATCCTTGAATTAGGGAGAAAGAGAGTCAGGGAGCATAGGTCTATTAATGACTATCAGTCATGATGAGAACTTCCATGATCTGAGGCAGTCTACCTCAAAATACTGACTGCTAGGGAGAAAACAACAAGAAAGGGCTCTTTTCTTCATGGTCTTCTTGGGGCATCTCAAGTAAGTTGTCAGCAGCCAAAAGGGCTTTGTGGCCAGATCTAACAGGGCTTTTATTTTGTTCTAGTCCTAGGAAGATGGTCCCATCAACAGGACTTGAGCAGAATGTTATTAGCTCTCAGGCTCCCAACTTGGTTTTGAATGACTGATGGCAGCTTTTAAAACATTAAACAATAAGGGAAATGAAGTAATTGTGAAACACAGAGTGTCTCCAAGCACGTCCATGGAGCCTGTTCCCTTATGGATTAGAGGAACCATAGCCAGACCTTTTGGACTGGTGGGGAGATGAAATGGTGTGCATGGAAGTCCCAATTCACCATCCCTCAATGTGGTTCCAAAATTATCCCTCCCACCACATTCCTCTTTTATACCTCTGGGTTGGTCATTGTGGGACCTGGCAACACATCAAAGAAAGGTAGATTTGCCCGGGATCTGATTCCCTAAACTAAGCCCCTTAGGAAGAGACTGTGATGCTTGTGTTCTTGGAGGAAAACCCATCACACTGCTGGCAATGGAACAGATGTAAAATAGCAGCACAGGCTGCCATTGTGCAACCGTTCACATAGCAATCGTACATCTTACATTCCGAGCCTGCTGCAAACTTGCCCTGCCTTGCTCCACATCTTCAAGCACTGACTTTGAATTTTAGATATGTGTCAACAGGGAATTATAAATGTTAAGGATTGTGATAGAGATTTCCCCTGCTATGCCACCTGTTCCTGCTAAGCATGTACAGAGATATATTTTTCTTCTGTGGTCACATCCTGGTCCACCCCTCAACCTGATTTCTCTCTATAGACACAAATTAACGGCAGCATCTTGGTTCAAGGACAGGAGCAAGGGGATCACTTCTCCTTTATTGGTCAGGCAGTCTAATTAATCCTTGGAGGGCCTTTTAACGAACACCTTGACTTCAGCTCAGGGGTCAATGGAGCTGTGGCAGGCTTGTTACCCTGAGCTGTGTGCTTCCCCACAATTAATAAGACACAACAGCACAGACACAACAACTTGCTGTTGCAGGAGGCAGCAATGGCCATCAACCTGGGTGGCTTTAAAAGAGGAGAGGACAAATTCATCAATAGCTACTAGCCATGTTGGCTATGCTCTGTCTCCACAGTCAGAGGCAGTAAATACTTCTGAATACCAGCTGCAGGAAACCACAGAAGGGGAGTGGCAAGTGTCCTCAAATCCTGCTTACAGGTTTTCCACAGGCATCTGGTTGGCCACTGTGAGAACAGGATGCTGGACTAGGTGGGCCACTGGCCTGATCCAGGAAGTTCTCCTAATGAAATAAGAATCAATACATCTAGGACTGGGGTGAAGGGCCTCTGTCCTGACTGCAGCCCTATAGCCATCAGGGGTCTCCACATGCCATTGGGAAAAGGCCATAGCTTAGTGGCAGATCACATGCTTAGCATGCAGAAGGTCCCAGATTCAATTCTTGGTGCCTGAAAGTACTGATGGGAAAGATTCCTGCTTGAAACCCTGGTGAGCTTGATGGACCAATAGCCTGACTTAATGGAGGACAGCTTCTTGTGGTTCTATGCTCACTCGCCCAGGCTGTCACCCTCACTGGCCCTGCTCCAAGTCCTCTTTGAGCACTTTTGCCTTGTGAGGATTTGTCCTTGACCCTGTAATGACGCCTGCTTGGAAGAAGATGCTGAATGTGGGATGTGATCCATGAGAGGCAGTCAAGTACAACATTCCTTGTAATGCTAGAAAAGACATGCGAGGGAAAGTTTGGTCCAGCCAGTCGAAACTTCCTGTTCCTCCTGGCTGGAGCATCCTTCCTTTTGCATGTGATAGAAGGTGGGCGTGACCTAACCTGTCCAGGTAACAAAAGGACAAGTCATGCAGCACCTCCTCTTTCTTTTTGACTTTCTTCTTCATTTGAGCAGCTTTTAGCTAGGTAGGACTGCTCTGCTAGCTCTCAGCTAGCAGAAGCACTGGGATTATTCCCCCATATGGGGTAGATCCACATGTACATATTTGTAACTAAGTCTGCCTTCAGGGATCCAACTGTGAACTGATGTAAGTAAACTTCTTTTATTGACTTTGAATAAGATTGTGGCATCTTTATTCTTTTAAGAGGGATTCAAGGGAACTTACCAGGAACATACAATTCAATCTGAGACAGACTGAATTGTAGAATAGTGAGAGGCTCACACGAGCCTGCAACCAGCTATCTGCTGTGCATGTAAAAAGGGGATTGTAACTCTGGTAAGTAAATGAACTTGCTAGCGCAAGTTAGGAAGGATATTAATAAACAAAATATCCTCTCCTGCCACCCTGAACATCCCCACAGTGAATTGGACAGTGTGATAGGTATAGGGGCTTACCTGACTGTTTACCAGGAAAGGCATTGCAAGGCCGATGCAGTGCAAATGCACTGGTGCACCAACCAGGCACTTCTGCTGGTGTGTCGGTACTGCGCACACCTCCTCACTGACTCGCCCTTCTCCCTCCTGCTAATCAGGAGCAACTCAACTTCTGGGAGGTCAGGTAAGTATCTCCGCCCCACCATGCCATCAACTACTATGCAGTGGTACCTCAATTTACGAATGCCTCGACTCCCGAAGGTTTCGACTTATGAAGTCCACAAACCCGGACTTTTTTTTGCCGTGCTCGTGTTCTGTGCATGCACAGAAGCGTCACACATGGTCTGCGCATGCGCAAAATGGACGCTTCGACTTACGAAGGATTCAACATCTGAAGAGCGCCATGGAACGGATCACCTTCGTAAGTCGAGGTACCACTGTATGTACCTGTGTCAAAAATACTGGTAATTGCATGACTTGGGTGTAGCCTACTCTAGAAAGGAAAGATCCTCATTTGTTGCTGTGATCACTTTTGCCTCTAGCACTGCCCACCACTGGCATGCGCCCCTCAAGAAAAGTGCATGTGGCCCTCAGGATAAAAAAAGGTTTCTCACCCCAGATCTTGAGCCAGAGGCCAAAATATGTGGTGGATATGGAATGTCTGTAGGTTGCAGAGGATTCTGGGAAGTGCTTGAGGTGGCACCCTCTGCCCACAGGGGGGATATTGGCCAATGCAGTGCCACTGTAGCGTGTGAGCAGGGAGTGTGCTGTGAATATTGCCAGAGATACTGTGCACTGCTATGGGAGATTGGCAGCAGCACATAAACCATCTTCCAGGGAAGTTCGTCCGCCATTACTGATCCTCTCCTTGAGGAACCCTTGATAAATTTCTGAGGAACCGTCAGGCTCCCTGGAGCCCCATCTGAAAAATCACCGCCTTCTGCCAAGAACTTTCAGTTGTCATTTTTCTACAAAGCACTTTATATCCTAGCAAATAGAGTAAGCTATTTCCCAAAGGCATTCAGAAGGAAGGTTTACGGACGTTCTTACTTCTGCCTTTTGAGCATGCTGTTACATGGAATGCGGCCCTGTTGTGACACAATGCTTCTTGTAATTGTATTTGAATTCATTCCAATTTCCATATGAATGCTCAGGTGTACTCCTAATGCAAAGCTGTTGTCAGGGAAATAAAACATACAGCAGCACTCCACATTTCCCTTGCTCTCCCAATATATGCACGGCTGGTTCCCAACTTTCCACCAGGCATCATGAATGGAAAAGAACCCAGAATATGGCTGTGCAGATGAAGAGGCGGAGCTTTGGTTGTTGCACAGAGTGTCAATCATAAATGACCAAGAGAGGGGGATCACCAGCGACTGGAAACTACTTTAATTTTGCCAGAAAAACCCTGGCATGTGACTGTGTCAGGCTCATTGGCATCTCTCGAGTATGGTGGCCCTGTCAAATATGAAATCTCTGAAGCCTTAAATTGTTACTACTAAAAATGATCACATGCCAACCATTGAATACCATCGACTCTTGAAAGCCACTGACTGCCAGCCCTTCAGTACTGTCAATTATTAAAGACTCCAATAAAATAAAAAGGGATCTAATATTTGGTGAATATTCGGACTAACACAGAAATAGTCAGAAAACACCTGATGAATACTAGGTTAGACATCAACATTTGGAGGGATTTTTTGGGAAGCAAATTCATTTCATCTCAAGTACCAGCCTGCTTCAGCTAAAGGTTATTTTTAAACACATTCAATGGATGAATCAGATGTTTTTAAAAGAGAGTTTTGACAGCCCCTGAATTAATCAGGGCCCCATTTCTCATCCCAACTCATTAGTTTCCAGTGGGCAGGAGGGTGTATTAAGTCAGCTGACACCTTAGACCAGGGTTAAGGAGCATGTGATCTTCAGATGTTGTTGGACTCTGACACCCATCAGCCCCCACCGGCATGACCAACAGGGATTATGGGAGTTGTAGTTCAGTAACACCTGGAAGGCCAAAGGATAGTCACCCCTGTCTTAGATTTTTTTAAAAAAAAAAATCTGCAAAGGGTGCTGAATAACATGGGAAATGAAAACCTATGAACGCACCCTCCCCAGACCAGCACCTACACAAGTAAGAATGCTTCCAAGTCTCTTTTGTTTTTTAAAGCAAGGCTAAATGATCTTTTTTTGGAGGGGATACTTGATTTCTGGAAACCAATCCAACATGCAGAGCCTTTTAGCCTTCAAACAGCTTTTTGATAACTCATTAATAAAGTAATGAGGCTGGGGCTGCCTTCTTAAGTCAGGGCTCTGAATACATAATGGGTTTAAGGCCACCTTGGAGACACACAGTTGCAAAGAGACGTGTGGAGAAGGTAAAGTGGTGCCAAGGAGGGGGTCGAAGGTCTGCAGAGAGGTGGAGGGAAAGGGCTGGAGGGAGATCCAGAGATAAGAAAATCAATTCCCCTCCATTCATGCCTGCTCAGCCCTTGCACACCAGGGAAATTGGGACTGGCGATCCAATACAGCAGAAGGGACCATGGGGGCAATAGAGCAATTATTTGGAGATGCTCCAAGCTCAAGAAGGCAACCCCCAAAGACACAGAGGAGCAAAGAGGTATCTACCTGAAACTCTTAACAGTTAGAGAGATCCAACTATTATTACACTGCAGTTGAGCCCCTCTTGGCTGTGAGTGCTGGAAGACCTGCTCCCTGCCTTGCAGGCCTTTTCCCACCTGGCCTCAGAGGGCAGGGCTCTGACTGAATAGAGAAGCTGTGTCTGGTAATAATTTAATAGCAATACTTCCAACACATATAAAAACATAATACACTCTTCTGTTGGGGAATTGGGTATTGTTGCTGCTGCTGTTATTAATTTTGTGTATCTCTGTTTTTAGAAAGTGAGGAGAAATTAAAGAACCTTTTAATGAGGGTGAAAGTGGAGAGCGCAAAATATGGTCTGACGCTCAACATCAAAAAAACTAAGATCATGGCCACTGGTCCCATCACCTCCTGGCAAATAGAAGGGGAAGAAATGGAGGCAGTGGGAGATTTTACTTTCTTGGGTTCCATGATCACTGCAGATGGTGACAGCAGTCACGAAATTAAAAGACGCCTGCTTCTTGGGAGAAAAGCAATGACAAACCTAGACAGCATCTTAAAAAGCAGAGACATCACCTTGCCAACAAAGGTCCGTATAGTTAAAGCTATGGTTTTCCCAGTAGTGATGTATGGAAGTGAGAGCTGGACCATAAAGAAGGCTGATCGCCGAAGAATTGAGGCTTTTGAATTATGGTGTTGGAGGAGACTCTTGAGAGTCCCATGGACTGCAAGAAGATCAAACCTATCCATTCTTAAGGAAATCAGCCCTGAGTGCTCACTGGAAGGACAGATTGTGAAGCTGAGGCTCCAATACTTTGGCCACCTCATGAGAAGAGAAAACTCCCTGGAAAAGACCCTGGTGTTGGGAAAGATGAAGGGCACAAGGAGAAGGGGACGACAGAGGATGAGATGGTTGGACAGTGTTCTCAAAGCTACGAACATGAGTCTGACCAAACTGCGGGAGGCAGTGGATGTGAGGAGTGCCTGGCGTGCTCTGGTCCATGGGGTCACGAAGAGTCGGACACGACTAAACAACAACAACAACAACAACAACAAACAACAACAACAACTGTTTTTAGATCTTACTATTATTTATGTGGGAATCATTCATTTCGGTCACACACTTTTTGATGTGTTTTATTTATTTATGTCTGATTTTGTTATTTGTAATTATGTCCCCCCTCCCCCCATGTTATAAAGCTTCGTTGAGCATGGCTTTAACTATGGTAAAGTTGCATACAAATAAAATGGTGTCTATATGTATGTGTCTCATCTTTCCTCCAAGGTGGAGAGGGTGACATGCACTGGGTTTCTCCCATTTTATGCTTGGCCTGTTGGGTAGTTCAAGCTGAGAGATGGATGGCTCTTCCTGTTCTGGTTTTCTCAGTTTTCCCCATCTCAATTTCTTCCCCATCTCTAGTCTTGAGAGAATCTCCACTGAACTTCCAGACAATTAGCCCTGATGGAAGGCTGGAGATACATAACCATTAGGATTTTGTAAGCAAAGTTCACGTTTGCACCTATTGTGCTGACATGAAAGCTGATTTGCTGTTCCCAAAGTAAAGCGGAGAGCAGTTCTGAAAGACGAGGAAAACCAATAGTGTTTGCAATTCAGGGTGGATTGCCAAAGTAGAAAAAAGTGTGTGTGTGTATTTGCACATTTAAAACCTGGGTGCTGTTTGCCTAGGAGCGTAAAACAACAACCATCACAAATGGAGACAGTTTGGCAGGAAGCGGACTCAGACCACATGTCCATCTAGCTCAGTATTCTCTACACTGAGTGGCAACAACTCTCCAAGATTTAGGGCACCTGGGGATTGAACCTGGGCTTTTGTACATAATTCCATGGTAGACATGCAGGACTTTCTCAGCAAGGCAGCACAGGAAGCAAGGGTGCACACCATCAGCTCCTGAAATTGGCTGGCAGTGTCAAGCTTCTGGACTGGACTGGCCCAGCTGGGATCTTGGCTGGTGAACAGAGCAGGATCATTTGCTTGTGGATCTTTAGCCACAGATTGCAGGGGTCCTTGGCTAGGGAAGGCAGAGAAATTTGGTTCTGTTTAGATTTTATGCAAGCCTGCCCAATTTACACCTCCTGAATCTACCTATAAACTGAAATGCAGCCATCCTTTGAAATTTGCACATCTCCGAATTTTGCAGTGCAGTTCTCCAACCAAAAATGTGTACAAAAATACATCATAACAATTAATACTAGGAAAAGTGGGCATAAAGGCACATAAATCATTGAAAACAACATGCAAAAATGCATGGTATTAGTGGAAAATTACTTGCAAAAATGTGTACATTCAGTAAAAATGTATACAAACATGTGCATCTTACAATTTATTTATTTAAAAAAATGACCAAAAAAATGACAGATGGAAATGTGTCCAACGGAACGTAAGCTTGGAAAAATGAGAAGCCGAGAGGGTCTACAGCAAAGTGCTTTTGCCTGGTTTTACCTCTGACATCTCCAAGACAGAGGTTGAAAAGGGGCCTTCCTAAGACCCTGGAGAGCTGCTGCCAGTCAGTGTAGACAATACTGAGCTGAATAGACCGACTGACCCTGTATAAGGCAGCTTCCTACATTCCTAAATTGAAATTGACAGATATATCCATCGCTACAGTGCACTGGAAGCACCTGACCTGAGTCTAAATCTGGCCTGGATCCAACACACAGCTGGGGAACCCTCTCTCACCCCACTCCACCCACAATTTGTTTTAGGAAGACGGATGTCCTGCCATCTTTCTGCTCTGTCAAGCTGGCCTGCATGAAGTGGGGGAAGTGGCAGCAAAACGCTCCCCTAGGGCACTCTTCTCCCAACTTCTTGTCTCTTTGCTTTAATTAGTTCCAAAAGAGCAAGCCTCTGACAGTCATTCCTCCTGATGGCTCAGGATCGTTTCTGCCTGTTCTGATCCCTGCTCTGGCCCAGCGAGAGAAGGAGTTGCACAGTGGAAGGGGGGGGGAGAAAGAGGTCAAGGAAGAAGACGCTGTGGCCTGCCTATCATTGGTTAGCTGTAGGGAAGAGCCTGACAACTTCCCTGAGGCAGAGGAAAGCATTCACTGCTACATACGGTATCTTCAGTAGGCTGGGAAGCGGAGATGCCCACCAACCAACAAAGCCATGTTTTGTCAGGTAAGTAGAGTTGGAGCAAAGGTGCTTTGGGGCTTGGCAAAAAAACAACAGCACAGCCAGTGGTGGAGAATTTGCTGCCTTTTAATGGGATTCTGCAAATCTGGTATGCCTCAGCCTTGCAAATGGAAGAACTGGAAGAATAGCCCATTCATTCAAACTACAAGATAAAAGATTCCACCTAAACATTAGGAAGAACTTCCTGACAGTAAGAGCTGTTCGGCAGTGGAATTTGCTACCAAGGAGTGTGGTGGAGTCTCCTTCTTTGGAGGTCTTTAAGCAGAAGCTTGACAGGCATATGTCAAGAATGCTTTGATGGTGTTTCCTGCTTGGCAGGGGGTTGGACTGGATGGCCCTTGTGGTCTCTTCCAACTCTACAATTCTATGATTCTATTCCAGATTCTGCCCAGGCTCTGCCCCAACCCACCACATTTTATCAAGGCTAGGGGGGTTGGCAACTAGAATAAAATATTCAGGGGCCCAGATAAGCCCCATTCCACATAATCAATCAGATGACGCTGTGCAATTACAGCATTTCAATGGCAATGCCCATCAACTTTGGGGGACCCTGGCCCCCTCAATTATTTTATTGAGGTGGGGAAGAATCTCAGCCTCTAGGAGTTGACTCCTATGGTCCAGGCTCCACCTTCAACATGCCTTTGGGCTGCTTTGGCCAGGTGTGTATGTGGGGTGGTGGTGGAGATCCAAAGCATAGTAGCAGCTGGACCCCATAGGGCAGGGTTAGGTGAGCCTGTGGCCCTCCGCATGTTGATGGATGACCAGCTCACACCAGCCCCTGCAGTCAGCATGGGCAGTGGTCCAGAAATGATGGGAGTTGTAGACTAGCAATATGCAGGCTACCTTTGCTGTAGAGGAACTGTGTGACAAAGGGCAGCCAAGAGGGTCAACTAACACCATGGCAAAAGGAAGGTATCCAAGAGAGTCCCAGGACGCAGTCTGAAGACAGGTGAAGCAGCCCACCTGCTGACTCCCAAGCAGGGAGGTTCTGTATCTTTTTCAAACAGCATGCTTAACAAGCTGGTTTTATATGTTTCAAAATGCCTTTAATTGTTTAAAATGTGATAATTGTATAATTTTATCACTTCTGTGTTTGCTTCCCTGGGCTTCTTTGGGAGGCAGGTCAGGAAAGAAATTTCATAAATAAACAAACCAAGCCACTTTTATTTTGAAGGGAAAGCAGCAACACGGAGCCCGGCTGGGCTGCTGATCCAGAGTGGGGCCCTGTGTGGGTTTATTGCCTCCCAGCTGCTCTTTGTCTCCACGGGTGCAGTTGCAGAAAACAGTGCCCACCCATGCACCCAAAAAGATATCCCAGGGAGAATTATTTCGAAACCAGCACAGGGTCTAATCTGTATCATGCAGCACAGTACCAAACTGGGGTTCTGTGCACCTCCTTGAAAGGTTTGTGTCCACAGTGGCACGGGCAAGAGTGCTATGGGTGCAGCACATTCATGCCCTCTCCTGCACTGCCCCCATCTTCTCAGGAGGGTCCTCCAACTCTCTGGAGCTGACATTGAGGGCTTGCAGGGAGAAGAGGGGAAAGTTCCCTTCTGGGTGAAATGGGAGCATTGAATCCTCTGGGCTTGCCCACCACTGGCATGTGGTCCTGGAAAGTTGCCCCAAATGCCATGTGGACCCCCGTCAGACAAGGTTCCACATCGGATAATTCTATAGTCATGGGGAGAACAATATTACATAGAACGTCTTCCTAGGTGATCCTTAGAATCTTAGAATTGTAGAGTTGGAAGGAACTGTGCGGGTCATCGAGTCCAACCCTCTGTAATGCACGAATCTTTTGCCCAACATGGGGCTCGAACCCAGGACACTGAGATTAAGAGTTTCATGCTCTACCAGCTGAGCTATCCTTACTGATTTTATTTATTACATTTCTATCCCACTTTTCCAGCTCAAGGTGGCATACATGGTTCTCCTCCCGCCCCCCTCCATTTTGCCCTCACAACAACTGTGTATGGTAGGTTAGGTTGAGAGATGGTGGCTGGGCCAAGTCACCCAATGAGCTTCATGGCTGACTAGGGATTTGAACTCCGGCCTCCAAGATCTTAGCCCAATTCTCTAACCACTATGCCACACTAGCTCAGCCCAATCCTCATACCTCCATCTGCAATGTTTCTCTGTCTTTGCACGTTCCTCCATCCCAAATAGGCTTTTAAAATCCTTCTTCACTGCAACACACACACACACCACACACACACACACACACACACACACACACACACACACACCACTGAACACTACATTCTGAATTGTACAATTCCTCCACACACACTCCCCACAAATTATGCAATGATGTAAATCATGAGAAGCAAATTTACGTCACTTGTTTTGAGCACAGAATTCAGGTCTTCTGGTTTCCCCTCTGCAGAATCCCAGGGTCTCACTGCCAACTAGAGGGAGGAGGATTTGACAGTCCTTCTGTAGCTGCAGAAGACAGTCAAGGCAGAGAGAGAGGGGGAGGGAGAGAGAGAGAGAGAGGCAGGTCAGCCTGCCCCAGGCGCATGCAGCTGCCTCATTTCACACTTTCCTCCCAATGACCCAGAATGCCAGAAGGATGCCCAGATCTCTCTCAGCAGCTCTCACCTGAGCGACAGACCCATTAGCAGTGCAGCTGCAGCAGGAGCCAGATATTAAGAGAGCTGTTGACCCCAGTGCAAAAACCTCAACTTGTGTCAGATAACAGGACTGTGTGAAGGAGTTGCAAGCCTTTATCCGAGGCTCAGGGAACATCTAGCATGGAACTCTTGGCACTACCTCTAGAATTTATTTATTTATTTTAATGGCAGGATTCCATCAGAGCACACGCATGGGACCATTAGGCAGCAACTGGTTGCACACACACACACAGCTCCCCCAGACAATCATGAGAACTGGAAGCGAGAGCAAGTAGGTCAGTGGGCTGATCTAGAGAAAGCCACAAGGGACCCAGTGCCTCCCCTTTACTCTCTTGCCATTATTTGCCTCCTCCTAACCAGCTGAGAGTAAAACCTACACCAGGGGTGGCTGACATGATGCTGTCCAGAGTTTGGGCAGCTGCCCAGGCTAGGTGGTGCTTAAGTATCTGAAATATCCGGTTACTGTACACTGTATTTTGAGACAACTTCAGATACTGTATCACCCCAGGGTTTCCAATTATTGAATTGTATTATTTTGATGAATTTGTTGCTGTTTGCTTTATTTATACGCATTTGCTATTATAGTGATTGTAATGTTTGTTGTTTTGTCTGCAACAAAGGCTAAAGCCAGAGTTCGTGCACTCTCTTGTTGAGTCCCATTTGTCCCTATTCCCTCAGGGGACCCAGGGGATCAAGGGGCGTTCAACAGGCCACTCCCCCAGGTTGGGCGCAAGGCACAATCTGGTCCGATGCCAAAATGCCACCTGTGCCTGAAATTGCAGCCATGGCATTCCTTGATCCCCTTTGCCTTTGATGTCTGGAGCAACGGAACTCTGGGGACTGCATGAGGCAAAAGGCATTTGACACAGCCTGGATCACAAGGAACAATCTCCTTATACCTGGCCAGGGAGGGATGCAATGCAAGGCTTAGAATACTGATAGATAGCAGAACACTGCACAGGAAAAGTTGCAGGAGGAAGGTGCCTTGAGCGAAGCAACACAGGCATCGCCAGGGAGGAAGGCTTAGTGGTTGGAGTAAGCATATTGACTGTAACATGGGCTATGAAGATCCCTTGTCACTACAATTAGGGCTGTGCATTCCAAAATTCTGTGCACAGAACGTGGTCCTGGATGCAAAATTCAGCTCCCTAAAGAACTCAGAACCCTTTTAAAAAACAGGGGAAATGAGTGGGAACGATACTGTGATTCCTGCATTGCAAAGGTTGAACTAGAAGGCCCTTTGGGTCCCTTCCAACTCTACAATTCTGTGATTCTTTGCCAGCTAATCTCTCAGGTGGAAGAGAGAAAGGCCAGCTGAGATTTCTGGTGGCCTGATGGGGCCCTGGCTTGTTCCCTGAAAATGATAATTATTGCTGCATCCCACCCCAATCTCCTCCAAATAGCTGCACAAGATCCCAAGGGTTCCAGGTGCTCACCTAGGGTTCTGTTTCTTTAGAAATATGGTTTTTTGTACACACATTTACACCTGGGTCTGCACTGGAGAGAGTTCAGAGCATTACATCTCAAGAGGGGCTTGTTCCCCATAGCAGTGCAAAATTGGAGTCCAAGACATCCTGCACAACTTCTCAATGCCTCTATCCCAACCTGCCAAGATGGTTCTGCCCTGCATGGCCTCTGCCTGGAGTTGTGGCTCCACCCTTCTCCTTCTCCTTGCCAGAAAAAAACTGAAGGCTTGTGTAAAATGACACCTTTATCCTGTAGGCACAGCCCCCATCACATTTGCAGCCTCCTCCCCTCACCCAATGGACCCTCCTACCCAGTTGATGGTTTTCATTGATGGGTTAATGACTTGCTTCCATTGATGACTTGTCATTCTTATCAACTTCTGTCTCAGACCAGCCCTGGCATCTTCCCACTGTATTATCTAAATTCTACCATGTATTAATTTCCAATATTCCCTGACTCTGGCAGTTATGGGTGCACCCCCAAACTCTGTTACCCTGGATCTGTGACAGTATTTTACCGACACCAGCTATCCATTCAGTATAATCAGATCCTGCTGTAAGGCCCTGAGAGGTTCGCAAAGCAGCTTACGAAAGAGAGTCTCACAACAAAGTCATGCTCAAATCTAAGAAGAGAAACATTGTTGGTTATATGGCTGTGTGTCACTCCGGGTACATTAAGTGGAAGAGCAGAATAATAAAGAGTAATCATTATTATATTGAAATGGCAGAAACCGGACATTATGCAAAATAAGAGACATCATGCTAAGCTGAACAGCAGTTTCGGAGTTCTACAGAATCTCAGTTCTCCCGGCACAGAAGCTCAATTACCTTGATGCAAAGCTCTCGATCTCCCTTCCCGTTTGCCCGACACACACACACACACACACACACACACACACACACACACACACGGCAGGCCGCCAAATGGTGCAGTCGCTCCGAGACAGGCACGTAAGCCCTCTCTGCATGAACCCGCCAAGGGCTGAAGGCAAGCACCCCTACGCCTTGCTCCCCACAGCACCCCCCTCCTATTAATCCCCCATCAGCTCTCAAAGCCAGAGGCAAACAACTACTGCGAGGCGGAGAGAGATCCTAGCCCAGCGCAGCTTTCAGAAAAAAAGGCGACTGTTTTGTTGCGATAATGGAGAGCCGACTGACAAGAAAGAGCAGGAGGGGGTGCCAGGGACTAATTTCCTGTTGATATTTTTAAAGCCTCCATTAAAGACTCGGCTGCCCTCCGCAGGGGAAGCTTTCTCCATCACACCACCCCCTCCCCTGCACCCCCAACAGCTGTGAGCTGCACAGTAAAGCGGCGGGTCAGGTGGGGACATCCTATGAAAGGCCGCTCCCAGGCTTCAGAGGCGGTGGCGGAGCGGATAAGTTCTGAAGTGCAGACCCTCTTTGTGACAACAACACGCACCCCCCTCCCAGTCGCTTCTAAGAAACAGAAATTAGAGTTTGAACAGGGCAGATATGATGGCAGGAGTGTACTAAGCCAGCGTCTTGCTGGCTCTCACCTGCACATTTTGCTCAACATACAGCCTGAGAAAGACCCCTGGTGGACTCAAAAGCTTGCTCACACTTTTGTGATATTTTGGTAGGTCACAATGGTAGGAATTTCCTAAAATAAAATAGTGGCAGCTTAACCCTTAACCATGCATGCCTACAGCCTGGATAGCTCAGTTTGTTAGAGTGTGATGCTGGTAACCAGGGGCATAGGAAGATAGGGGCGGTGGGGGTGGGGTGCCCCGGCAGCGTGATCCCAGGAGCGCCATCGCGACTGCCCGCCCCACCCCCCAAGACGCATGCATGCCCCACCCCCAAGACGCACTTCCCACCCCTGCACGCGGCGTGCCCTGCCCCCAGAACGCGTGCCACGTCCCTGGGGGCAGCACGCCTGCTCTCTGCCCCCAGTGGCGGAGCATGAAGCTCCACCCCTGCTGGTAACACCAAGATGGTAGGTTCAATTCCTGTATGGGACAGCTGCATTTTCCTCCATTGCAGGGGATGGACTAGATCAGGGGTCAGCAACCTTTTTCAGTCATGGGCTGGTCCACCGTCCCTCAGACCATGTGGTAGGCTGGACTATATTTTGAAAAAAATTATGAATGAATTGCTATGTCCCACAAATAACCCAGAGATGCATTTTAAATAAATGGACACATTCTATTCATGTAAAAACACGCTGATTCCCAGCCCGTCCGTGGGCTGGATTCAGAAGGCAATTGGGCCGCATCCGGCCCACGGGCCTTAGGTTGCGTGCCCCTGGACTAGATGATCCTCAGGGTCCCTTTCAGCTCTACAATTCTATGATTCTATTATACTACGTCACCTATACCTTCCTCCGCTTAGATTATTTGGTGGGCTTCGGTCTAAAAAGGAAAAGCTTGCTTATTTAGCAGGCACCCTATGAAAGGACATTACTATTCTTATTATACCCACCTTTCTTTTGAGCAGAGCTCATAGCTGGCCCTTGTCCCAGCTGTGAAATAAAGGGGCGGTGCTTTCGCTAGGTCTACATTGCAGCCATTTCACAGTTAAGAGTCATCCAATCCCTTCAGAGTCACCATTACATGGAAAAAAATCAGCCCTGGGTAAAAACTGAGACTGCCTCCCCGGTGGATGGTCCACCCTTCAACGAGTGATGCCTTGCAAGTGTGAAATGTCATCAAAATGATAAATGCTACTATGAACAATTAGGGATGTCAAATAATTCCAACGCAAGTGAAAACAAGAGTGGATGGCCACTTATTTGTCCCATGTCCAGAATGGAAATTAATCCAGCAAGTATGATCAGTATATGCTGCTGTTGCTGCTTTTTGTTGGCAAATGAGGCATAATTAAAATAATAGAATTGTAGAGTTGGAAAGGACCCAAGGGTCATCTAGTCCAACCCCCTGCAATGCAGGAATCTCAACTAAAGCATCAATGGCAGACAGCCATCCAACCTCTGCTTCAAAACCTCCAAGGAAGTCCATCACCTTCAGATTGATGGTGTCTCCCCTCCATTTGCACTGCTTTTCCTTTGCTTTGAAATGAATGGCCATTAACTTGAAATGGTGTGGAATAACATACGGATAATGTAAATATGCAAATTCTGCCGTAGAAGACAGCAAGATGAAGCCAAATTGCAGCAGAACAGAAACAGCACTGCCCATGATGCAGATGGATGGAATGGAAATCAGTGCCTTCTTGCATCACCACAGCTGAAACTTTCCTATCTCCTCACATTGCCTTGAGGCATTGCAGTGGAGTTGCACTCCATTCACACATTCAGCCATGAGTGTTCACACATTCATCCATGAGTCATCAAGGGATGATAAATCCGGTGGTTGATATACCTCTGTGGGCCAAGCCTCCCTTCCAGGGAATGCCCATGCATTGTCTTAAAAAAATGGAAATCCATTCACACATTCAGCTGCCTGCCACTAAGGGCTGGTGATCGCATGCCAATGGCAACTTCAGCATCAAAGGCTGGTTTATGTGAATGGGCCAGCACAGATTATAATGCCACAGACAGCATTTATAGCTTGCCAATAGGATGAGTCCACACACTGGCTGTGAAGTCACCAAGTACGCCAATGAAGCAGAAAGGACACGAGAAGGTGCTTCATACAGAACCAGGCCTCCTGCTCCCCCCCCGCCATTTCCAGTGGCCTGCCAGCCCCCTACCACATTTCCTTTCAGTGCTAGAATAATAAAATCATCAAAAAGCACCATCTGTGCAGTAGCCAGTGGCTGCTGAAGTAATGGGGGGTGGAATCCCCTCCCCTCGCCTTCCCCAAGACCATCGGAGTGGAAGTCATTGGTGGCAGCGGCGAACTCCAAGTAGCAGCTGAGCTACTGTGCTCCAGTCTTCCCTGAGTGCTTGGTTATTGTCGTTGTTGCTCAGGAAACATCCGAGCAGATGGGGGTGCTGATGTGGAAGTAGGCGGCCAAGCGCTCTGCTTTCTCCTAAGCGTGCTCAGCAATCACCACTGTCGCTTGAGAATCACTGGAGCGCTCAACTGTGTGCTTTCCCCTGTGGAGGAGAGGCCTCCTCTCCTGGCTATCTCCTACCCCACAGCTGAAGAGAGAGCTGTGTGAGCAGGAGAGAGAGAGAGAGAGAGAGAAGGAGGTGACCACACCCACTGGCAAACAGTTAGGCAAGAGTGAACCCTCAATGAGAAATGGTCTGCCACCCTGATCTAGCTCAACGTAGTCAACACTGAACCCAGGGGTCATCTACGTGCAAAGCATGTCCCCTACAGCCCTTTCCCAAAGCAGATATTAAGATGGTATTTTGTTTTACTGCAGAGGAATTTCCCTTGTGCCAAGTCTGACTATTGTCTGCAACTCTGCACTGAACGCGAGTGGCTCTGCAGTCTTTCTTGGCCCTACCAAGTGATGGAACCTGAGACCTTCTGCATGCAGTTTGACCATTGAACTACAACCCTTCTCCACATGCCTGCTTCAAAAGAGTCCTAACAGGTAAAAACATCCATATCTGAATGGCTTTCTCCATGAGATTTCTGTCCAGATCATGGTCAGAATCGACAAGAGGAGATGCATCACACTTTCCCAATCCTGGTGCTTTCCATATGTTTTGGACTACAGTTCTCATGGTGGCTGGGGGAGATGGAAGTTGTAGTCCAAAGCATCTGGAAAGCACCAGGTTGGCATGCAAGAAGCTTCTAGCTAGCTCTAAAGCAGGTGACAGGAGCAAACTCATAACAAAAGCAACAAAACAAAAGCTGAAGGTGCAAACGCAATTGGGAAAGTTAACTGCTTTGAATACGGCAACGGTCCTGTGAATTCTTTAAATTCAAAAAGTCATAGAAAGCAGTCATTAATTGTTTCATCAAAGTCTGAAGCACAGCGCCCCCTTGTGTCACACTGTTGCAAGTGATGCTGCCTCACCTTACCAATTAGGTTTGTGTGTGTGTGTGTCTGCAGCGGCACCTGCCCTCACAAACTCTTGCAGTAAAATACTTATTCTTGGTACAAGTGGACCCACAGAAGTAGCTGACTCTCCATTGCGTTCTCAGGGTGGGCACTGCAAAACAGAGGTACTTTGCCCCTGTTTGAAAGGGTAGATACAACCCAAATGTTAGGGCTGCCCAGAAGCCTTCAGGTGAATTGTGTTTGACTTGTAAAAACTGTTTTACTCTTCCACTGAAATTCCTCAAATGTGACATCCAAGAAGGCAAGGCAAGTTTCTCCTAAACTGGCAAAATTCAGTGGGCAAGCAAGTGAGAGAAAGTCTGTTTGGTTCCCCTTTTAATGAAAGTTGGCCTAAAATGCAGCTACCCTCTGAAATTCACACTTCTCCAGATCTTGCAAAGAGAGAATAGTGCAAAAAGTGAATTTTAGGCAATATTGCATACAAAAATTAGAAGAAATGTGGTCTAAAGTGCCGACAGCTTGTTTGAAGATTGTGTGAGGAACTGAACCGAAGATTGGAAAAACAAGAAACTGAAGGAAAATGAAATTGACAGATCCACCCGTTCTTAATCCAGGCACGTACAAAAACACTGGAGAAACTGAGCTAGTCTCATCAAAACCTGTCTATGAACCTGGCTCTATGAAAAATTACAGAATTAGATGAGATTTACTTCCTTCAAAACCCATAAGTGGTTGAGAGAGCAGCAGGGGTGGGGGAGAGGGGATTCCTTTGCTAGCACTTCGTCATAAGCAGGGCAGGGACTTTAAAACTATGCTCAGTCATATATAGCTAAAAAATTATCTTGAACATCAGTGCTACAGATCTGCATAGCTCTGGTGATGCCTGAAGGTTCACTCCTTCCCAGTGCCCACTAGGACTCCTCCTCCCCAGGGTCTTTTCCACACAATCAAATTAGTAAGAGTGTGGAGAATGAAGGCCGTGGTTACCCACTGAGGTGGCATTCAGCCCCCACCTATGCCATGTATGAAAAAGCAACCACAGGAAAAAGCACCTTCAGGAGCCAAAACTAGAAGATGAGGGCCGGAAGCCATGGCCACCCATGGGTGGCTTTCAGCAACCGCCTTTCAAGTTTGCACCTCAAAGAAGATTCCTGGCCAGCCAGCATAAGCAGAATCTGCCCTTTGATCAGTGAGTCAAACATCAATCCTTCCCTTTGAGGGGCTTCAATATTTTTAGGCAGATGTTCCTTTTTTAAAACCCAGCAAAATGATATCCCTGCATCCTTGAAGGCAAAATGATATTCCTGCATCCTTCCGCCTCGCTCAAGAAAGCTCAAAAGCACGATGCTAGTAACTAGGTGAGGTGGGGAGGCCATAAAGTGTTCACCTGTCACCGTTTCCAAAACAGCCAGAAAAGCCTGTGCCATCATTGGGGGAGAAATTCAGCTTGGATCACATTTTAAAGCAAAACCGTCCGAAACATAACAAAACACAGCAAGCCTTTGAAATCTGCACTTCTCAGAATTTTTCAATTTTCAGGGCTGTGCTGCCTCTTCTCTGCCCCTCCCCTTCCTCCCAGGATGAGGATGGCCGCCTCTGAGAGACGTCTTGCCTGATGGAGGACACGGCCAAAGTACAAGCTCATAAACAGGCAGTACAAGCCATGCTTTTTACTGGTTTTATTTTTACGAGGAGACGCCGTGAACTGTAACGAGATAATATTCTGTTCTTGGTCACCCTGTTAAGAAATTATCATGGTCGTCCACTTGAGAAACTCGCCCCAGGCACCCACTGGGATGACCAGCATGAAAGCACAAGTCGGGCGGGGCGGGAGAGGGGAAGTAAAGGAGGAAGGGTTGCCTGAAATGTTTCCAAATGATTAAAAAGCCACTCTACAAAAGGAGCTTCTGCTGTGTGGAAGGTGGGGCAAGAGTAATTCCCATAAGCAGCTGCAGAAGAATTTGTTGCATCCCTAAGTTAGACCTGGAAAAAGCTGTGCCTTTCTGAGCACCTGAGTCAAATGCTCACTGATGCTCCAGGGACCTGCCTCCTTGGAGAGGGTAAGGAATCATGGAATCAAAGACATAGAAACATGGAAGGAATCACAAGGGTCAACTAGTCCAGCCCCCTGCAATGCAGGAATCTTGGGTAAAGAATCCCTGACAAATGGGCACCCAACTTCTGTTTTTTAAAAAGGTATTCAATTCCACTGTCAAAAAAACTCTTCCTATCAGAAAGTTATTCCTAATGTTTAACTGGAGACAAACAGCTGGGGCAAATGCTGAGAAGATCCCATATTGAGATTGCAAGACCCATCACCCTCAGCAGGGAAGCTTTAGCTCTCAAAGCCTGTTATTTGTTTCCTTCACCTCTCCAAGGTAACTGGGTCACCTCAAGTCTGCTCAGTCACAAGCATTCAACCATTTCTTCAAACACAAGTGTCTAGTCCTCAGGGTTGCAGGGAAGAGTTTGAAAACCTGCAACAGTGCTTTGGGGAAAATCCAAAAGCCAGTGCTTGTGCAGAAGCTCAACTGCTACTACAGTACTACTACTACTATTACTAATAATAATAATAATAATAATAATAATAATAATAATAATAACCAAATGAGTAAGAGGCTGAGGTTCCCTGAGATATAGAAATTTCCTACCCTACTACACCCTGCTGCTACTGGGCCCCCCTTGTATTCAGATGTTCCATATTTTGCCTGCGGATCAGGAAAAACTTTTAAAGAGAACACAAATATTGGTTGTACAGATGGATTCCATGTACTTTTAGTGTTTTAAATTTGGCTTTTGGTGTTTTTTTATTTTTGCTTTGGTGCACCACCCCAATATCTTTGCATGAAAAGAGAAGGAAGGAAAAGAAAAGAAAACACACCAGGGGAAAGATGCTATCCTACCTTATCCCTTGCTAAACTGTTCTTTTTCTACTAGTGAGGATTTAAAAGAAAACAGCTGGGGTGCATTTAAAAAGATGATTCCCCACCTGCAGTCTGAAGTGGTACCGTCCATTCTATCCACCACAGGCCTCTACCACCTCATCCCTTTGCATGCATGAACCCGGCCTAAGCTGCCAAGCAAAGTGTTTTACATGGGCTTTTAATCGCTTAACGGCTGGTTAAGACGCTGTAAGCCGTTTAATGTGCTCTGAGCTTCCCCCGTCGTGAAGTTACCCCAAAGGGAAGATGCAGCAAAGAGGGGATCAGAAACAGGAGGATTTGCTCATCTGCTTACTCCGCAAGAACCCAGGCAAGCAAAGAAGCGGATGTTCTGCATTGCCCGCCACCTTTGTAAAAAAGTTTACACCAGGAAGAACTGGAAAAGGTGGTGGGAACGGAAGCAGGCATCGGACCACCATGGGCTTCAAAAGCCTCAATTTCACTTAAAAGACTAAAAGATCCCAAATTTTCCAGGATTAGTGAGGAAACTAAAGTCATGTCACTTCAACAATGCAGCCCCTTGCACCCCAGAGCCTTGCTTATTAATCCAGATTTATGCATATCCACTCACTTACGTTCAATTGCTCTTGGTAGTGCAGATCAGCTTCTTTCCATTCTGTGTCAGTTTAGCACATGCTCAGACACAGATGAGGTCCATCTTGTTTCCAACAAACAACCCCCAATATCTAATTTTCCACATGCTACGTATTTCCCTAAAATATGCATTTTTGTAGACATATTCCCTAAAATATGCATTTTTTTGGACATATTCCCCAGAAATTACACATTGGTACATATGTTTGAATGGAGATTCCTGCGCTGCAGGGGGTTGGACTAGATGGCCCTCAGGATCCCTTCCAACTCTACAATTCTATACATGTTTTCCCACCAAACTTGCACCACATATTTTGGAGAAATATGTTCCAATCTGCATGTAAGCCAGCCAATAAGGTCAGAGTGCTTTAAGGCAAAGGCGGAGAACCGCTGTCACTCCAGATGTTGGGGAGCTGCTTTATGATGAATCAGACCATTGGTCCATCCAGCTCAGTATTGTCTACACAGACTGACAGCAGCTCTCCAAGGTTTCAGGGAGAAATCTTTAACTACCTGGAGCTGCCGCCTTCTGCATGCAAGGCAATTGCTCTACCACTGAGCTACGACCCTTCCACTTGGAACTCCAATTCCCATTAGCCCCAGTCAACATGGCCAATAATGGTTAGGGATGATGGGAGCTAAAGCCCAACACCGTCTGGGATGGGGCTGCTGGTTTCCCCCATCTGCTCTAAAATACAAATCAACAAAACTCTTCCTTGTTCCCTAGTAGCACCAGACAGTTGCATCACAAGCAGCAGGAGAACTGAGCACCGGGAGAGAGTGACGCCCTTCACTGCCTTTTCCGCAGCCCCAATCCAGTCATTTACCAGGCAGAGGGGAGCCTGTGAGGTATTCCTCCGCAGCCAAGAGAGGCCAGCGCAGTTATAAGACAATTAGCCTTTGTTTAGAATGTTCATTATCTCACTCAGCAGCAGCCGGCAAGGGGGTGTGTGAGAATAAGGGAGCGCTCTGCTGTGGAAAAGCTGGCCCACCCCAATCCACCATCTCATAACCCCAAAGACAAGCTGCACATGCCTCCCCAACTGGGTGGCAGGACCCAGGATTCCTCTTCACAGCCTCCAGGAAAGAACTATTGGCAGGACTATCCCACCGACCAGACCTTTTTTCATTGTGCCAAAAGACATGTTGTTCAATGAAATGTTAACTTAGATCAGGTCCTGCCATCCTGTTGCCCTCCAGGTGTGGGCTGTACTGGCTTGAGAGCACCAGGTTGGCAATGGGGAATATCATGGTTTAGTGAACTAGGCTGAAGCAGAGGAAAGGAACCTGCGATGCTCTGGGAATGGGGTTGGATTCTACCTCCCACCATCCATGATCATTGGCCAGGCTGGCTGAGGCTGATGGGTGATGAACTCCATCAACCTCTTAGAGCAGGCACGTCCAACAGGTAGATCACTGGACATCTGTGGTAGATCACTGGTAGATCACTGGCTCCCCTCAAAGAAGCTCAACAACTTTGACCTGAACCCCCCCCCCCAAAAAAAACGGGGCTTCTCCTCCTAAGAAAGGCTCACCAACTTTGACTGAATAACCCAAAAGGGGGTAGATGCCAGTTTTTAACTCCATGAGCAGTCTCTTGGGAGTTGGCTACCCCTGACTTAGAGTATTGGACTCAGATCAGGAAAGCACAGCTCAGTTCTCCATACAGCTATAAAATTCATTAGGCGAGCCTGGGCCAGTCACCATCTGTCAGTCTAACCCACCTCACAAGGCGACTGTGGCAATAAAAAATAGTAGGAGGGAACCGTGTTTTCTGCCATGAGTTCCGAGGAGGAGGAGGATCAAAAATAATACAGCAATGTTAACAGATGCGGCTTTTAAAAGGAAGGCTCAGAGGAATTAATGAAGGATGAGAGAAGTCAAAGGCTTTTAACCATAGCAGCTGGATCGAGCCTCCACTTAGGGAGGCAGACTACAAAATGATTAAATGGTGGGGTAGCCACCACCTCTGTTTGTGAGCTTCCAAGGGACTCTTGCTGACCAGCTCTAGAAAGAATGTTTTGGCATTATCCAGTTGTTGATGTATTTAAGGTATTTTTTGAAGTTGTTTAATTGGGATGGATCAGCTATCTGGCAAGTTCTGCATTGGCTGGGGATGATGGGAGTTGTTGTCTAAAAAAACCTGGAAGCCACCAGGTTGGTGAAGGCTGCTTTAGGGTGTGTTGGGTGCTTAGCTGGGTTCTTCAACATGCTGTGCTGCTGTTGCCTCCTTCAGGGCAATGTGTTTTCATGATCCCCTGAGGAGTCTGTGGACCAGGTGTTGGTGTTTAGCAGCAGAGATGCCTCCTCAGGTGAAGCTCCTGTGGCCACAGACCTGCACAGGATGGACCAAGAAGTAGATCCAGCTTCTCCTTGGAGCTGCAGCTGCCAGAGGACTCTGGCTTCACGGAGTCCTAGTCTGGGGCCACAACACAACTGCAGTTGCTGGATTCCCCTCTGTGGGTGATGTTTTCAGGAATGGACTGTATGTTTTGCAGAGAAAAAAGGAGAGTCCCATGTTTTGGATTTGTGGAAAGGGACATCCCCACAATTTTTACCTTGAAAGCAGAATTTAAGCTCCGTAATGCCAGAGAACGGCTCCTCCTCTGCTCTTCCATCAGAAGACAGATTTCTTCAAAAGGGTATAGATGTTTTCCTGATAACATCATAGTAGCAACAGGAAGATAGGGCAATTCCTCAAAGACCTGATTAGAATTCAGAGAGACTTCACAGAATTTCAATTAAGGGCAGAAAAGAAAGAAAAGAGAAAAGAAAAGCCAGACAAAGCTTCTCGTTCCCCAAAGCTAGAAGCGACTGAATGACTTCTGTGAGGGTCTCTCACAGAAGAAAGGAAGGAGCAGCATCGGCTTGGAGGGCAGAGGACAAGAGAGGCAGGCAGAGATACTGCAGCACTACGTCAATCTCACCTACAAACATTGTGGGGTAAAATGCAAGACCCACATGAATTACAGTTTTGCGCCATCTTCTAAGAATGGCCATGGTAAAGACCAGCCTATCTCCATTTTGAGTAATCCATAGGGCCACACATCCCCAGGTTTGGTCATTTGTGGCCAGGGAATTGGGACAAAGCTTTCACAAAGCTTTTGATTCCTGGTCACCTGGAGACAAAATGTATTCATCATGGGAGACCAAGCAAGGAGCTATCTAGAAGCCTGGTCTGTCTATATCAGGCATGCGGAAGCTACATACCTGACCTCTGTGGGATCAGCAAGGAATTGTCGTACCTCCTGACCAGCAACAGGACCCATCAGCAACTAAGCCTGGTCACTGCTGTCAAATTCAGCTGGATCCAAACTATGGTCTACAATGTTCACCAGGAAGGTTTTTTTTTGGGGGGGGGGGGGCTGGACCTCTTGAATTTGGCAGCAGTCAAAAGTGCATAGCAAGAGACTCAAAATCCTCCTTTCATTCCCTGTGAAGATGCATTAAGTTTACAAGACACACTGGATCACACTGGAGGATCTTTTTGGCCAGCTGAAGCTGGTGCGCTAGCTGCACTCATCCATCCTGACCATAGGAACACAAGCCTCCACAGTTACATCCAGGGTGGGTGACTGAAACACATTCTCCATGGTCAAAAAGCTTCAGCTGGTCCAGAATGCAGATGCAAGGATGTTGGTGATCGCACATGTGTTGCACTAATCCTGCAACAGCTGCCTTGGTGGTTATCCATCTGTTTCAGTGCACAATTCAAAGTGGCTTAGATATACCTTAAGGAAAGGGCACTAAACCTGGAGTACATTTCCGAGCACAATTCAAAGTGTTGGTGCTGACCTTTAAAGCCCTAAATGGCCTCGGTCCAGTATACCTGAAGGAGCATCTCCACCCCCATCATTCTGCCCAGACACTGAGGTCCAGAGCAGAGGGCCTTCTGGCAGTTCCCTCGCTACAAGAAGCTAAGCTACAGGGAACCAGGCAGAGGGCCTTTTCGGTAGTGGCACCTGCCCTGTGGAACGCCCTCCCCCGAGATGTCAAAGAGATAAAAAACTACCAGACTTTTAGGAGGCATCTGAAGGCAGCCCTGTTTAGGGAAGCTTTTAATGTTTAATAGATTTGTTGTTTTGTTGTTGTTTAGTCGTTTAGTCGTGTCCGACTCTTCGTGACCCCATGGACCATAGCATGCCAGGCACTCCTGTCTTGCACTGCCACCCGCAGTTTGGTCAAACTCATGTTCGTAGCTTCGAGAACACTGTCCAACCATCTCGTCCTCTGTCGTCCTCTTCTCCTAGTGCCCTCAATCTTTCCCAACATCAGGGTCTTTTCCAAGGATTCTTCTCTTCTCATGAGGTGGCCAAAGTATTGGAGCCTCAGCTTCATGATCTGTCCTTCCAGGGAGCACTCAGGGCTGATTTCCTTAAGAATGGATAGGTTTGATCTTCTAGCAGTCCATGGGACTCTCAAGAGTCTCCTCCAGCACCATAATTCAAAAGCATCAGTTCTTCGGCGATCAGCCTTCTTTATGGTCCAGCTCTCACTTCCATACATCACTACTGTATTTTAATGTCGGTTGGAAGCCGCCCAGAGTGGCTGGGGAAACCCATCCAGATGGGTGGGGTATAAATAATAAATTATTATTATTATTATTATTATTATTATTATTATTATTATTTATTGAGCTTGGTGGCTCCACCATGACCCCACCAATTTCAGAATGACTGTTTGATGAACAGAGAAGGGACAGTATCTCCTTCTCCTCCTCCTCCTCCGATCTGCACCTCTTCCTAACATCTTTGGGTGTCCCTTTGGGGATGTTGCTGTCCCAAAGTGCAACTGCTCTAGATTCTGAAGCGTGTCTTCCCTCCAATGGAACCTGCAGAACTTAAAGCGCATTTGGAAGACACCTGTATGCCCTGGTGGTTAGCAGACTAGAACATGGGTAGGCAAACTAATCGCCTTCTAAATCCGACCTGCAGATGGTCCGGGAATCTGTGTTTTTACATGAGTAGAATGTGTGCTTTTATTTAAAATGCATCTCTGGGTTATTTGTGGGGCATAGGAATTCGTTCATATATATTTTTCAAATTATACTCCGCCCCCCCACAAGGTCTGAGGTACAGTGGACCGGCCCCCTGCTGAAAAAGTTTGCTGACCTCTGGACTAGAAGCAGGATGTGTTTCCTTTTTTTAAGATGATGTGGCCTTACATGTTCTTTCATTTTCAGGCTTTGGACTCATTTTTTCAGGCCATCCTTAATAGTTTTGTCTCTCTTCTTCCCACAGATGTGAAGAAGAGAGGTCTTCACCACCACATTCACTCTGTTTGTTTGGGAAATCTCCATTTTTGCTTTTCACGCTTCAGACTCTCTCTCAGTGATGCCAAAGCAGCCTAACCGGCAGTTAGAAGGGGCCCTTGGCCAACCTCTGTCTGCTCTCATTGGGGGTAATTGTTGTTAGCAAATGATCCTCCTTTGGGGTTTTACTAGACCTCTGGGACCATTTCTAGCCAAAGTATGCAAGAGCTATTGGAGGCAGGGGAGACATGAGCACAGCGAGATTTTGGTCTAATTTGGCAGTATGCCAATCCCCTGTTCGCTTGCAAAACTTGAACTTTAGCAGAACAGTATCTACCTTGAACACAGAGGTATGAGAATTGCAAATTCTGGGCAAAATTCTCCGTTTGAAGTTTGGAAGCCAGCTCAAGCCCCAAGAAAGGAGCCAAGAAAGTTGTAGAGCACACTAATACCTCCCTCAAGCAGTGAGACATCACACTGAAATTTGGAACTCATAATCCTGTTTTGCATTCAGACATCTTCTTGACACCTGCATCCCATTTCAAAGAAAAAAGACTGTTTCTCATGACACTGTAAGCCAAACTATGGCTCACTGAAACAGGTCAGGCTTCCAGAGAGGAGCTGCAGCTGCTCTGCTCCTCCTTGGTCCCTCCTACTCCCTGGCCACACTGAGCTAAGCCACACTTTGGCTTAGCATGTCATCTGAATCCAGGCTTATGGCTGAGCTCTTCCCTTCCTAAGAAGGTCTGGGGAGGAGCAAAGTGGCTGTGATCTCCTCTTTGAGAGCCGCAGTGCTGGCCTTGCACAGTCCTGGTAAACAGCAAGCCCCAGGCTGAAGAATGGTTTCACAGGAGGCTGAATTGCACAAGGGAGACAATCCCAGCAAACTGGCATTCATGTGGCATGCAATGAAAGCTGTCCGAGGTACAGCCTCGGAGGTTGGTGGGGGAAGGAGAGGGGTTTGCCCAGAAGTGCCTACAGAACATCCCACTGGGCTGCGAGCCAGGGGAAGGCTCCTTTTCTCCCTTCCTGGCCCGCTGCCACTCTCCATTCCAAGGAGCCTGAATGCATCTTTGGCACGATTCACCAAGCTGATGTCGTTAACAGCGATGCTTTTTGCCAATCGCTGGATCAGAGTCGCTATCACTGGCAGCCAGGCGGCCCTTTTTGGGAATTTATTTTACCTTAACTGTCATTAAAAAAAATTATAAAAAGGTCTTCCAAATGCGAGTTTGAGTTTAAAAGCTGCTCCAAGATTAAGGATTATTCCCTGCCAGAGAACACTCTGTGCCTACCTTATAGCCTTGAGTGATTTACAGGACTGCCCATGCCCGGTGTGTGGGGGGGGGGGAGGGGAGAGAGAGAGAGAGAGAGATGAGATGAGATCAGGGAGAGGGGAGTCTGGATTTGTAAAGTTAGAGCCCTGGGACTAGAGTTGGGGGCAACAGCAGCAACAGAAACATTGATTATAAGAAGTGTTTCACATTACTATACTCCTATCCTTACAACCACCCTGCAAGGCAGGCAGGCACTGTTAGCCTCACAATGCAGGCAGACTTGGGACTGACCATTCTAAGACACCCCAGCAAGTTCCTGGAAGAGGCAAAATCTGAACATGGACCTCCCAATTCATGCATCAGTCTTTCCATCACTAAGCTAATCCAATGGAATGCTGTAACATCCTTTGCTTTGCACCAATATAAGAGCTTCTGTGACTTGCTTTGCCCCAAGGCACACCTAGCTCAACATTCAGCCTTCATTACTACTAATTCACATGCAGCCATCCTAATAAGGGAACACCTGGATTTAGGGCCTCCTTTTCCCTGTGACCCCAATTTGCAATTAGTTTACACCTCACCTTTCCTGCTATGAACTCAGTAGATGTAGACTCTTCTCCCCACCACCCCCATTTTATCTTCATAACAGTCCTGTGAGGTATGTTTAGGCTGAGAGACAGTGACTGGCCCATGTCTGAGTGAGGATTTGAACCCTGGTCTCCCAGGTCCTAGTCTGACACTCTAACTTCTATACCACACAGACAATTGCAAGGATGGCTTAAACAACACACAGCTACAAGAGCTGGCAGGGTGCAAACTGTGGGGGCAGGTGATCAAGTCTTATTTTGGGGCTTCCGATTGGGGCATTTGGTTGACCACTATGCGAACAGGAGGGTGGACAAGATGGACCACTGGACTGATCCAGCAGGCTATGTTTGTGTTCTTAGGAGTAGAACACAAGGGAGTAGAACAGGAGGGGGTTAAACATTTTCTGTTCCCTGCTGTTGGCCTGATCTGGAACAGAAACATACACACAGAGACAAACACAGAATTGCTATTTGCCCCGGAAAGAAACCTCCCAGCACACCAGTGGGAGCCTTATTTGTAGGTGCAGCAGGGCTGACCTGGATCAAGGCTGCAGCAGGAGGCAAATGGCCCTGGGATACCCAATAGAGAAGTGGACTCGCATATTAGCAGTAGAACCATGCCAAAAGGTTTTTAGGATCCGCTTACACTGGGTCGACCTTCCTTCCTCCTCTCCACTCCACATGAGCAGTTTTGCACCTGTGACAATCGCAGGCAACTCTGGCTCCCCACCTTTGCAGCTTTGAGAAGCAAATCACAACTCTGATTTCAGCTCAGAACAAAGTGGAAGTTTGAGAGATGCTAACATAGCATACTTTCCTTAGCTAGTCTGGGAGCTGGCATTGTAAAACAGGTAAAAACAAAAAGCAGAACCCAAGACCTTGGTTAAGAATGTAAGAGGAGCCCAGCAGTTGGATCAGGCCAATCAGGCCACCTAGGCCACTAACCTGTGCTCACAGTGGCCAACCAGGTACCCAAAGGCAGGACCCAAGCACAAGAGCCTTCTGCCCTCCTGTGGCTTCCAGCAACTGGTATTCAGAAGCATTACTGCCTCCAACCATGGAAGCAGAGCAGGGCTATCATGGCTAGTAGCCATTGGTATCCTTTTCCTCCATGAACAGCCTTCACCAACCTGGTGCCCTCCAGATGTTTATCTGGAGAGCAGCAGCTTGGTGGAAGCCACTATAAATCAATGACTACATGCAATGGCAAAATCCATGCCCTATTAGGATTGCATTTCCTGTTCTCTTCCTTCCTCTCTGCCACAGATCCCCTCTTCATATGTTTCTTATCTGCTGTATATTGTGTGAGGGGCAGTGGTGGCAGGGGGAGTCCTATGTGATCTGCAGTTGCTGCAGTCTGCCTCCAGACTGGGGGGGGGGGGGAATACTGCTCCACTAGCTGTCACGTCTGGCAGTCATGAAGAGGCCCAATACGAGAGCATTTCTCTAATTTGTTTTTAAAGGCAATTGAGGCAACGGCCACTCCCTGCATCCCATAGCAATTAATTTCACTGGCTATTTATATGGAGTTCCTTCTCTTCATTTTTTTTAAAGCTTGCTGCTGTGCTATTTGCACATATGGGCCCCCGTTTTGCTACATTGAGGGGATATAGAAGGGCCTTCACTGAACTGGTGCTCTCCAGGTGCATTCTTCTGGCTGGGGCTGCGGAGAGTTGTATTTCAATAGCATTAAAAGAGGATTGGACAAATATGGAGTTAGGTGGGCCAGTGGCCTGATTCAGTATAAGGCAGCTTCCTGTGTTTCTTGGGGCTGCAGTATCACTATGATGCCACTGTGAACAGGGGTGGCTTCCCAGGGATGGCTTCTTCCTGGGATCTGGAGTTTGTTCCGGATGCTGAGAGTTACTGTACAGTGGTACCTCGGTTTGCGAACGCAATCCGTTCTGCAGAGGCGTTCGCTCGCTGAGGCATTCGCTCACCGAAGGCACGCTTCTGTGCATGCGCAAAGTGCCAATAGAGCACTTCTGCACACACACACACACACACACTGCGCAGATTGCGCCTGCGCATCCGATGCCGCGGAACCCGGATGAAACACTTCTGGGTCCGCAGCATTCGTAAACGGAGGTGTTCATATACGGAGGTAGGCATAAACTGAGGTTCCACTGTATTAGGAGACCCCTGTTCACCTCTCAGAGTTACAGTTCTCAGAGTGGTTTAATAATAAATCCCTTTGCACAAGGAACTTTGGGGGTTGTAGCTCTGTGAGGGGGAAAAGCGGGGTCTACTGACAGCTCTCAGAACCCTTAACAAACTCCCGGGGGGGGGGGGGAGGCATGATGGTTTAAAGTGGTATCATAGGGTTTTAAATGTGAGGTGTGGATGTGACCAGGTCTTAGGTGGCAAGAGAGCCCCCTAGACTGCAGTTCCAGCCTGAAGAGAGTCAACTAACCATCCTGCTTGAATATAATCAGCTGACTCTGAAAGCCAATCAGGACGTACCAGGCCCTTGCGACCAACTCAGCTCATCCTTCTTAAGCACCCTGTTACCCACTCAGCAGCACCTGCTGTTTCCTGACTGTTGCATTCAATTGTGAGCCCTCCCTGCCTGCCTTTCAACTTCTGCCCCTCCAACCATCTATTTCTCCTTGGAAGTCAACCCCCGCCTTGCCTCTAGGGATGTAAGGAGACCTTGTTCTCTCTTTTGTTCTGCATTCATCACACAAAGCACTGTGTCCTTTCTGCTGCACTTTGCCTTCTGCCAAAAATGACATTGTTTGTTTCATTATGATGGCAGTGATGTCTACCAACTTGGATGGCTTTAAAAGAGGACTGAGCAGATTCAAGTTGAAGAAGGCTATCAGTGCCTACTAGCCACAATGGCTACACTCTGTGTCTAGAGCTGGAGGCAGAAATGCTTCTAAATTTCAGTTGCTGGGATCCATAGGAGAGGAATGTGCTTATGTGTTCAGGTCTCGCTTTCAGGCTTCCCACATGAGAATAGGAGGTTGGACTAGAGGGGCCATTGGCCTGATCCAATGAGCAGGCTGTTCTCATGCTCTTATTGCCCACTGTAGCAAATTTATGTAATTCATCACATCAGTTAAAGTAAATTACATTGCCATTACATCACCACACCCCATTCATTTCAATGCAAAGGAAACACTGTGCAAATTGGGGTGGGGTTGGGGGGGTTTAGAGGACATCATCAATTACATAACATGTGCAGACTGAAAGCAACAACAGCAAATACCAATCCTTGAGGGCCGAGGACTGTTGCCTTCACACTCTTCTTGTGGGCCATAGCTGGAATATCCCTGGCCTAAACTGGACCATTGGTCTGATCTACTAAGGCAGTCCTTGGGCTCTTAAGACAATGAGTACTGTATTTTTATGTCTCTCTCTCTCTCTGCTACTTGTCTAATCACTAATCTCTCCTTGCCTTGCCTTTCCTTATCTTCTCAATCTTGACTTTTATTAGTCAAATCCCGCAAACCTCAAGAGAACAGACTGCTTTGCTCTGCAAGATCTACTTCTGAGATAGGAGCTGACAGGAGACCCAGATATTTGCTACAATCAAGAGATGCTGACTCTACTGGGCAGTGGACAGCACTTCCAAGAAAGGCTTCTCTAAGGATAGAAGGAGCTGCATCCTGCCAAGCCAGGCCAATGGCCTGCTCGTCTCATCCAGCAATGCTGACCCACATTGGCAATAGCCCTCAAACCCAGTCTTTCTGGCTGCTTCAGATCCCCGGCGCCTCATGGGGTGCAGCTTAATTGGATGGAGTGATGAGTGTAATGCAAACCTCCAGAAAAGGAACAAAGTCCCCTGTGGATGAAAAAGATTGGTCTCCAGGCAACCACACTGGAAAACCATGCCAAAGCTGTGTTTCCATTTCGGGGTAAAAAAAAGAGTTAAACCTATAACATTCTTTGCAGTAGGCTCTGCGTGTAATATATTGGCAGGTATTAAACCGTCTTCAATCACAAAATGGCCTGGTTAGCACATAACACAAAGACAGAGTTTGTCTAGGTAAACTGTGGCTTGCTTGAACATGAGCTAGAACAGGCATCCCCAAACTTCGGCCCTCCAGATGTTTTGGACTACAATTCCCATCTTCCCCGACCACTGGTCCTGTTAGCTAGGGATCATGGGAGTTGTAGGCCAAAACATCTGGAGGGCCACAGTTTGGGGGTGACTGAGCTAGAATCTAGATAGACCAACAGCCCCAATTAGTGTAAGGCAGCTCCCCATGTTCCTAGCAGGACTCTCTCGCAATCTCCCCGAAAGTGAAAAAGGACAACAGAGGTCTATGAGAAAGCAGGATACCTGCCCTAGTTGTAGCATTGGTCCATGGTCCTTCACTATGATAAACAGACTTGTCCTAACATTGGATAATACTCAACTAAGTTTTACTCAGGGCAGATATATTGAAATTAATGGACCTAACTCAGAAGGTGGCGAACTCTCCTTCTTTGGAGGTTTGAAAACAGAGGTTGGATGGACATCGGTCAGGGTTTCTTTAGCTGTGATTCCTGCATTGAATGGGGTTGGACTAGATGACCCTTGGGGTCCCTTACAACTCTGTGATTCTATGATTCTATGAACTCATAGCATGAAATTAGCATTCACTAATTTCAATGGACCTACTCTAACTTAACATGGCTTCTATCTCTGTTGACAACCAAAATTAAGAAAAGGACAGGTTCCTGCACAGCAGTCACAAAGTTCTCTTGTGTCACTCAACCTTCTAATAGTCCAAAGTCTTCCAGCCTGAGGTTCCCCAACCCAGGTGGAAGTGACCCATAGGTTCTCCGGGTCTCTCTATCTGGCCAACAGAACTCTCCCCAAGCCATGGTTCCCTTTCTGAGGTTATATCCCTCCCCAGGCCTACCCCTGCAAGTGCAGTTGCAGCTGGAAAATCTCTTTGCTTGCTTGAATGGGTGGAAAGATGGGATGGGGTGAAAACCTCTGACTTTTTGTGTGTGACTGTAATGCAGCTGACTACAAAAGGGGGAGCTGCCTACCCATTGCCCCACCCACTACTTCCTCTTGCCCTGCCTACCCCGGCACGTGACCCCCTGTCTGAAAAAGGTCCCCCAAGTGTATATTCAACCACAAGAGAGTTGCTTTACAAACATCTCTGCACAAGGGGCTTCTTTTACAAAAGGGGTTAAGAACAGATAGATCAGTCTATTTCTGATCTCTGTTCATTTTGCAGGTGCACATTTACAAGTCTATCATGCTCCCGCATTAATTTGTGATTTTTAAAAAAGCATTTTATCTCAATGAATGCATTTCTAAATGTATTTTATTTGAAACTATTTTTTTATTAATCATGACATGTTTTTTGAGCAGAGAACTCCACTGCAAAATTCACAAGTGCAAAATCCAAAGTATAAGTACGTTCCAATCTATGTATTAATCTGGGAGTTGCAAATTGGGCCAGTTTGCTTCAAAATTCACAGCTCCCTTGATGAAGCAAGAAAACGGGAGTCTTCCAAGGGGCAAGAGGAGAGGGAGGTGGGAGCTGTTTTAGGTGCAGCTTCTCTAACTATGCCATGCGATGTAATTCTGTCATGCAAAACACATGAAGGGACTTGGGAGGAGATGCATGGAAAAGAGCATTGCAGGATTGCACTGGATTTCAGAGCAATTTCTCCCTGTCCTCCTGGGCAGAAATTAGCTGGCTAGAGTGTCCTTATCAAATGTGACACGTTCCTCGTGCTCTCTCTTGCGCCGTGACAGCTGTCGCATCGGGAGGAATTACAGACTCTGGATGAAACAGAAGCTAAGCACTCTCACTGAATTACAACTGGATTTCCTGGGTTGATCTGTGAGGGAGGGGCAGCCACAAACGATTGGCCACGCTGGCTGGGGGCTGATGGGAGTTGATCTGGAGGGCACCAGGTTGGGGGCGGCTGCAGCAGGAGTTTAGAGACTGTTTCTTATCCTGTCCAGAGATCTCCTGTTCTCAGAATTCACAAAATAAAGCCCTGGTCCCTTCCATTGGTCTATCTCTTGCTCTGCATGCAGATATTTCTGGGTTCAATCCCTGATGTGGTATGAAGCAGAGAACTACAAAAGGCTTCCCTCTCCTTGAGACCCTGGAAAACCACTGCCAGCCAGAACAGACGGTAGCATAAGCAACTTCAGACATTAATCTGATATGAGGTTAAGAATTCTGCTGAAAGCCTGCAGCCAAAGAGTTGGCCATTGGTTGTATGTGAATGGCCCCTTTTATCCTCACCTCTCCACCTCCTGGCTGAGTGAACCTTGTTCCACTGGGTAAGTCTTCAAAGCTTCCTTCTTAGAACGCTCAGTTTCTTAGGCAGACTTCTTTCTATTTTTCCACTCTAGCATGCCCTGCCCCTTCTCCATCATCAGAGCAGCTCAGTCCAATGGCAGCCTGCTTTGTGCTCTTTTGTGATACTCCGGCATCTCAGCCAATCACTGGCAGCGATTTCTTGGCCACCACCAAACCATTTTGCGTATTCCAGCGAAAGTGATTCTTACTCTGAATGTCCAAATTCAGCTCCTTAAAATACAAATTGATGCTGTTGAATTATGGTGCTGGAGGAGACTCTTGAGAGTCCCATGGACTGCAAGAAGATCAAACCTATCCATTCTGAAGGAAATCAGCCCTGAGTGCTCACTGGAAGGACAGATCCTGAAGCTGAGGCTCCAATACTTTGGCCACCTCATGAGAAGAGAAAACTCCCCGGAAAAGACCCTGATGTTGGGAAAGATTGAGGGCACAAGGAGAAGGGGACGACAGAGGACGAGATGGTGGGACAGTGTTCTCGAAGCTACCAACATGAGTTTGACCAAACTGTGGGAGGCAGTGGAAGACAGGAGTGCCTGGCGTGCTGTGGTCCATGGGGTCACGAAGAGTCGGACACGACTAAACGACTAAACAACAAAATACAACCCTACCACCACCATTGGAACTTGTCACTTCACTGGGAATGCAGAAGCAACAGCTCACTTACTTAAACACTCCACATTTAGCATGATGGCTTTGTTTCATTCCATGCACACATTCCCAGGCACCCCAGTTCCCCACTCTGCCACAGAAGCTGCTCCATGCTCTACCCTTGGTTCCATTTCTCTCTTGCAGAAGGAAAGACCCTGTGATTGCAGACCTGCCTGGGGCCCAATCAGCACTGTCTCCGCTGCCATCTGGGGGTAGAGGTTCCATTCACAGCTGTATACTAGAGTTGCCCATTCCTCAGCTTCACAATTTCTCCCTTCTTGTGCCTGAATGAGATGCCAAATGGGGCCATCTCAAGAGCATGTTGCAGAGAGCGAAGCGTTAAGCAGTAGACTAGAAAGGCAAAAGGGGTCACTCAGTGAGACATATTTCTACAGCAGCAGAAGGGGCTGCCATCAGTGGCCCTTCCCTGTGAGTGAGGATGCTGCCAATCTCATGGCCAGCTGAGACCAGGACTAAATAAAACCCATCAGCCCACTCCAAGCTGGCTCTCTTGCTGTGGAGCATAAGCAACTTCAGACATTCATCAGATATGAGGTCAACTTGAGGCCCACTGCCTCCAATCTGCAAAGCTCTCCACAGAGCTGTACAGCAAGAGGGGTGCAAGGATTTCCTAGCTCTGCCTGTCCCCAAGCTGATGCGTTGGACTCCAGCTCTCATCAGCCCTAAGTAGTCATGCTGTGCTGTGGTTGATAGGTGCTGCAGTCCAAAACATCTGGAGGGCACCAGCTTGGGAAAGGCTGTCCCAGATGGATGGATGGATGGATGGATGGACGGACGGACGGACAGTCGGACACACACACACACACAAAATCTCTCCTGGATTGATTGACACAATCCAGATTCTAATGCATCTAAAGGAAGGAGAGCAAGGCAGGCAACTGTACAGAGCAGAGAAATCCTAACAGTGGTTCATTTCTAGAAAGAGAGAGGTTGATGGGGATGGGTTTGAGCTTGCATGTAAAATGTGTGATGCCTCCTGGAGACCCATGCTTCCCAAACCAAATTTGGGAAGTCTAGCTGCCGTTACTAGGCCATAGGCACTCTGCACATGCTCTGATTATTTGACAGCCTCCAGCCCTGAAGTTCAAACAAGCTTTGGAGCAGAGTCCCAGCTCAAAGCAGTTCAAGAAACTGAGGCAAGGTGCATGATCCTGGAGAAGGTAAAGAACAGCCCCAGAATCACTAACTAATCTGATGTGGCAGGAAAAAAGAAAATCCTTCCCAGCTGTAAATGCATAGCATCGAACAATGAGCAGAGGGAAATAAGTAAACCTACTCACTGCAGATGACCAGATGAGTGACTATTTTAGAAGTCTGGCTTAAGAATCTCAGTAATGAGGCAAGTAAATGAACCAGCTCCATAAGGTCTTGTAGCATGCCATGCCAAAAAAACGTTTGATTATAATACACACAGAGATTTCTCCACAATCCAGAAATCACGTTTAGGCTGTAATTCAAAACACATTTACTAATGAACAAGCCCCATGAACAGCAAGGGGCATGCTTCTCACTAAACATATATTGATTTATGTAACAATACGATCATAAAACATCTTGCAAACACACACACACACACAACCAACTACCCAAAATCATAGCACTTAAGCCTGGGTTCAAATTCTTAGCACACTTACTAGAATGTGAGAGCTGTCAGACTCCATAGAACTTGCTTCTAGGAAAGCCTGCCTACGATTTAATTGTAATATTTTCAGAAAAAAATTTAGCATTCTCTACACTGAACAACACTTGAGAATATCTGTAGCACATTTGAGCATGCAAAATGCTCCATGTCTATCTGGGTAATCCTTCCAATGATGCTGTAAGGCAGGTCAGGATTAATATCACCCTCATATGGTTGAGAAGGAGCTGGAGCTGAGAGCATAGATCACACACACACACACAACCCTGCAACCTTCCTGGCAAGTGTATCTTCACTGAAGTGTGGGGAGGGGACCAGGAGGACCTCTTGGCTGCCTTACAACAAATGAGACCCTTGGTCCTTTTGGCTCTGGAAACTTCAACCAGCAGCAACTTTCCAGAGCTTCAGGCAGGGTTCTATCCCAGCCATACCTGGAGATGCTGCTGGGGACTGAACCTAAGACCAGGCATCCCCAAACTCGGCCCTACAGATGTTTTGGGACTACAACTCCCATCATCCCTAACTAACAGGACCAGTCATCAGGGATGATGACTGGGGGGCTGAGTTTGGGGATGCCTGCCTAAGACCTTCTGCATGCAAAGCATTTGCTCTGCTCCTGGAACACAGGAAGCTGCCTTATACAGAGTCAGACCATTGGTCTACCTAGCTCAGTATCACTCACTGGCAGGGGATCCCCACCAGGGCTTAGGCAGGAGTCTCCCCCAGCCCTGCCTGGAGTTCATTGGGGACTGAACCTGGAAAATCCTGCCTGCAGAGCAGGTGCTCTACCTCTGAGTTCCAGCTCTTCCCAACCCCTAGCAGCTTGTGCTCTCAACCAAACAGAAAAACTGGCCCACTGTTCCATATGCACCCTTTAAATAAATAGGGTTTGAAGGGATCACTAGTCTCTAAAGCTGGGGCGAGGAACCTGCAGCCCTACAGATGCCGCTGGACTACAGCTCCCATCATCCTTGAAGATGCTCACTGGGGCTGATGGAAGCTGGGAGTCCGACATCGTTTAATGGACATGTTCAACACCCCTGTTCTATGGTCTGCGGGAGCTGAAGCCGCTCTTTGTGTCACAGAAGCTTTCCCAGAAATCGCAACAAAATATGTCCCTCTGAATGCAATGAGGCGAGTGCATAGAGGAACGGAGCAGAATGTTAACCAACAGTGCAAATGAGGGAAGGGAAGGGGGGGGGGAAACAAGACAGATGCATAGAAGTGACTCATCTCACTACACCTCCCCACCAGCATCTAAATGCACATTTTCACTCCCTGTCATGTTACACACACATCCTCTTATTCATCGCTCCAAAAAGAATAATGTCAGACTACTATAGCAAAAGCTGCTGCAGGTATTTGAATGCATCCGCCACAAAATACTTTATGTATATTTAGACCAGCCTTCAACCTGGTGCTCCCCTCCAGATGTTTTGGCTGAGGCTGATGAGAATTGTAGTCCAAAACATCTAGCAATGACCAGGCTGGCAAAAGTTTATTTAGATCTATGAAGATATTTAGTTCACACATGAGAAGGGTTAGGGGCAAGTAACCCACGCTTTTTATTAAAATATAGATGGTGTGTTCTCTCTCTAACCACAAATGCTGAAAGACGGTATACAAAGAGATAATAAAAGAAAGCTCATATTCTGACTTTGGCGAATCTCCAGGGGAAATTCTGTGCTCCGGAGCTATTCAGAAGGCCTCACTGCCACACTCTTAAGACACTGCCTGAGCACACGGATGCCACAATTTACAAAGGTGCAGAGGTCAGTGAGACGTGGGTTGTAAGAATATATCATTTGTAGGCATGTTGCATTTTACCTCTTGAGAGTTTTGCACCAAGCGATAGCTGGCATGTTTACAAGCCAACCTCAAATCAGTGGTAACTCAATGCAACACAAGTAAGCAAGAATCTATCAGGAAATAAACTTCAACCCTGCTCCTAGCACCCATAGCACAATTTCATTTTAAGATACAACCAAGAGTCAAAACCCAGTGCCTATGGCATCAAGTGGAAATGGGGTTGTATACATGAGCTATCCAGCTGTCACCACCACTGATAGAACATGCCTGTATCCCAAAACACAAGCCTTTTTAATGGTGTTGGTTCATACATGCAGATGTCCGTCATGAGAAAGCAAGGGATTACATACATGTGAGAACCAACCATCATTACCAGGAAAAAAGAGTGTGTGTTTTAGACAGAAGGGCACTCTGGCCACCGAGTGTCATTTCTTCCTTCTCCTTGAGTGGGCGCCATAAAACACTTCTAAACAGAATCACCCACCTTGTAAAAGAAAAAGGGGGGAAAGGTAGTGTTACTTTTTTTAAAAACAGGAGTTGGAAGTGAAGCTTCCCTAATGAATCCCGTTTCCTTCTTCACCTCGCCTTCTGCCATCCAACTTCTCTCTTCAAAGTAGAAGCCTTTCCGTATTCCAGATCTGTTCCTTTTGGGGAAGGGAGGCGGGTGGAGAGTCCTGCATCCTGTTGCCACCCCCCCAAAGAAGAAACACTGCGGCTTGCAAGCCAAAGCAATTAAACTGCCGGAGCCGCCTAATCCAATTGCAATTTAGCCAGCTAACGAGACACTCCGTTGCCTTCCGCCGAGAGAAAGAGAATTTTTTTCTCCTTCTTTCTTCTTCCTGGCATTAGGTAATGCAACACCAAAAGACCACCGGTTTTCTCTTCCTCTTCCCCCGCCCCCCGCCGATGCACAGCAACCTCTCCAAAATTTGCAGGCGATGATTCAGATCGCACCCATTTCAGATGCAAACGATGTCGGGAAGTTGCATGCACGAAAGAAAGGAATCCGCTGGGAAAATCTCCTTCCCTCCCACCCCCCGGCTCTTTTGCATCAATAAATCCACATACGCATTAAAAAACAAAACAAAAAACACCTAAAAGCCTCGAATTAGACGTAGCCGACTTACGCTTATTCGTTTTCATGGCTTTAAAAGCTAGCAGCAAAAAGCAGCGCGCGGGGGGGGGGGGGCGGACAGCTGAATTTGGCGGGGAGGAGGGGAGGGAAGAGAACATTTCGCGTGAATGCAGCAGAAGGAGGAAGAAGAACCGGACACTTGTATCTTTCGCCTCCCCGGCCAAAGAGGAGAGCGAGAAACACACAAAAAGATATTTATTCTCTCGCCTCTGCCACCCCCACGCCGCCGCAAACTGCCACTATACTATAAATATCAATCTAAAAAACTTCCAAACCGACTCATCCGTGAGGGGGGGGGAGTGTCTTTCTCATTTGCAATTATCATCATCATCACCATCATCATTATTTTATTTTTTTTAAAAGCTACCTTTATATCATTTGTTTATTAAAATGTGCAAGCTCTAAAAAGCAGGACCAAACTTGCTACCTTAGGCGGGGGGGATAAAATTTTGCGTGGGGGAGGGCAGGTTGCGATTAGTTGTTGTGGCATTTTGCGAGCGGCGTTCACAAGCGGGGCAATTAGGAATAACAGTAAAATAAAGATACTAAAAATTAATTGGCATTCCATGCCATCTATTTGAAAGGAGGAGGAATCGGGATGGAATCCGGTGGCGGGAGAGAGATAAGAGAGGAGCAGGAAGGTGCTGGATGGAAAGCGGGAGTGAAAAGAGAACTCATCCTGCAATCAATCGCAACCAACTTTACTCCGGAGCACGGTGGCGGCGGCGGCTTCTCCGCGGGCACTTGATGGGCAAGGCAGGTGGGAGCGATGGCGCGGCGGGGAGCGCCGTTTGCTGGCATTCCTACGAGCGGCTAACGCGGGGAGACCAAGCGCTCGCCTTTCCCAACCTCTCTCCGTTCCTTCCATCCTCGGACAAAGCCCTGTGCTCCTTACCTGATCTTTGTTCAGCAGGACTTTAAGATCTTCCACGATGAAGCAGCCAGAGAGCTGAAGTTTGCCATCCCTTGCCTTGGGGGTGATTCATTTATATTTTTATTTTTAATAAAAGAAAGAAAGAAAGAAAACGATGGGGCGCAAATGCAAGGAAGATTCATTTAAAAAGGCTCCTTTTAACTTGCACTGCGGATGAACCCCGTAGTTGATACAAAAATGAAAAAGTCTCCACCTTCTTCCAAAAAAAGAAGAAGAAAATTAAAGGAGGGGGGAATCTCCCCCCTCCCTACTCCCTCGGTGCGTCACTTGAACTATTGCACAAGCGTTTCCCAGATCTGGTGGCGGCGGCGGCGGCGGCGGCAGCGGTTGGGCTGCTGCTGCTGCTGCAGACGACGAACCCTTGCGGAGCAAACGCAGCCAGCGGCTCGCATCCTTCCTCCCTCTGGCAGGCAGGCGGGCAGGCACGCGCGCCTGGGCCCGGGGATGCCGGGAGCCGCCGCCGCCGCCGCCGATCCTCTTGCCTCGCCTCTCCTTGCAACAGCAGCAGCAGCAGCAGGGTTGGGCTCGCGCTGCTCCGGCTCCTGCAGGGCTCTCGCTGGAGTGTGTGTGATACCAATGGTAGCGGCGGCGGCGGCAGCAGGCATGGCGAAGAGTTTGCGCGGAAAGGAAGGAGGGAGGGGGGAACCCAAAGAGGAGGAGGTGGTGGTGGAGGAGGGGGGAAGAGAGGGAGAGAAAAGAGGGAAAGGACAGATCGAGGCTTGGAAATGCGGGCGACCCGCTTTCCGACAGTGCGGGTGGGGAAGTGGCTCATTCAGACGTCCCCGTAAAGCTGCAGTCCTAATGCGGGCTCGCCCGGGAGTAATGACCGGTTCACACGCGACGTAGAGGTAAAGCCGAGTTTAGCGCTGGATCGTTGTCTCATATGTCATCGAACTGTACAGTTGGAAGGGATCCTAAGGATCATCTGGTCCAACCAGCTAAAGCATCCCTGACAGATGCCCCCCCCCCGAACCTCTGCTTAGAAACCTCCAAGGAAGAAGAGGTCACCACCTTGCAAGGGAGTTCATCCCAATGTCAGAAAGTTCTTCCTAATGTTTCCTTTCCGAATTTCCTTTCTTGTAACTTGAAGCCATTGGTTTAGATCCCACTCTCCAGAGCAGGAGAAAACAAGCTTGTTCCCTCTTCTAGGTGACAGTCCTTGAGATATTTCCTCCTTGCCTCCTCTCTTCCAGACTAAACATACTCATCTCCTCAACCATTCCTCATAAGGCTTGGTTTCTAGACCCTTGATCATCTTGGTCACCCTCCTCTGCATACATTCCAGCCTGTCAATAGCCTTCTTAAATTGTGCCCAGAACTGGATACAGAATTCCAGATGTGTCCTGAACAAGGCAGAATAGAGTGGTGTTATTACTTCCCCTGATCAGGAAACTATATTTCTGTTGATGTAGCCTAGAATACCATTAGCTTTTTCTTCTTCTGCTACTTCACACTGTTGACTCATTGTTGCTTTATTTATTTATTTATTTATATTTATTTATTACATTTATATACTGCTTTTTCTTCCTCAAGGGTGGTGTATATGGCTCTACTCTCCACATTTTATCTGCACAGAAAACCTGTATGGCAGGTTAGGTTGGGAAACAATGACTGAGTGAGGATATGAACCCTGTTCTCCCAGGTCATAGCCCAACACTCTAACCATTAACCTCATGCTTTCCCTGAAGAAAACCCAAAGTGGTTGGCAGTGTGGGATTTAGAAGGATGAGGGTGGAAACCAATCAGTACCCCAGTGTTGGAATGACACCCAATATTCAATCTATTGGTAAGTAAATGTTTTTCCCAAAATTCATGCAGAATATGGAATACCTTGGAAGTACACAAAGACACAATGGGTTAAAAAGTGAGGCAGGAAGAAAAGCAAGTCCTCTGCCACACTGTCAGTGTGCCATATGGACTCCCTTAGGTCCTGCTTGTGAGCTGCCCACATACATCTAGTTAGCCGCTGTGAGGACCGAATGCAGGACGAGATAAGCCTTTGGCCCCATCCAGTGGATTTTATGTTCCTAGACAGGCCCCTGCTTCCTGAGATAAATTAAAATAAAAACAATTCAGAACATCTAAAAACATTTCTAAATCGTCAGATACCCTCCTCAGAGTTAATTATTACAAGATTGCCAAAAGCAGCCTCTTTCAACCATAAAATAATAAGGAAATGGGCAGGTGCATCCGTCCAGGGGATTCCACAGAGGAGCCACCACCAAGCAGTCCCCGTTGTGGTGGGGCATAACCAAGCAGGCAGCATCTAGCAGCAGCAGCACCAACATGGCCTCCCCTGTTGATTGCATGGCCCAAGCCAATTGATAATGGACTACTATTCAGGTCCCAGTCCATGTCAGGCTCTGTATGCTATCCCCAACACCTTGAATTGGACCCCGTAGCTCACTGGCAGCCAGCGCAGTAGAGATATTTATTCAGGTATTAAGGAAAGAGATATAATGCTATTGCTGGTAAGGGGCCCCAGGGCATGATCCAAGCCAGGGCTCAAGGGAAACAGGTGCTATTTTGCCATGGTGAGTTGGGTAGCCTGGAGAAGAGAAGACTGAGAAGTGATGTGACAGCCACCTTCAACTATCTCAAGGACTTTCACATGAAAGATGGAGCAAGCTTGGTTTTTTTTTTGCTGCAGCAGAAGGTAAGACTCAAATTAATGGATTCAAATTGCCATAAAGGAGTTTCTGATTAAAGATTAGGAAGAACTTTCTGATAGGAAGAGCTGTTTGACAGTGGATTGGGCTACCTTAAAGGTGGTGGACTCCTTCATTGGAGGTTTTTTCAAACAGAGGTTGGGTGGCCACCTGTCAGGGATTATTTAACTCTGATTCCTGTATTGCAGTGGATTAGTCTAGATCAGGCATAGGCAACCTTTGGCCCCCCAGATGTTCTGGCCTACAACTCCCATGATCCCTAGCTAGCAAGACCAGTGGTCAGGGATGATGGGAATTGTAGTCCAAAACATCTGGAGGGCCGAAGGTTGCCTATGCCTGGTCTAGAAGACCCTCGAGATCCCTTCCAACTCTACAATTGTATGAAAAAGACTCTTTCACTGCAGAGTAGTGGCACTTTATAACCTTCAACATATTTTTTTTTTAAAAAAATACACACATACCTGAGCTTACTTTCATTTGAATTGACTCCTCTCCAGTGATATCCACTTCTGTTTTCTTCCATATTGCCACCCACCAAAGAAATGTTTATGTTAAATTATGTTGCAGTTTAAGTGATTTTTCCCTCTGCATTATCTCTTTTGTCAGTACTTAACTGAAAACCTCAATAAACAATTTATGAAAAAAGCAAAATGCATCAGACACTGGGGACGGGGGCTCACTTCTAAGAAAATTAATTGAACATTGGCTTTGTGCTGAGGAAAATGAAGGGGAAATGCACTATAATGTGTGGGATCCCAATAGCTTGATGTGATGCCATCTCACCTCCTCAAAGACACATCAGAATGAATGCCCAATGAATGACAGATGCTGTGGAACCTCATCACACACGTTGTGCAGACCAACCAGCCTGACCGCTTAAGAAACAGGTTGTCCTCTGCGAAGAAGATAAAACCCAGCTAAGGCACAAAAGCTAGGAGGACAATCACTTTCCCGCAGGCTAACCTCAGGCACTTTCAGAACACCTGCAGTTGGATCAGGCCAGTTGCTCATCAAGTCCAACATCCAGGGGCCAGCCAGATAGTTGCCTTTGGGACACCCACAACCAGGAGTTCCAGAGCAGCTTTAATTGAGCGATCTGAATTTACCTGCCTATGACTGAATCCTTCCTGAAAATAGCAACAGCCTGGAAGAAGCACCCATGTGTTGTTGTTGTTTAAAAATAATAATGGAAAATCAAAATTAGAAATGAAACAAAGGAGCACAATCAAAGTTACAAAACAGGAGCATTGCAGCAGTTGTATTTTGTCGAGTAAATAAAGAGGTGAAAATATAGAAAAATAAGAGCAGCAAAAGACATTATGAAAGCCAAATTTCACGATTTTCTGAGGGAAGAGAGTTTTTTATATCAAATCTTGACGCATCAGAAATGAAATCCCACCCAACAGAGTAGAAATGTGCTGGGTCTTCGTAACCCTTAGAAATGCATCATTGGTGAGTTATTTTCTCTGATGCAACCAGAGCCCACATCTTCTGGAAGTACCCAGATGTGACAGGGCTATTGTTGGGTTGAAAGGCAGGAAGAGACGTGGGCACACAACTTATTGGGAGGAAGGGGAAGGCTATGAATGATGAGGAGGAGGGTTGGTGGGATGAACGATGGAGTCTCTTCCCTGGCTCCTGCGTGACATGTTGCCACTTTCCTGCCCAGCCCGTCAAGTTGTGGATGGCATGTCCAGCTGGTTGTCCTGCCCATGTAGAGCAGGTGGGGGAGCATTGCCTTCTGGACAACCTTCTGGGGGGCCACATGCCAGTGGTGGACAGGGCCATTGTTAAAAGAAGGCTGTGTGAATTTTACCTTTGTGCAGTAGGCTGGTTTCTACACACACCCTTGCACCCCTCTCTGTCATCCATCTAAGAAGGCAAGAGGCCTTATTGGAGTTCAGGGACACAATCCAGCCAAGCAGAAGCACTCAAGGGGTGTGAAAGAGAGCTGGCAAGGCATGTGACAGGAGGAGAACCTTGAAAGCCAGACTGAGAGGTCTGGGGGGGGCACATTTGGATCCAAGGTCTATGGTTCCCCAGAGCCTCATCCATACATCAGTGTTCTGAGAAAAAGAGACACTAACTTCTGAATTATACAGAACTCTGTTTCAGACAATGATAAACACACATGTTTGTTCATTTAGGGTGCAGTTCCACATCCCCATGGTGGGTGACCCATAAGAAAAATATGGTCCCCAGTTATTGGAGACAGCTCTGGTGTCGGAAAGGGAGATCTGACATCAGAATCCCACTTCTTGATGCTACAGAGGCCCTGCCCTAGCCGATGTCTGAGCTCTAACGTCAGCAGGATTCAAAGGAGGCGTTTTACAGTAATTGGACAGCTAAATGAATCAAACTCTTATAACACATAAACATTAACAACACTAAAGGCAGCAAACTAGAGAGTGGCCAACAAGACCAAGTTTCAGAACACTGCAAATATTAAAACCCACATCTTAAAAGGCCTTCGGCGATCTGGTGGCCTCTGTGTGCTTCAGACTATAACTCCCATAAGCACAGCTGGGATCCCAGCATCATACAGCTGAGCTGGTTGAGATTAATGGGTCCAGAACATCTGGGGGGCATCATGTTGGCAAAGACTAAAAGAACAAAAACCTTTTTACCTGGTTCCTCAATGATGGCAAACTTGACACCATATAAACTTCCTTGGGAAAGAATCTGCTTGACATGACATCACAGCTGAGAACACCCCCTTTCTGGTGTTCAGATACTCTTGGCACCTGGAGGAAGTCCATAGCGACTGGACAAGTTGTCATGGGATACATGCTATAAGGAATCTCTCGTTCTCATTCACTGAGGAGGAAGGTGTATAGCTCAGTCGTAGAGCATCTCCTTTACATGCAAAAGATCCCAGACTCGATCCTGGGAGCATCTCCAGGTTCAGCTGGGAGAGAAGCCTGTCTGAAATCCTGCCAGTAGAAAAGTGCTGAGCTAGCTGGACCAATGGTCTGACTCAGTATAAGGTAGCTTCCTGTGTTCATGCTGATATCTGTTCCTCATGGATTAGGAAAGTTGTAGCCCAACAATGTCTGGAAGGCCACAACTGCCTTATCTGTGTCCACTGGCCATGCTGGCTATGGAGATGACATACCCTCCAAAAGTTCTTATCAGATCATGTTGGACTTCATAAGTATGTTTTTAGATTTGTTCAAAATGGCTGCTGCCTTTCACTAGCAGTGCCAATTTTTAACTGGTTGAGCTACTGTGATGTCATAGAATGTTGTCAAACATTCAGACTTCTGAGAGGGAAGGCCAAGGACTGGATGTTGACAACCAGGGCAAAAAGTCGCTCTGGATAGAGGAAAAACCTAAGGACAGGAATGGCATGTATGCAGTTGCTGGGAACGTTTCCAACATGTAATTGAGACAGGGAAATATGGAGGTAGTAGAGGAAGGCCTGTGTTGCATGTATTCCTTTGATATAACCAACTAAATTTGGGGGCAACAGCTGTCTATTAGTGCAGGGAACTGTGCATTATTCCCCACCACTTTGATAGCTAAATGGATCATCCAGATTCAGAGGCAGTACACCTCTGAATAACAGGTGTTGAGGACACCTTGCTTGTGAGCTTTGCAAAAGCATTCCGGTTGGCTGTTTCCAGTGGTTGCAACAGGATGCTGAACTAGACAGGCCTTTGGTCAAATCCAACGGGCCTTTTCTTGTATGCATTGCTGCCCTCTAGTGGGTGATTTTAGAGCTGCTTTCTAATATGCCACAGACCTTCTACTGCTTTAAAAGCCTTTGATGCATCAAATAATTACACAAGAAACACTCTTCTCTTTGTTGATGAAGGGTGGGGCGGTGGGGTATAGGAATCATCATTAGTTGAGCTGCCACCCCCTGGTTAAATGTGTGCCACCAATAATGGCAAATTAGTGTCTATGTGGTAATAAAGAGGGAGAAAGAAACTGTAATTAAAAGCAATTAGCAGAGAAAGTCTAGGACACAATAATATAGCTATATCCTCATAAATGCAATTAATAAGTGTATAATGCAGGGACTACCCAGGGATTAATATATGCAGATGCTGATATGTTGTAGCTACATTAGAGAGAAATGCCCCGCAGTAACTCTATGCAGATAAGTGGCAACCAAATCTGGCTGTGGTCATCATTAAGACACAAGCATCTTTTCTCATCAGACAATGGATTTAAACTTGGAAAGATTTATAGGCAGAAGAAAATCCTGCCTTTACTTTCTAGACTGGACAAAGCATAGTGTGTGTGTGTGTGTTTGCAAGGGTCATGCAAAGTCCATGCAAAAGCACATCTGATTGTGAGTCCTACTTTCTCACCAGTGGTGTAGTGGTTAAGAGCAGTGGACTCATAAGTGAAACGGGTACTATTCCCTACTCCTCCACATGCAGCTGCTGGGTGACCTTGGGCTAGTCACACTTCTCTCTGAAGTCTCTCAGCCTCACTCACCCCACAGAGTGTTTGTTGTGGGGGAGGAGGGGAAAGGAGATTGTTAGCCGTTTTGAGACTCCTTAAAGGTAAATGGACCCCTGACCATTAGGTCCAGTCGTGACCGACTCTGGGGTTGCGGTGCTCATCTCGCGTTATTGGCCGAGGGAGCCGGCATACAGCTTCCAGGTCATGTGGCCAGCATGACAAAGCCACTTCTGGTGAACCAGAGCAGCACACAGAAACACTGTTTAACTTCCCGCTTGGAGTGGTACCTATTTATCTACTTGCACTTTGACGTGCTTTCGAACTGCTAGGTTGGCAGGAGCTGGGACCGAGCAACGGGAGCTCACCCCTTCGCGAGGATTCAAACCGCTGACCTTCTGATCAGCAAGCCCTAGGCCAGGCATCCCCAAACTTCGGCCCTCCAGATGTTTTGGACTACAATTCCCATCATTCCTGACTACTGGTCCTGTTAGCTAGGGATCATGGGAGTTGTAGGCCAAAACATCTGGAGGGCCGAAGTTTGGGGATGCCTGCCCTAGGCTCTGTGGCTTAACCCACAGCACCCCCTGCCACTCCTTAGGGGAGTGATAAAGTTGGACATCAAATCCAAACTCTTATTCTGAATGGTCTGCTCAAAGCAGCTGACATCAGAGAAAAAATAACAATGCATGTGTCTTGGGTGGGGAAACTTGGGTGCAGGTGCCAAATCCAGCCCCCTCCCCAACCTCTCCATCTGGTCCTTGGAATTCTCCCCCGGCCATGTCCCTCACTGGCCCCACTACACACCCTGAGTGTCTGTGCTGTTTGAGATGTGTCTTTTGCATGTCTTGATGGAAAACAGGGAGATGTGTGTAGAAACTAGCCAGCTGCACAAACGTAAATTTCCCATTGGCTGCTCTGCCCATATTGGCCTCTAGCCCCACCCAGCACTGGCAGGTGGACCCCAGAAGGTTACCCAAATGGGAATGTAGCCCTTCGAGTGAAAAGGGTTCCCCACACATGAAATACATGGTCAAAAATTAAGAGTAAAGCCAGTGGCTGAGGGTGTGTGTGGCCTGGGGAGAACCCATAGGCCTGGCAGAGATCACTGGTCACCCACATTTGTCTCACAGGCCTGAGGCTCCCCATGTCTGGCCTACACTGACTGGCAGTGTCTCTCCGGAGTCTCTGATGTAGAGTCTTTTCCAGCTCTGTCTGGAGATACCAGGGATTGAACCTGGAGCTTTTTGCCTGCTCTGGTCCCTGGTGCAGGGCAGGCAAATCTTGGCTGCTACCAATTTGGGATGCCTCTGCGTCTCATTCCACTCAAGAGTTTAAATGAAATTTCATGTAATCCCCAAAACCCAACTATTAAATAAGGTATTTGTAGCAATCTCAGTTGGCTTCAGTTTCTTAAAAGGTAACTAAGGTGGTGGTTCTAAGTGTCTTTCATTGAATGTCAGATTGCTGTGATGTCAGTGGGACTTTTAACTAGACTTCTGAGGGACAGAAATAGCATTAAAAACACTCACCCACCCCACTCACACACAAAACAAAGACCACCACAGCCAACCACAAAGGAACAAACATATCCTAGGCCAACCCCAACATCTCTCACCACCAAAGGAAAAACAAGTGAACAGCAGAGAACCTACACAAGAGACGCTGACAACCCCCCCCCATATTAAGCAAAATAGAAACATCGTCACCCCACCCCACCCACCCCCATCTACCTCTCTTCCCCTTTTCTTCCCAATGTCTCAACAAATGAAACTGATTTGTAAAAATGTTACGAGAGACATTGCACATATCTTTGTAAACCAAGAAAACCTTTAATAAATAAATAAATAAATAAATAAATAAATAAATAAAACAGACCAGGGGTTTGTTTTGTTTTTAAGTTTAGGACTTGCCCCCTAGTGGTCATTAGAAAAGCATACATGTCCACTTAAAAACCAAGCCATCCTTTAGAGCACTTATTATCTGTAATGTGGGATTGGATTCACCCAAGTGACTGAAGCCTAACCTCTTCCATGTCCTCTTTCAAGTGATGTTTTCTGTCACCCATAAAGATATTAAAAGTTCCCAGCAGTGCATTATGAACCAATTAATGCAAATTTCCATGGCACTGCAGATCAAATTTAACCGTGGCTGCACACAGAGGTTGCAATTAGAATGGCAGACGCAATTGGGAAGGTTATAAGACCAGGGCATTGTGGGAAAGAGGGGAAATTAGGCCTGTCCTTTGGGGCAATAATAACTAGTAATATTTACATGTCTGTTTTGACAATCAGGCGTATCAGCCTTAATGTTGGTACAAAAAATCTTAGAGACGGGCTGAAAGGATACTGATTCTCAAGTGATTCAGTGAGACTATTCTTCATCTTTCTGGAAATGCCATTTGCTCGCCACCCCAGCCTTCCAGTTGTCATCAAACAAAGTTGGCATGAAGAAATAGTGCAGAAGTGGCTGACCTTTGGCCCTACAGATCTTGCTGATTTCACAAAATTGTAGCCGCCATTTCCTCACTGTTCAGTCCCTCCATAAAACTTCAAAAAGAAAGAAGGAAAGTAAAGGAAGTTTGGGATGGGTCAATATACGTAGCCATAAAAGGGAGGAAGTGATTTCCCTGAAGGATCTGTTTTAGTGGGAGATGTATGGAGCAAGCCCCCCCCCAATTTCTCCAGGGCATCCCAGTCAGAGTATTATTGTCCACAATATGATGCCCTACAGTTCAACTGAAATCCCAGTTCAGGGTGGGGAGCATGATGAGAAACTGATCCCATATGGTGCATTTTGTTACATAACTGCAACAACAAAAGTGAAGCTGTGCAGAGTACAATAAACAGCAGCCACTGAAAGTGCAAGGCCCTGCCAAAATGAATTTTTGCAATCTGAATTTCACCAGTGTGAGAGACAACACAAGGAAATAGGAAAGGGTGGAAGGCAAAGAAAGCGGGTGGACGTGAGCAAATTACAGTTTTGTGAACTTAGGATTCATCTCTGCTGGGGATGAAGTCGAAAGCATCGAATCCAACACTTCACGGAAGAGGTGGCTTTTGAGGAGGGATTTGGAGGTAGAGAGAGATAATATAAGGCTGAGTTTAACAGTTGCACTCATGTTAGCTAGAGGATCAGCAATATGAAATGTGTTCAGATGGAGGGCTTTGCTAAGGATCAATGAACCTGGGTGCCTTCTTATAATTTTCACCCACCAATGGGGTGGAAAGAGGAAATGGCCAAACAGGAATCTGAAGAAGGAGGCCATTCTAGCTGGGCTTACAGATTCAGCACCACAGACAGCTCCATAGTAGGCATTTGTGGGGAGATTACATAGTTTGGTTGGCATTTTAAGGAGAACCTGCCCTGATTCACACGTACCCCAAGCAAAAAATGTGAACTGAAGCACAAAATGTGAACTGAAGCAAAAAATGTGAACTGAAGCCCACACTTCTCCAAATTTTACCTTTCAGATCTTCAACCAGGAATGTGCATATTAAAGTGCACAAAGAAAATCCATAGGTAATATACCGGTAGCACATTTATGTATTATTTATTCATCTGTTACATTTCTATCCCACCTTTCCTCCAGGGAGCTCAAGGTGTATGTACATGGTCCCCCACACACTCGTTTTACCCTGTGAGGTAGGTTAGGCTGAGAGCCAGTGATTGGCCAAAGGTCTCCCAGTGAGCTTTCAGGATTGAGTGGGGATTTGAACCCTGGTCTTCCAGATCCTAGTCCAAGACTTTAACCACTGCAACATACAGGCTCTGTTTCCCTAATAAAATGCATTAAAGAAAATTGCTCACTAAAACGTTCTATCAGGTGACAACACCTATGAAGTTTATATATTCAGAAAAATGTGCACTAAATTAATGTGACTTTTTTATAAAAAAAAATCATAGATTTATGGAAATGGAGCAAATTGTGAAAATAGAGCAAATTGAACTCAAGGCTGGAAAGATGGAGAGAAACCAGAGACAAAACTTTCTCATTACAAATACACTGCACACACAACTTCCTAACAACCTTAATGGAAAGCATTCCCCCCAAATATTTCTGAACGAGTGGAGGCATGTGCAATTCATAGTTTGCTTAGGATGTGCATGTGCAGCAGCATCTCTACAGCCCTCTTCAGGACCTCTTACTCCCATACATGATCTTTATCGCCACCTCCTCTCCATGAGGTAAAGGCTGATTGTGTGAAGAAGGAAGGGAGCTTGCTGTTCTAGGTTCCCCATCTGTTCTTTGGTTTTTTTCAGGATCCTAAACAACCTTTGCTGGGAATGAATAGAAAGGGCTTCCTGGCATCAGACTGTTCCCTTAGACCTATGGAAGGTGATGGGGATGCAGAGGGCATAGCTCATATGCTTATCCCCTCCCCCAGCTCTCCTGACATGTTGAATCTTCAGATTTTATTTATTTATTTATTTATTTATTTATTTATACATACCCCGCCCACTCTGGGCAGCTTCCAACAAAATTAAAATACAAACATTAAAAGCTTCCCTAAACAGAGCTGCCTTCAGATGTCTTCTAAAAGTCTGGTAGTCGTTTTTCTCTTTGACATCTGGTGGGAGGGCATTGCACAGGGTGGGTGCCACTACTGAGAAGTCCCTCTGCCTGGTTCCCTGTAACTTGGCTTCTCGCAGTGAGGGAACCGCCAGAAGGCCTTGGTGCTGGACCTCAGTGTCCCAGTAGAATGATAGGGGTGGAGACGCTCCTTCAGGTATACTGGACTGAGGCCGTTTAGGGCTTTAAAGGTCAGCACCAACACTTTGAATTGTGCTCGGAAACGTACTGGGAGCCAATGTAAGTCTTTCAAGATCGGTGTTATGTGGTCTCGGCGGCCACTCCCAGTCACCAGTCTAGCTGCCACATTCTGGATTAGTTGTAGTTTCCGGGTCACCTTCAAAGGTAGCCCCACATAGCAGTAGTCCAAGTGAGAGATAACCAGAGCATGCACCACTCTGGTGAGACAGTCCACGAGCAGATAGGGTCTCAGCCTGCATACCAGATGGAGATGAGAGACAGCTGCCCTGGACACAGATTTGACCTGTGCCTCCATGGACAGCTGCAAGTCCAAAATGACTCCCAGGCTGTGCACCTAGTCCTTCAGGGGCACAGTTGCCACATTCAGGACCAGGGAGTCCTCCACACCTGCTCACCTCCTGTCACAGTCCCCCAAAACAGTACTTCTGTCTTGTCAGGATTCAACCTCAATCCATCCTCCAACCGCCTCCAGACACTCACAGTTTACAACAGTGCTTGTGTAGGGCTAACAGTCTTGTACCATTTGATTGTCAGACTATTACTCAGGACCAAACTGCATATTATGATGGGGCTCTGTGACTGGCACATCTGAGTAGCATTTGCGAGTGTGGCTATTGGAAAGTGCCTTAAACCGAGTAAGACCACTGGTCCATCTAGTTCAGTATTGTCTGCACTATGGCTCTCCAGGATTTCAGACAGGGTTCTCTATCAAGGCTACATGGAGATGCTAGAGATTGATCCTGGAACCTTCCACATGCAAGGCAGATGCTTGAGCACTGAGCCATAGAAAGGCTAGCCTGGTTATTGTGTGTAAGGAAATAACCAGGCTTGATGACAGAGTGGCGTGAATGCATCTCCCCTTTAAAACTCTACCCCCAGATATTCATTGATTTATTACATTAATATAACTACCCATCAAAAAAAAAACACTGTAGAGTATTCCTGTAGAGCCCAATCCAGACAGGGAGCACAGTGCAAGGAGAGAGGAATTATTGGGGATGGGTTTCCACTGAGAAATTGGCTGGGATGAAGAGCCAAACGCCCTTCTGCACTATGGTTGCAACTGAGTTCATCCCATCCCTGCTGTTGCTATTTGAAAGACATTTAAAGAGATGGAGATTCATCTGCACAACTCCATTGTTATGACTAGCTTTGCCATGAAACACAATTGTCATATACACCTCACCTGCTGCCCTTCAGATGTTTTGGACTCTAACTCCCATCAGCCCCAACCAGTGGCTGATATAGACACCCGAAAGCACTATTCACATTTCACTGTTTCACACAAACACAGCCTAACAGTTGCCCCACAAACAGCATACAGCCCCCACCTGTCCCTGGGCCTGATATTCTGTCAGTTTTTGATAACACTTCTGAGAAGCTGGAATGTTTATACATGTTCCATACCACCTCAACACATGTGCCAATAACTGGGAAAAGTTCATTTTAGCTGTAGCCAGAATTCTCACAGCCAAAAACAACTTCAGAGACTGCCACCCGCATTTACCCCGGAGTGCCTTTTTGATTTTCCTTTGTTGAGTTTCTCCAGTTCGCAGGACCAGCTGACTAAGCCATCTTGCTCATTTAGATGTTCTGAGCTTTAATTTGGTATCTCATCTATCTCTCAACAGCTATCGTGATGTCCTAAAAGGTAGTCCAATACTTTAACAGATGTGTAGATTAAGCAATGTGGAGGATGGAGTATGTTGAAAATATTTAATATGTACGTGCGTACATATAAGTAACACTGTAACAGTCTGTGTACTCACTCTAGTGTTTGAATCAATGCAGAGATTCCATTTTTAAAACAAGTCTGGAATGCATCTCTCTGCAATTATAAGTTTAGCTTGGACAAGTTGTTCAGCCTGAATGAAAATATTGACAAGAACACAGATTTATCTAGGCTCTTAGCGGGTCGTTCGGTGCATTAAGTCAGGAGGTTGCCTCACCTTAAGGCTGGTTAGCGATTTTTTAAAAAAGCAACAACAACAACATTAAACAAAACAAAATGCTAATTTACAGAACAAGAACTGCTTACATAAAGCACATATTGTGCAGCAGAGATCTCAGAGTTTTTACGAAATAATACATAAATGTATGCAGGGTTATACCAAAAAGTGACAGGGAAGGGGCAGAGCAGGTGAGATAGTGTTGGTTAACAAATGGCAGGCTCTGGAGGATGGTGAAGGTTGGGCCAGTGGTGGAGCTGAGGGGGAGGCGGTGGGCGTACCATTTGGGGCAGCAAGGAGCCTGTGCGCACCCAAGCCACCATGTCTCTCCCAGGAGAGACGTGTGGCTTGGGCGTGCTGCAGGCCCCGCGGTGGGTGCCACCCGCCATTTTGTCACCCCCTCAGTGGTGACACCCGGGCGGACCGCCCCCCACCACACCCCCTTCCTCCACCCCTGGGGGGGGGAAACTGTTGGGGTCCTGAGGCAGTGCATGGAAGATGTTTCAAAGGCACCTCATGCTCTGTGCTTCAAAAGTTTGGCTTCCAGTTAGTCCATCTAGTTGCATCCACTGTTAGGGCAACAAAATGTGGGGTGAACTGGAACTCTAAGCTCAATTTCTCGTGAATCAGAGGCAAGGCTGATATAGGAATTAGGGGTGAAGTGGGCACAGTGTGCCTGGATGGTATGAGAGGGAACAAAGTAGAGTTTTTTGGGGGGTGGGTTTACATTGCTAAAACCCTCCCCGGGATCTGCCTCCTCATCTGTAACCTCCTCCTGGGATGACTCCTCTGCCTCCCAGAGTCCTGACTCCTGACACAGTCTCTTCCAACCCGCTGGCCCCCTCCCCAGGGTCATCAACAGGCAGGTCCTTCCACCACGTATCTTGCTCCAACCAGCTTCTCCACGATGTTTCTTTTGGGCTCATGACACCAGCCTCCCTAATTTGCACTTTCAAAACAGAGATACAACTGTCCTTTGAAATTAGCACTTCTTTGATTTTTGCAAGGTGGCTCCGCAGCCAAGCAGTGTGTAAAACAAATGCATATACCAGGGGAAACTGTGCGTGGAAATGCATACATTTATGAAAGTAATGTTAAAAGGTATTATATTAGTGCAGGCACGTCCAACAGGTAGATCGCAATCTACCGGTAGATCACTGGATGTCTGTGGTAGATCACTGGTAGATCACTGGCTCCCCCCCCCCAAAGAAGCTCAACAACTTTGACCTGAACCCCAAGAAACAGGGCTTTCCTTCCTAAAAAAAAAAAAGCTCAACAACCTTCACCTGTGCCCCCCCCAAAATGAGGTAGATCACTGCCAGCTTATAACTCTGTGAGCAGATTGCAGTGTCTTGGGAGTTGGCCACCCCTGTATTAGTGGAACTTGCTTTGCAAAAAAAAAAAAAGTACCGTAGACAAGATTGCAGAAGTGTGTATATTAGGTTTTTGTTGTTTTTTAAAAAATGAAAACGGACATGGAAATTTCAGATTGGAAAAGGGAGAAATTGATGGATATTGAAATGGACAAATGTGCCCCTGCCTAGTTCAACCTGGAAGAGGTAAAAGGTACATGGGGTAAAAGACTGGGGGGGGGGCTTTCGACTTGCTTGAATATTAGGAATAAGGCTATTGCTCAAGCCTGATATCTGTATTTCCAGCAGCCATATGCCTGCTGAAGTTATTGGCAAATCTCCCCCTGTTGACTTCTCGTGGGTGGATTTATCATTCTTCTCAAGCCCCCTGGTTACCGTAGCAACTGACACTTACACAACCTTTAACTAACATGGCGGGGCAAGTGGAAACAGGTACGTGTTAATGAAGGGCGGCCGTGGGATTGCTGAAAGATGTGCATATCCATTTGCAACATCTGGGGCCTTTGGACAAGGGATTAAATCTTGACAGCTCCAAGGAAAGGCTGCCCGGGGGGGGGGGGGGAGTCAGCGAGGCACAAAGAGAGAGGAAGGCTCCTTGCTGCTATTCCAGAAAAGACAGCGTCATATCAGCTGATCCAGGCACCTGAGCTTCTAGGGCAGCCCTTTCCCAACCAGAGGCCAGCCAGAAGTGTGTATGTACAATCCCCATCAGTCCCAGTCAGTTGGGGCTAATAGGCATTATAGTCCAATATGTCTGGAAGGTGTGAGGTTGGGGGAAGGCTGTCCAAATGCCTGGTTCAGACATTCATGCCTAAAGCAATGGGAAATGACCTTGGGTCACTTCGGGAATACAAGTGTCAGTTGAGGAAAAATTACCACAGTCTGGCGTTGTGGTGGTTCCTTCTCCCTTCCCTGGCCCCCTTGGCTTGATTTGTAATTGGGCTCCATTTATACCATCAAAAAAGTCAGTTATTTCCAAGCCAAGTTGTAAGCCAGAGATCTGCATCCTATCTCCGTCCTTGTGACATAATCCGGCATGCAGCAGGTGGTTCCGTATGGCAGCAGGATGCCCTTTGGCAACGCTAAATCAGGGTTGGCAAATGAGACTCCAGCTCCCATCAGCTCCAGCCAGCATGGCCAAGAGCAGGCATCCCCAAACTTCGGCCCTCCAGATGTTTTGGACTACAATTCCCATCTTCCCCAACCACTGGTCCTGTTAGCTAGGGATCATGGGAGTTGTAGGCCAAAACAGCTGGAGGGCCGCAGTTTGGGGATGCCTGGCCAAGAGGGAGGGGTTGAAGGTCCAGCAATATGCCTATCCTAGAAACTAGAATTTCTAGCATTAATCCGACATGGTGCCAGCCTTGGTGTCAACATCTCCATGGATGACTGACAGTTTGCTACATCCATCAGGAAAGTCTGGGTGTAAAGAAGGTTCACAAGACCATCCAAACCAGGGTGGAAAATCGTGGTGTTTTTTTTTCTATTGAAGGTCACATTCCCTTGGTTGGTAATCTGTCCGGGGCCAGAGAGTCATAGATAGATGTGGGCCATCCCTTTCTCTCTTTCTTTCTGCACCCGTTCTCACCCCCCTCTCATGAGACCCCAGACCTGCTTCTGATCTAAACTTTAGATTCTAAAACCACACACCCTGGCATATAATGCCACTCTACTTTTGCTTTATGAACTAACATTGGAAATTAAAAGATTCTACAAGAGCAGGAAGTGCTCTGGAGCAAGAAAGTTGCCATAAATATTCATGGTAATTAATATACATGAGAGCTGCAAAAGACGCTGTCTGAGCTTTTCGTAGGAGTGTTATCTTTTTCTCTCTCTTTTTTTTCTTTTGCTCCTTTACCAACCTGCACCCTGTCGCGAGGCGTTTTATGGGGAAGAAAATACACCCAGCAGCTTTTTTTCAAAGCAGCTAACCAAAGTGGCTTCTTCTTCTAATGTGTGGGGAAATCAGCCTCCCAGTCCCTCACTGTGGAACACACAGCTTAACCGCCTGGCCCCATTTAGGCAGCGGGCAACGAACACCTTGAAGAAGTGAGCAATGAAGCCTTTTTCTTTTCCTCAAAAAGGGACCTTCCACAACTATTTCTCAGCGACACAAAAGCTTTAATTTCTATCCCGAGATGCCTCAGCTGTGACTGAATAACTGGTTCCAGAGGAGGCGTGACAGCAGGGCACAGAGTGATCCCCACATACCTCCAGCAGCCTCACCCCCAGCTACCCCCATAAGTGATTCCAGTCATTGTCCCTCAATGTGCCCTTTGCTGGCGGCTCCCTCCCAGAATTTCATGTGTGTGGAACCTCAAGCCTGGAGGCTGGATGTGGCCCTCTGGTCCTCTCTTTCTGGCCCTTGGAACTACCAGAAGCCCCCACATCATGAACCAGGGGTGGGAATGCTTCCTTGTGGCTGGACTGGGCTGCCTGCCTCATACACTGACCTTCTCCTAGCACATCACAGATAGTATGATTGGAAAAGGCTCCTCACTGAGAGAAAGAGCCAGCCCAGGCAATGCACCCCAGCAGGCATTACACATGCATTGGTCTACTAACATGAACCATGCTGGCCCCACTGCTACCTTGTGTCATGAAGCCTATAGCGTAGACAGGATAGGGACCAGTTTGGCAGGCTCTGGTGCAGGAAGAGGCAGAAGTGGGTGGGTGGGGAACCTGGAGGAACCTAGGTTGGAGGAGGTTAGATAGCCCCTTTCCACCCTGTCTTTAGTCACCTTGGAAGGGGGATGCTGGTTCTCCCCTTCGACTTTCCTATGGAACGGAGAACCTCATTAATGGCTGGAGAGCGCTTTGATCAGCTGGCAAGGGAGGCTGTGACTGAACAGGAGGATGCAGCCTTGTTGCTCAGAACCACCTTTGCCGCTTCCATCTGGTTCTGAACTTCTTGCCCTGCATCATGTCCACTGCCCAGCCTGTACTGTTACTTCCCTGAACAAAGGCGCCTTACTTACTTATCAGAGCCTGCCTGCATATTTGGGCAGGAGTTAGGACACCTTGTGCCATTCACTTGAACAGGCATCAGCTAAGGGCCAGGTGGAGTGGGGAGTGAGGGACAGCATAGGGTTGGTGTGCCATGCGGTCTACCCTGCACTTCCTAGGCCAGCTTGTTGCTCTCAAGTAGAGTGAAGGAAGCTGCCCCCATCAGCAGGGCCGAAGTTCATCTTCTGGTCAAGTTGGCTTTTATATGTAGAATGGAGACTTGGTATCATCTTGCCCTTTACTTCAGGCAGCAAATTGTCTTGGATCAGCCAGGGTGGACAGTGGGCATCTTGGGATGATGTGTGTATATCTGCCAACTAAGGATAATAACTTAGGAAGACCCTGGCTGTTGGATCAGGCCAAAGGGGGCCCATCTAGTCCAGTGCTGTCTTCTCATAGGGCCCTTTGGGAAGCCCAAAAGCAGAACCTGAGTGCAACAGCACTTCCTCCATTGATGATTCTCAGCAACTGGTGAAAGATAGCTCTTAATGCAGGAGTGGAAAATCTGTGGCCTTCCATATATTGGAATATCTCATCATCCCCAGACAGCATGGCCAATTGTCAGAGATGTGGGGAGTTCTAGTCAAACACTTGGGGGTGGAACTAACACTAACTGGCTTACAAAGGTTTCCACTGGAATAAATTTGGAAGCCCTTCAATGGCAGAAGACTCTTTCTTGTTCTTACTAATTCAGCCGAGCTCAGTGGAGGCTCAAATCAGTTCCTTGCCATTTTGAACAGAGAACAAAGCCGTGTTTCCAGTTGCCTCTGTCTGAACTGTGACAAATCTGAGTAGGAGAGTTGTTGTGGGGCAGAACATCTTGAAAGTCAAAGGAGGTTGGGGGGGAGAAGCTTTTGAAGCTGAAAAGGAATCTTCCTCAAATGGGGAAGATAAGGAGAAAGGGGCTGCCTCAGCTCTGTGAGTCAAGAGGCCTTGGAGGGTTCTGTCCCAGGAGAAATCGGCACTCAGAGCAGAGAGTGCTCCTGAATCATTAGGAAATAAAAGCATGCTTGGAGTGGATGGCGCTCAGCTGCAGAAATCTGAAGCTACCTGCACAGGCTTTGTAAAGGTGGTTTCTGGGATTCAGAAGGGAACCAGAGAAATCTGGGGTGCTGCTAGCAACAAATCCTAAACTGTTCAAAGGATTCTCTGCCTGGATTAAAACATAACCATAGAATCATAGAATTCTAGATTTGGAAGAGACATCAAGGGTCCTTTAGCTCAACCCCCTGCAATGCAGGAATTGCCAAAGAATGACTGGCAGATGGCAGCCTAATCTTTCTTAAAAACAAAAGAAAACCAAAAACCAGTGAAGGAGACCACCACCACCTTCCAAGGGAGTCCACTCCACTGTCAAACAGCTCTTCCCATTAGAAAGTGTGCTCCATTTTCCACATGTCAGCCCTTCAGAAATTCTGTGGGAAGCTTGGGAGGGGGCACTATCTTGTCTTTCACCTCAATAAGCAGAATGTATCTTGGGCTAGCCCTACTGGGCAGCCATTGGTATTTCCCCTGTGCTTGGTGAATCCTAGGGGAAGGGGGCTCTTAGTTCTGGGCTGTTTATGACCACACATTGCTGACAGTACTCTCAGTGTGCTCAGAGACACCATCTGCTTTAATATTAGTTCATTTACTTAGATTCCAGGCTGGGTACCACCTGTTCCTCACTGTCTACCTGTTATGCCAAGTTTTCCTCACTCCTTCATTGCCAGCTTTCAGGCTCCATCTCAAACAACCCTCTTCCAGAGAGCTTTTCAAGATTAATTATGGAGAGGACAACTGCTATTGCTTTCTTGCCCTGCTTCCAGGTGCCCCACAGGCATCTGATTGGCTACTGTGGACAAGCTCAACCTTTGCCAACCTGGTGCCCTTTAGATGTTTTGTACTACAATTCCCATAAGCCCCAGTGAACATGGCTGGCCAATGGTATTTGCAGTCCAAAATGGCTGTTTGGGCTGGGGCTGATGGGAGTTGTGGTCCAAAACACCCAGAAAGCTCCAGGTTGGATCTCTGAGCTGAACCTGCAGTGCTCTTCTTACATTTGTATGAAAACTGATGGCTGTTGACAGAATTTTAGCAATTGCCATTCCTTAATTCATTTTGGTTTTATATGGTATCAATCTGTCTGCAGCTAGCTGAGCTTCACTTTGTGAACCACTTGGACATTTTAAGTCAAAAGCCTGCTTGCGAAAACATTAACAATTAAAGAAACAAGCACATGTTCCCATGAGCCTTGCAATCCTTTACTTTGTTTTGGCCCTCACGCCAAGGACTGATTTCCCCTCCAGCAGTACAGTCCACTGTTTTGTCATGGAGCCTGTAGCTCTCCAGCTCCTGAGCTGTTGGCTAACATGGAAACAGCAGATTAATTTCAACTCGGAAGGCAGAAACCAGTAAGACATGCCAGGCAGGGGTCTATGTCAACAACACACCATATTCTTGCCTGTGGCTCTTTAAGCAGCATGGCTCACAGACAGTGAGGATATAGGAAGAGGGGGAGAGAGAGTAGCAGCGGAGCATTGGAGCTTGACTGTCACGCAGAATAGGTGTCCTGTAGGACCATGGCTGACAATGCCTCTTGAGCCTGCACAGAAGGCATCCATAAAAGCATCCGACCCTCCAAGCCAGCCTCTCCTGGAAAGAGAGGCACCTTAGTAGATCAGCTGGGAGAAAAGGAGCAGAGGAGTTAATGGCTACAAATTGCCATTGTGCAGCCACTGATATTTCACAGATGAAAATCAGGACATGCTTTTGTGCTCGTGGTGCCCCTCCTCCCGCACAGGGGCTCAGTGGACTGCACACATGCTATGGACCACCGGGGCAGGTTGCTCAAGGCTCTGTTGTACACCATTAGTTATTATGCAATCATTTCCCCAGTACATATTTGAAAAAAACAAGATGGGTGTGCTGCTTTTCATTTAGAAAATTTAGCGGGGACAGAAGATTGGGATGGATCTGGTTTCTCTTGGATTCTCTCTCTGGCATCTTAATTTCAGCTTGCCACATTTCCACATCACTTTGCTTTTTTTGGGGGGGGGGGCAATTTTTGAAGATTCATCAGTGTACATTTCTCCTAATATACACATTATTGGCTAAATATTGACTCCTATACACCTTTTTGCAAGCAATTTCCCCCAAATAATGTATTTCATTTTCCAGAAGTGGCTCATTGGGAGGGGCAGAACCACTAAGATATCTTCCAGGCAGGTGGGTCACTTTGCTTACCAGGAAGAAGGGGGGGTGGAGGGGAGGTTGGCACAATGCAAATGAAATGCACTGACCAATCTCGTCAGGCTGAGCCAATCCTGCTGGTGCCTTTGCACTCTGCCAACCTCCCAATCACCTCCCCAATCCTTCTCAGGAAGCAACAGCAACCCACCTGCTGGGAGACTGGCATAGTGGTTCTGCTGCCCGCCTCCTTGCCTGGCAAGCCACTGCTGTTATATTCATCAATCCATAAATCTTTATACACTTTTTCTCCTAATATTTACAAAAGTACAAAACACCCTAATTAAAATTAAAAGACATAGGAACAGTACAATGCTATCTAATTTTCCAAATAGGTAGAGAGAAGATGATGAAGAAAAATAAAAGCAAAAAGATCATGAAAGCTAAATTTCACAATTTGGTGGGAGGATGGAGAGTTTTGTATATCTGAATTTGATACATATGAAATGAAATCCCATCAAACATCATAGAAATGTTCCAGGTCTTCCTTATCATTGGAAATGTGTGATTTGTGAGTTATCTCTGCAGCAGCCAGAGCCCACATATCCTTGTACCACAATGGGAGGTTTAAGTTCTATAGTGTCTTCCATTTCTGGGCCAAATAAGTTCTCACTGCAGCCAGGAACCACCCAAGAAGCTCCTTAGATTCAGAATTGGCCTACAATGTCTCAACAACAGTTCAAAATGAGCCACAGCAGTTCCAGTGTGTGAACGGGCAGACTGAAAGGGTGAACAAGTCATGGTGCATCCTCCGCTTCTCCAAATGACACACCCCACAGTGTGACCCCCCAAAGAGGGAATGTGGAAAGTGTTAGGTGAAGCGGATTCTAGACCACCAAAGTGCATGCATGAAAATCTGAAGCTATGGGTTCAATGGCACCATGAGGCAATCCTGTTAGAAGCCAAAATTGCAGAAGAAAGTAAGATGGAAAAGGCAGCTAAAAGCCAAAGATCAAGAGGCAACATTCTAAAGTTCTTATAGAGGTTTATCTTATATTTATACCGGTAGTGTGAAAATAAACCATAATGAATATTAAGCCCCTGGTGTATACAATCAAATTCCTGTATTAGCACCATAATACGTTTGTTCATTTATTATTTCATTCATTCATTTATGTGATTCACAGCTCACTTTTTAATGAATAAGATGCTCCTCATAAGTTTGCTAGTCTTCAAGGTGCCACAGTATTCTTCCTTGTTTTTTCATCAGGGACAGAGAAAGAAAAATGTGGCTTGCTGTAGCAAATGGGGATTATTGGGAACATCTAATTTCCTAGTCCTGAAGCCTCTGCCATTGCTGAAAAGATCTGAAGAGATTAGGGCTTAATGCTAGGGGTAGGCAGCAAGAGAAAAAAAGCCAAGAACTACAAAAAGGTGAAAATTGGGCTTTGAGATTTTCACAAGGCACAAGAACCACTCATGTCTCATGTGTATCTCCATATTCATGAGAACCAGAAGCTTGCTGAGTTTACCAAGAGGCTACATTTTGTGTCCCATGCCAGACTTCATCCTTAAAGGGTACAATTGCCTATGTACAAAATGCACACACCCCTGGCTCAAAGTGGTGAACCTATCAAGCAAACTATAAGACCTTGTAAGTAGCAGGGAGATGAAGACATGCTCTTGCACTCTGTCATCACAGCCAGAGGCTGCTTTAACTTGATAAAGAGCTTCCTGGAAATCTGCAGCATCCTGTACAGAGCCCCTCACAACCACCAGGGGACTGGCCGTGATGGATTTCAGAAGGGTTGGGTTGGTGCTTCACACCTTGTGGGGCAGGGGCCCTCCCAGCAGCTGTGTCACAACAACAAGGTTAATGCAAAAAGCACTTTAGGGCCCCGAGGCATGCTGGCGTCTTGCAACCCAGGTCATGCAACCAACATCAAATAATTCAGAGTCATTTCAGGTTGGATAGATGTTAGAACTTGGGGATTCCCTTTTCTAGGTCAGCACTCACTGCTGGTAACAAGCGTCAGCTCCCGAACATTTGAAGCAGCATCAGAGCCAAAGGCAGTGTATACTCAAAGTGGGGATGACGGGAAGCAGGGTGTTCTCCAGGCACCTTCTGGCGTTGGGCAGACCTGCCCATTTTTGGTTTCTCTCTGTCTCCCACTTTTCCAGCTTTAAGTTCATTTTGTGTCATGATGCCTGCAGGGCTCTTGGGTGCAGACTTGGACTAGCAGACCTAGATGGAGGAGGAGGAAACAGAGGGGAGCTGAGCTGTGGGAACCTGGGTTGAAGGAGGGAAGATCTCCCATTTCTGCCCTGACTTCAGCCACTTTGGAAGGGAAACCAGTGCAGACTGTGGCGGACTGTGATCAGCCCATGCAAGAGGCTGAACAGGAGGTGGCAGTGATTAAAAGGAGAGTGCAACCCTGTTGACCAGAACCAGGCATGGCCACCACAGAAGGGAGCAGACCCATTTGCCCCAATGCAGTGTATGTGTGCAAGGCAAGAGAAGTCCCATCTTATCTTTAAGAGTTTGGTGGGAGGGGGTCAGGAAACTTGTTGGGATATCTCCATTGCTTCCATCCAGTTCAGAGTTTCTTGTTTTCTACTGAATTCCTTAGCACAGTGTCCTCTGCCAAGCCTATACTCTTACTTGCCTGAACCTTTTTCTTTCTTACAATTGAGAGCCTCTGTCTGTGTGTTTTAGGTGGGAGCCAAGACAGTTTGTCACATTTTTGCATCAGTTTGCAAGTTAAAAGAAAAAAACAACAACACCTCTTGTAAAGCCATGAACATACAATCCTCAAATATAATCACCTGTATGCACTTTTGCCTAATATACACACTTTGGAAGTAACCCCCCCCCAAAAAAAATTTTTTTAATGCATTTCTGTACATTTATATATTAATTTTTATGCACACTTTCCCCTAACATACAGATATTTGTGTACCTTGTTTGGTTGGAAAACTGCATCCCAAAATTTGGAGAAATGAAAATTCTAAAGGATCCTGTGCTTCTGCATATTGCTTTAGGAAGGATGAATTAGTTAGGACTGTGTTAAAATGTGAACCAAACTGAACTTCTCCCTAGTAGCCTATTTTCACCTCCTTGAATCAAGATTAGGGAGCATAGGAGCTCCCTAATAATAAAACTTGCTAGCTTTATCTGCAACTAAATCTGGCAGAATGGAATTTATTATTTAGATGTATACTCCACCCTTGCAAATACAGTATTAGGGCAGTTAACAATAAAGTATTGAAAATGCCATACATTTGCCAATATATGCAATTAGCCTTAAACAGCAATGGTATAATATCAGCATCCAAATAAAATAGATCACTGAATGCTGAGGAGCTAAAAAGTTTGGGGAAAAAATAAAAAACACATACTGAGAAACATCACAGAAGCTCCCCAAATTAGCAGGATTCAGACCCAGTCCCTAGACCAGGATCATTTCCTTTTTATGAGTGGTGACTGTACATTTACAACAAAAGAAGGAAAGAGGCACCAGTGAGGCAGGGGTTAAATCTGCTCCTCAGTGAACCTTGGCAATGTCTGCAAAAGCTCCATCCTGGGTTGGGTTCTATTTCTACCCATTCTAGAATGTGACAGAATGGTGGGAACTCATACACACACACACCCCTATTCGGAGGATCGTCTTCACAGGTGGCAGTAGCTTCAGGTTCTCAGAAGGAATCACCTTGGGAGTGAAACCTGCCTCCCTAGAGCCAATTCTGACCCTCCTGACTGGATCACGGAGCAATGGATTCAAACTTCAAGAAAGAAGATTCCACCTAAACATTAGGAAGAACTTCCTGACAGTAAGAGCTGTTCGGCAGTGGAATTTGCTACCAAGGAGTGTGGTGGAGTCTCCTTCTTTGGAGGTCTTTAAGCAGAGGCTTGACAGCCATATGTCAAGAATGCTTTGATGGTGTTTCCTGCTTGGCAGGGGGTTGGACTGGATGGCCCTTGTGGTCTCTTCCAACTCTATGATTCTATGATTATATGATCAAAGTGTGTCCCCAGCTCCCTTATATCCATTCAGATGTGGACTCACCAAAGATGACCCAAAGGTCCTATTTAAGCACAAGCATATTCATTCACTGCATGTACAGAGTTGCCAAGACGGTGCAGAAGTCAGCAGCAGTAGCATCTGGCAAGTGGATCATCGCGTGCATCTCAGAGTACATTGTTCAAAACACACACAAATAGACTTAATATGCAGATTTTTTTTTCCAGATCACAACATTTGGGTTTCTAGGTCATTTAATTTAGAAGGTTTGGGGAGACAGGGGAAACAGAGGTTGAGAGGAGGGTATCTCACATACTGTGAGGAAAAGGGGTCCTGCTGCAGAGGCTGGAGGTTCAATTTCTCATTGTATAAAGAGAAATATTTCCCCTTCATCTCAGGAAGATGACATGGCAGCCCAGGCATTTTGTGCTCTGCTAAGAAACCCATAAATTAAAGGCTTCCAAACCTGAAAAGGACAAAGCCTTTCCCAGCTAATGATAACATTAAAAAAAACAACCACAAACCCACATGAATTGGATTGAAAATTTGCATGAAGCTTATTAGAACACCCTACAAATATGGGCAAACCTAATTCAAACACATTTGGGTGATAAAATGATATTGACTCCAAGTAATTAAAAATCATTTCCATATTCAAATGGGACTGATGGAGGAGAAATGGCTTCCCTTAATTGCTTGCAGGAAAATTATCGACTCTGGGAGTTTTTAGCGGCCGAGTAAACGAATCTTAATTCAGTGGCGTGTGTGTGCATGGCAGAGGAAGATGCAGGGTGAAAAGGCAGGTGGCATTTTTTGTGCCGGGAGGGAAGGGGAAAAGTAGATCATTAGCCGTGAAAATGGACTTGGGAGCAAGAAGGATGGAGATGGAGGTGAGAACAGCTAAACAAGTGACAATCTGCAGAGAATAAAATTGAATAAAGCAGGGACTCTGCTGGAAATCACAAAGTTGGGGAAAACAGAAATGGTATAATGCAGTAGAATTTTTGGCTTGTTAGTCGCTTTCAGGTCAGAGCAATCATCCTGCTTTTGGGGAAGAGCCATCACTCAGTGGTTCAATCCCTGAAGGCATCTGTAGGTGGGGCTGAGAGAGAGCGCATCTGCAACCATGGAGAGATGCTGCCAGCATAGATGGTCTTGAACTAGGTTCTCCGATTCTCTACAGTGCAGCTTCTTAGTGGTTTGAGTGTTGGACTAGAACTAGGAGACCATGGTTCAACTCTCCACTCAGCCAAGAAGCTCAATGGGGGACCTTGGGCCAGTCACTGTCTTGTAACCTAAGGGTAGTTCTGAAAATGAAATGGGGAGAGGGGGAGCCACATGGGCCACCTCGAGCTCTTTGGAGGGAAGGTGGTATATAAATCAAATAATAATTAAAAAAGAAACATTCTTTTCAGGGAAAGCCAATGTGCATTTTAGGCACATTTACATTTAAAAATGTATTAGGAGAAATGCACACAAAAATATACATATTTTTTTATAAAAAAAAATAGTTAACTAATGAAGAAATTAAGTGAACTAAACTTAAGACTGGTGTGGGTGTGTGGGTGTGTGGGTGTTCAGAGCTGGGACCCGCTAGGAAAAGTCCTGCTGTGTTGACCTGTTAAGAACAGAAGTCCAGGTTCTTATGTTTATATCAGGACTGACCAGAGGCCATATATTGCCAGCTGATCATTTGTGCCTGCAGAGGACTTGAGGACATGAAACCTCAGGCCACAAGGTTCCACCTTCTTGCTGTGAGGTTTTTGATCTTGAGTGTCCCTGACACCTCCCCCCAAAAGTCTGGAGCTTTGGGATCAGCAAGTGACCAAGAACAAAACAGAATTGGAGCCATCTAATTTTAACAGGCAGCATATGGGCCATTAAACAAAAGCCATTTAAAATAGAACAGGTGAGAAACATATTGGGGTTTTATTTTAAGAGACAGAGATGAGAAAGAAAGAGAGAGAGAGAGAGAGAGAGAGAGAGAGAGAGAGAGAGAGAGAGAGAGAGAGAGAGAGAGAGAGATTATTTAGGTTTTAAAATCACGAGATAATGTGTGTACTTTGAACTAGTGCTGAGCTGAAAAGGAGATTCGACTAAACATTAGAAATTACTTTCTGATGGGATGAGCTGTTTGATAGTGGAATGGACAACAATGGAAGGTGATGAACTCTCCTTCATTGGAAGTTTTTAGGTAGAAGTTGGGTGTTGGATTCAATGGCCTCTAACTAAAGCCAACCCAGCTTTCTGCATTTGAATTAAAGCCCTGGGGAAGATGTCATGAGATAACTTCTCTCCTGGGCCTTTTCCAGCTCAAAAAGTGTGGCCAGCTAGGGAGACAGCTGAGCACTGGAGCCTTCTAAAGTAAAACACGTTTAATGGAAAGAAAAGCACACCCACCAGCCTCGGGCAACTTGCAACAATAAGGGAAGCCAAATGCTGCAGCCACTGAAAACCTAAAGAAATTCTAAAGCATCCTGAGAAGGAGGAAGAAAAATGTAAGCCTCCTTTGGTGGGGAAGAAAACTTTGGAGAAATGGTTTCAGCACAGCACTTTTTAAGCAAGTTTATAAAACAATCCAGATGCTTATTCTACTGGTGTACCTAAAATAACTCCTGCAAAACTGGCAGCAGAGCCATGGAGGTGGGCAGACTTCAAGCTTGTAGGACCTATTTAGTACCCCCTCTCACCGGGAAAACCACGTTTTCTGCAGCCAAGTGTAACATAGTGGAGGGGCTGTTGGAAGCCATGTGCTTAGAATAAAAGAACCAGGCATCTCATCTAAGTGCATCTCAGACCAGGAATTAGTTTTCGATACCAGAACTGAGCTCACAGTCCTTTCACACAAAAATCTATTCCTGCTCTCCTCCAACAAGTTTTCTTTCTCTGAACAGTCTAATTTAGGGAGAAGAGTTGTCACTATCATTAAACAAGTGGGAGGCAGAAATCCATGGTGATCTACCAGAGCTCCCATTGAAATCTGCTAGTAGATCTACCTTCTTCTCACCTTTAAAATACGGGGTTGCAAGCAGGAAGGGTCTACAGATGGGGGAAAATATTTTAACTCCAAAATCAGTGTTTAGGCACCTACACATAACAGATCTGGAAGAGGATAATCATAACAATACAGTATGATTGCATCTTACCTACATTTAACTTGAGTGATTTCAACCTTTCGCAGTTGAAGTCTGCCCAGTTGAAATGGTGCAAATTAAATGCCCACAGCATTTTCCTGGCATGAAAAGAGCTTCCAATAACCAAAGCAGCGGAGGCAGAAAGAGCTTTTAAGCTCTCTGCCTTGTTTAGTGGTCAAGGCCCGTTCAGTGCAATGGCTCCAGATGCTCACATGGGAGAGGTTTGAGTCTGTATATGCAGAAGCCTTGGAACCAAACTGCTGTGTAAGATGCGACCATACTGAGTGTAATATGCCATTCTGAAATTAGTGTCCTTTTTTAAAAATAGCATGGCAAATAAAAGCCTACAGGAGCTCAATGACAATCATTTCTTTCATTATTATTTTTCGTTTATTTCTCTTGGTTGTAATTATGCTTATGCAAAAGCACATATATGAACTGCAGGCTTGCAACAATGGGAGGCTAGTGGCTAGTTTCTGCAAGCAAGAGGGACAAAGCAGGTTTATACACATGCTCATAGATAAAATCTGTACTCAAATCCACCACTGGATGTGGTTGCCTGATTCTTATGTACTCCATTTCTGTGAATTGCTTTCCAAACAGACTGGAGGCATGGGCGTAGGCAGGGGGGCAGGAGGGGGCAATTGCCCCCCCTAGAAGCAAAGGCTGAGGGGCGCAGCAGTGTGGCAGCCCCAGGCTCCCGCTCCCGGCGCGAAGCTCCAGAGTCGCGCAGGGAACGCGAGCCTGTGGCTGCGTCCTCCGCGCCTCCCAGGTCTTCGGAGGAGGCGGCCCCAGGCTCCCGCTCCCAACGCGAGCCTGGGGCCGCCTCCTCCGAAGACCTGGGAGGCGCGGAGGAGGCAGCCACAGGCTCACGTTCCCGGCGTGACTCTGGAGCTTCGCGCCGGGAGCGGGTGCCTGGGGCCGCCTCCTCGGAAGACCTGGGAGGCGCAGGCCACGTGGCCCCGCCCACATTTCCGCTGTGGCCCCTCCCCTCCCGCCCCTTGCCCCCGCCCTTGCCCCTAATTTTGATCCTGGCTACGCCTCTGACTGGAGGAGTGGTATTGGGAGGTCTGGGGTCTCCCATCTGGTCCCCATCAGGGGAGGGGAGGGACAGTATATCTAAAATAGCAAGTTGCAGGATGGCAGTAGTTCAGTGGCAAAACATCTGCTTTACATCGAGAAGGTCCCAGGTTCAATCCCAGGCATCTCCAGGTAAGAATGTCCCTGCCTGAAAATTTGGTGAGCCGCTGCCAGTCAGTGCAGACACTACTGAACTAGACAGACCCAGGATTTCAGGCTTCCTCTGTGTCTGGAATATCTTTTACACTTTGCTCTCAACCAGATCATGGTTGACTAGGTGAAGCTCAGGTTGCCTTGATCCTCTCAAACAAGTGGCAAAGCCTGATAGATTTAATTGATAGAGACTGAGAAGGGTCTCCTTCTCCATACACACATATCCTGCTCTTTCACTCTCACTCTCTCGCACCTCAGCATCCCCCGCACCATGCACACTATGACATATCTGCTCCTGGCAGTTCTGTGCGAATACAAACCCCACTGGAGCCCTCCGATTCCTCCCTCTCCATTTGTCATCTTTATTACCACTGTCATTTATGTCCCTTTCTTCTTCTTCCGCTCATCCTTTCCCCCCATGGATCACTTCAGAGACAACAGGTTGACTGCAAGGAGCCAGGAGCTACCAGGGGAGAGAGACAGGCGGTGACAGCAACAGTCCCAACAAAGCCCCACTCTCCATCTCTGCCAGGCACACACATGGCCTTGGGGGGCCTTGCAAGACTGGCTGTTCCTTCTCACCCCCACCTCCTTTGGTGCCCATCTTGGGCATCAAAAGGAACTGACAGCACAAAGGCAGCAGCCTCTTGCCACCTTCGGAGATTACCAATTTCAGCTTGTAATGGGGCCTCCTGATCTCCCCTTCAGTTCCATTCTGGCTCGCCTGGGATTTTTTCCTGAACTTGGCATCTCAGGACGAGGAGCCTGGGTGACCACAGAATATTGGATGATGGGTAAGGTGGCACTTGCATTAATGCAGGACAACTGCATGACAGGCCTGGGGTGCTGACTCTTGCTGGATGAGGGTCCAGCTCTTCTGTCCGCTCTGATTCTCTGGTGTGCCCATAGTGGAATCCAACTGGCTGCCCCACCAGGCCCTTTAATGGCAGAATTGGTGGCAGGGCAGGAAAAGAGGCAAGGATGCCCAAGGTATTCTCGTTCTCTGGGGCTCCTATTATGTACGCGACGGAGTCACCACCCCCAGTTTGTCGTCATGGCTAAAGCGACAGAACCCTTTTTTTGCAAGGGCAAAAACATTTCTCTCTTTGTGATGGAAAATCAGCCTGGCTGGAGCAAGCAGCTAATGTGTGTCGGGCAGCCACTAAAACTTCTAACAGGGATATATAGCACATCATTTAAGGTGGCTTTTTAAAAATGCTGAAATGGGAGAAAGCAGCTGCTATCTGTACAAACAAAATTAGGGCAAGGGAGGAAAGTCATTTTGTAAAGAGAAATCAGGTGATGCAGGCGGAGATGAATAGCTGGCACATGAATAAACGCAATCTACATAGAAACAGATAAAAATTCAATTTCTCAGCACACACATTTCCTGTCTGGCTCTCTCTCCCTCTCTCTGTCTCTGGGCCTCGTTGCATTTACACTCCACCTTGCTATGCTGCTTTCAAAGCTTCCAGCTGGAACGTGGGAGGCTGGAACAGAGATTCAATTCAGACCTGAACATGCTGCAAAATTAGCTTGGATAATGTCACCCCCTCCCCTCGCCCCCACCACTCACAACTCCTTGGAATTAGGTTTGCTGTATAATGTACTACAATATAGAACATGCTCTCTCACACATGCACACATTTGTCCAAATTGCAGGTGTCTGAAACATCCAATTATTGAAATCTGTACAGCCTCAGGCTGGCACCATCTAATGTAAATAAAACACTCCCTTTTACCAACTTGGGAGCACCCAGTTCGGAGCACTGCAGGGCCTCTCCTTCCACTCTGCTGAGAGACCACCGACTTCCCACTCCCTCCCAAATTACTTCCCTGCAGTTCACTACATGATCTCTGTAAATAAGGATTAGTGGCTAATCTTGCTTTTTTTCCTCCTCCCTTTTCCTTTTGTGCCATGCCTCTTTGATTGTGAGTCTGAGGGCAGGGAATGTCTTCTCACTGATATTTGGTATTTAGAGAGGGGCCATAGCTCAGTGATTTAGCGTCTGCTTTGCACACAGAAGGATAGGCTGCAAAAATTCATCTTAAAGGTGCCTGATGTTGCTTCTATGGCAGAAAATGCTATGGAGATAGAATTAAAGCACCAGAAAAAAATTGAATGGTGGTGAAAATTACAGAACTGCAGTTGAGATCAAGGACCAGGAGAATCGAGATTACCATCAGGATATTCGCCTAAGGATGGTGAAAGATGGTCTGGGGGGAGGGGTTATGCTCTCCTTTCTGGTGGCATGAATTAACAGCACTGCCCTGAGCCACAACATTCTGAGCTGGACATAGAGCAGGTCACAGGGTTAGGAATTGAGGCACCAGAGCTTCTAGAGATGTTGTTGTTGTTGATTTCATTGATGAAGCACTTCCTACAAAGCATCTCAAAGTGATGCCTTTGCTATACACTTTTCAATACCTGCTTAAAACATGCCCGTTTAGGCAAGCCTATCCAGGCATGTAGATGTTGATGTGCTTTCATCTTTTCTTGTTAACTTTAATCATATTTTAAATGCTATTCATTACTTGTTGTTTTCTATTGATGAGTTTTAATATTTCTTGTAAACCACCTAGAGGTTTTATTACAATCAAGCATCATAGAAATTTTGTTAAACGGATATGAAACTGACTTGAAATGAAAATAAAGCATTCAAGCATCCCAGCTGGTCTTCATCAAAAGACACAGCCAGCCACTTTAGCAGGTCCAGGATGGATGTCATGATGGTGATGGTGCTGAGACAATTATACCCATATTCATAGTGTGCAAAGAAGGCTGCTTATGTACAGTGGTACCTCAGGTTACAGACGCTTCAGGTTACAGACGCTTCAGGTTACAGACTCCGCTAACGCAGAAATAGTACCTCAGGTTAAGAACTTTGTTTCAGGATGGGAACAGAAATCGTGTGGCTGTGGCGCGGCGGCAGCAGGAGGCCCCCATTAGCTAAAGTGGTAACTCAGGTTAAGAACAGTTTCAGGTTAAGAACGGACCTCCAGAACGAATTAAGTTCTTAACCAGAGGTCCCACTGTATATGGTTTCCTGTTGCTGGTGCATTTAGGGTGGATTGGAGCAGGATGTTATACTTCATAACGCATTTTAGAAGTTAGAAAAGGAAGTTGGTTGTTCTGGGCCCCCACCCGCCCACTTACCACCAGAAATATGAGAAAGAAAGAACAAATGTTTGCTCATTCTGAAACATACCTGAACACTCCCCTTTCTAAAAATAATTCCTTTCCCCACCGGCTCACTGCACAAGAGAGACTAAGGATGAGATTAAGTTATGCAGCTAAGGTAGGTCAGACATCACCTCCCCTTTTGCATTTGCTGTTCAGTTATGTCATGCAAATCAAATAAATTAAATACAAATAGAAGTCTAATAACCAGTGTCAGAAAGAGAAAACCTTGTTCAAGACAAAACAGGCAATGCAGAAGTAACATGTTTGGATCAGGAATAGTGAACAGAAATGGCATGGTGGGTGATATGAGATTCTGGACCACAGCTCAAAAGGGAAAGCTCTTGGCACTAGCATGGCTGCTAAGAAGATTCAGGGGAGCCTACGCAAAGAAAAGAACCCCTTCCCCTGCACTGACCATGCAATGGCACTGATTAAATGTACTGGAAATTTTTGATCCTAATGGAGCCTGGGCACAGGAAACTGCCTCATACCGACTCTGAGCACTGGGCCATCTGGTGCAGTGTTGCCTGCACTGACTGGCAGCAGTCCTCCAGTGTTTCAGGCAGGAGGCATTCCCAGCCCTACGTAGATATAGACTCCAGAGACTGAACCCTGCCTTCTGGGTACAAGGCAGGTGCTCTGCCACTGTGATATGGCCTTGGTCACTGTTAAGGTCAACTTGAGATGCGCTCCACATACCATCGTTAGAATCCTGCCCATGCCCTCCAGCATTCTGTTTCTAGGAAGAGGGCATGAAAATGAACTTCTAGAATTCAGTTATATGCCAACTCTGAGCATGGATCTTTCATTTAGCTATCATATCAAAGAACTACTGGTGAATCAATCCTTTTCTAAATCACCTAACCTTGAAGAGTATAACTTAATGTTGCAGTGTGAGCAACCTTAGGGTGAAGGGCAGAAAAGAAAGAAACAAGCAAACTTTGTTGTTGTTGTTTTTAAAAAAACCTTCCTTTTGACTGCCCTAAATAAGCCACCAGGATCATAATTGGTATACCCCAAATTTCAGTATTATGAAAGTGGGGGCTGGAGTCCTCCTATGCAGTCTGAAATGAGATCGTCAATGACATGCTCACAAAATGTAAGCTGTGTGTATTTAAAACACACCCACCCCAAAAATCCTGGGAACTTTAGTTTTCTTAAGAGTGCTAGGAATTGCAGATCTGTGAGGGGTATACTACAATTCCCAGGATTCTTTGGGGGGAAGGAAATGGGCTTTTAATTGATGGTGTATAATGACAACTGAAAATCCAGGTTTTGCAGAATTTATCAACTGTTCCCATGAATGATCTAATATATTCTCCTTCCAAAGGAAAAATGGTGGGAATTCAGTGCTCTAAGTGTCAGAGTCCTGAATTGTCAGTTGTTTTCAGAATATTACATCTGAAGCAGTGAAAATAGAAAGCTGAGTTATACCAAGTCAGGCAATTGGTCCATCTCTTCTTCTTCTTCTTTGGCTATCACTCATAGCAGAGTAAGATTGTCTTCCATAAACACGGTTTTAACAATGAGTCTGTAAATGACTGTGGAGGCCAATTCTGGATCCACACGCCCATCTAGCTCTGTGTTGGCCACACTGACCGACTCTCCAGAATTTCAAACAGTGTTCTTTCCCACCCCTATCTGGAAATGCTGCTGGAGATTGAACTGGAGACCTTCAGCATGCAAAGCTGATAGTCTCTCACTGAGCCCTGGTTTAAAGGGAAAGAACACAGAAAAACCCCTTATACCCAGACTGCATTGGTCCATCTAGTTCAGCCTACAATGATAAATAACACAGAAGTGGAATTCAGATCCAGTGTATGCAACTCTCCAGTCTACTTTGGTAGGTGTGATTAAGTAATCCTGATCATGCGATGCAAGCATGCAAGAAGGTGGTTGAGAATCAAGGGACTGGGTTTGTGCATCTCCCTGCTTCAATAAATTCTGACCCAAAACTTCCTTCCCTTCTTCCACGGACAGCTCCCTTGTGCTGTGTCTTGGGGATGCAGGGATGCAAGTGATGTGTTTGCTGCTAAGTGCGCATTGCATTCACTATCATGCTAGAGGAAACAGCAGGTGTACCCTGTGATTGACTTCCCTTTCCAGGGTCTGTTATTAAAAATGTATAGAATTACTCACGCACACGCAAAACACCCCCACACAGCCTTACAAAGAATATTACAACTGAAGCAGTGTACAAAGCGCCTGCTTACACACAAGGTCTTTTGTGAACACATTTTTTTAAATCGCATCATTTGTCACTCACTTCCCAACTGTTAGTGATTCATTCTTGTTTACAGTCTTCTTCTTATTGGCATTTTTGCGCCTTGTTTCTAGGACACAAGCAAAACAGCTTTGTTATCCCACCCGTATTCCATCATGTCCTCAGATTTTCCTTGTCTCTCGTTGTCACTCCCCCCCCCCCGGCACAAAATTGTGTGTGTTGTGGGGGGAGAGATCTTCTCACAGATTGCCTTGACCCACTTTTCAACCCTTCAGAAATTGCCACCGAAATTCAACGTCATTTTGCAATCAGGCAGGCCCAAAGGTGTTACGAGGGGGTTCGGCGGAAATGCTTAACCATTCGGCTGGTCTTATTGAAAACTCTCTTTACTTCACTTCCAAATTCCTTTGCCATTTCTCTGAAGCAGGAGCTTTCTGGCTTCTCCAGCCCTGGAACCCCAAAGGGACATCCAGATTTGGTGGGAGACAGAAAGCTGCTTTATACCAGGATCCTTACCCATCAGAGGCCAGAGCTCCGAGATTGTGCCCATTTCCCACCTGGGATTTAGCCATTGATTTAATTAATGGAGTGAATGCTGTAGTCATTCACAAGACCACAGCAAGATCTCTCTCCCAAAGTTCAACAAGAGGTGGCTTTGGCCTGCAGCCACAGCGTGAAGAATTGTTTGTCTGAATCTGCTCTTGGTATCTAATAATCCCAGGTTACATGTGACCAGTGCTTCTTTTCTATAAAAATAGGTGTTGGTACTCACCATGAAGTTGTTATACCAAGTGCCACACATTTTAGCAACAAAAAAAAAGAGGTGTCGGTACTGCATACACTTGAGTACTCCCTGAAAAGAAAGTACTCCGATCACATGTTCCTGAGCTTGAAGTGTTCATGGAATGAATGCTAGGCAGCCCATGGACATCTGCAAGATGGATGAGTCCTTCCGAAATATTATTAGTAACAAAACATTTGTGGAAGTATAAACATGTTGGATTAATTGGGCTTGTTTGCTTATTTCTTCCTGGGACTAAGAGGGCTGATTCATGCATCGTGTTCCTTCCAGCTCCTGACAGAGAAACCATTTCAGCTCTTAATACATTGCCTCCTCTCCCCCACTACCCCCACCATGCTTTGCTGGAACAGGCGAGTGCTTTGCCAAGTCAACAAGATGAATGGCCGAGAGTGATCAAGCCTGATTGGGTCAACAGCTTCACATTCAAAAACATCGGTCACATTACTGAAATGCTGGAGCCCTGGAGCAAATCTTGCTCTCGTCGATGCTCTTTCCCCTTTGCAAAACTCTCACCTTGGCTTGGCAGTTCCGTTGCTATGCTCATGGTTCCCCTGCTTCTTTTTCCCAGATTTCTCTGGACAGAAATGTCACAGCTACAACCAAGGTTGTGCCACATAAAGTTTGCTTGGAATGACTCAATATATGAGGTTTGAGGAGGTCTAATATCTATTATGTGTTTACATGGCATGTTTATTCCCTCACCTACTGATTAAGTTCTTGAGGAGGCTTATTACAATGCATTTGAAAAAAATAAAATAATTAGACAAGAGTTACAAGGGCATGTTAAAACCACTCTGGAGGGACTCCCTTGCCTGCTAATTTTATCCACTTATGTGAGGATAAAAGGATATAGACATTTTTACATTTCCAGTTAGAATCAATGGGGGTAAGAAAGAGCTTCAGATTTAGCATTAGCATATCAGATTTAGACCACAATAATGAATCAGAACAACACAGAGCAGATCCAAAGCAGATCAGGCTACTTCAAGACACAACATATATATGAACACAGCACATATAATGTGCAAACTCCTAATATATAGCCATAATGATGCACAGCCATTGATATCCTTATCCTCCATGAATTTTTCTAACCCTCTTTTAAAGCCATCTCATCTGCTGACCACCATCACATCTTGTGACAGTGAATACCATAGGTTAACTATGCACTGTGTGAAGAATTCCTTCCTCTTGTCTGCCCTGTATCTTCAGGCTTTTGGATGAGCCCACTGAGTTCCAGCAGGATAAAAGAAGGAGAAAATCCATTTTCCACACAACCTGAATAATGTTATAAAACTCTGTCATGCACCCCTCTGTCAAGCGTAGCGCATGTCTCGAGGGTAACAGCAGCTGAACATTGGGTGTTTTCTTAGCTATTCTGGCTGTGATAAGACCTCCCCTCCATAAGCTTTCCTTAATCCACTATTGAAGCCCTCAGAGGAGGTGCCTTCATGCCATCCTGTGGCAGTGAATTCCATAGGCTGATTATGGAGTCATCTGCTGGTGAACATTACATATGGGTCATTTCCCTTTATGTGTAACAACAACCAAGTTCAAATCGGTTATCCACTAAAGACTTGTTTAAAATCAGCAGGAGCTCTTGATTTCTGACTGCTTTTCAGCAAGTCTGACCCCTTCCCCAGGCATAAAGAGGGTTCTTGGGAAAGGGCTTATGTCAATACTCTGAAAATTACACGTTCCACCACATTGCCCAGTAATTGCATCTCCAAAATAAAGTAATTATGGCTACCGTGTAACTTGCACACAGTGGGCTTTGGAAGACAATGCATTATTTATTTATTTATCCCTCTTCTAACGATGTACGGTAACTGGCCTGGAAGCTTCTCCCCCTGATGCTCGCTTCATGGGAATTAACCTGTGATTAAATGGGCAGACATGACCATGAAGGGAAATCTCTCCAGTGCGTGCCATTTCTCCCCATCCCTCCCTCCCTCTCTCCCTCCCATGAACACTGTGCCCCTCATTTTTTTTTTCTTGAGATACAGTTTGGGATCCATTGATGCATGAATGAGAAGAAGCAGAGTTACAATTACACAAATGCTTTTTTAAAAGGAAAAGGAGGGGGGAAACCCTAGCAATGTATAGGAACATAGGAATTTGTCTTATACTGGGTGAGACCATTGTTCCATCTAGACGAGCCCTAATATATACGGAAACCCTTTCCCTTTATGCAAAATAATTTCTTTTATGCAAAATAAGTGACCATTTAGCAAATGTATGTGATTTATGCATGGAACGGAACTCACAACCACAAGCAATCAAAAAGTACAAACTGACCAGGGAAGTAGGGTAGCAAGGACTGCCCCATCTGCTTTTGTGTTGTTTTGTTTTTGCTGTGGCATCAGTTTCAGAAGAGTGGGGAGGGGATAAGCCTTTCACACACACACACACACACACACACACACACACACACACAGCTTCAAGCAGTTTTTAAAAAGCTGAACAGCAGTAGCTGTAGTTCAATGGATATGTGGGGTATTCAAAAAAACAGGCATGGACATAAATGTGTGTATGGGGAGTGGGATGAATGTCATCTCAGCTCCATGTCCCTCCAAGTTGATCAAAGGTCTGGAAGCCAAGCCTTATGAGGAATTGTTGAGAGAGTTGAGTATGTTTAGCCTGGAGAAGAGGAAACTGCAGGGTGATATGAGAACCATATTCAAATCTCTGAAGGGCTGTTTTCAGAACCCCCTGCTTCACCAGAAGAATGCTATTATAATCCCCCTTCTGACCTTCCTGTTCAGGCATGGAGGGGATATTAGGGCTGAGGTGGTGTTCTGGATGCCCACACATATTGTCTGAACATACATAGAGGGTTTTAAGTGATCAAATCTCCTTGTTGCTCAGCTTTCCCTCCCCAAACCCACCAATAACCCCTGGGCTCCAGGGTCAGACCTGTTCTCTCCTGAACAAGTGAGCTCTTCCATCATCAGCCATCAAGGTTCTAGAGTTTTTTATTTCAAGAGCTGGCGACCATCCCTGAGAACTGTGCCACAGACCTCTTTCTGTACCATGCCAGGTAGGGAGTGGGGGGGCCAGTAGCTCAGTGCTAGAGCATTTGTTTTGCATGCAGATGGTCCCAGGTTCAATCCCTGGAATCTGAAGGTAGGACAGGAAGAGACCCCTACCTAAAATCCTGGGGAGCTGCTGCCAGTCGGCGCAGACAATACTGAGCTAGAAAGACCAATGCTATGGCTCAGTATAAGGAAGCTTCCCCTGTTTCAACCCTAGATTGCCTACTGCCACACTGGTGCTACGTACGGCTTCTAGCGAGCTCTACAGTTGCCTCTACGGCCCTGCCTAGATGTTTCTTAAGCCAGAGCAGATACAATCCTGATCTCTCACTTCCATAGCCTGTTGCTGACCTAATTAGCCCCAAAGCCCCTCTGAGATGCTCCTCACTTCAAATATCTAAAGGGCTGTAACATGGAAGATGGAGCAAGCTTGTTTTGTCCTTCTCCAGAGGATAGTACCCAAACCAAAGGATTCAAACAACAAGAAACAAGATTCTGACTTTCTGGTGGCAATAGAAAGTCAGCAGTGCAATGGACTCCTTCAGAAGGTGGTGGACTCCTCTTCATAGGAGGATTTTAGGCAGAGGAGGGATGGTCACTGGTCAGGGATTCTTAGCTGCAATTCCTGCATGGCAGGAGATTAGACCAGAGAACCCTTGGGGTCTCTTCCAACTCTACAGTTCTACCATAGTCCATGTCTGGCCACCTCTCTCTCTTCCTGCCTCCACAACCACTTGCTAGTGTCAAAAACTCAATCTGTACTGGCTGCTTACTGGAGCTGGCAAAACTATGCTTCAGAGCAACAGGGTCACCAAAATGAGACTGGATGGCCACTCTCTGCTGCAACGAGAAAAGGGAGACTCTTTCTGCAAGGAAAGGGTAATCTTGAATGCCACGTCATGCTTGCTTAGTTTCAATAAAGACCTCTTTAGCAGGGATAGTATAGATCCGCAGTGGGGATTCTGCTTGTTGCAGCAGAAAATGCCAGACAGATGTGTACATTTCACACATTAATGCATCAGACAAAATCAACCATTTAATCTTTCCCCCTATCAACTCCCCCACCTCCAACCAAACCAACATCACATCGACCTGAAATCATATAAGAACATATGAAGAGCCAGCTAGATTGCATATACAGTATGGCAAGTCCAAAGTTCAGCAGTCAGGAAACACGGTCTGGGGTCAATCCATATAAGCAAAGTCGAAAGCCCAGTGGTCAGGAAACCTGGCAAACTGGGAATATCCCCTCACTCACGCAGTTTAGGACACTCCATACCTTTCCTCAGCAGAGTTTCTTTTTCTTTGAGAAAAATAAGTGGCTCACGTAAGTGTATGCTAAGCTTCAATGATAAAGAAAACGAACAAAATAACATAATGAGAGAAACTAAAGACAGTATTGGCCTGAATATAAGCCTCACTTTCCCCCCAAATTCCAACCATGAGAAGTTAAAGTGCGACTTATATCCGCTACCTTACGCTATGTAGCCAGGAGCGCGGGGCAAACAGTGGCAGGAGCACGGAGAAGCAGCGTTCGCCCCGTGCGTAGTCCCCCGTCCTCTCCCCCAAGGCTGGGAAGGGAGAGCGAGGAAGGGGAAAGGCCACCCGCAACGCAGCGGGGCTCCCCCCCACTGCCCAGAATGCAGCTAGGAGCAGCGAGGAATGGAGCACTTTATATCTGGGTATTCCCCCCCCCCCAATCAATTTTAAAAGTGCGGCTTATATTCAGGTGCCGCTTATATTCGGGCCAATACGGTACAACAACATGAGGCAAATCTGAGGCAAGAAACAAGATGAGACAGTTGGTCCCTCTTAACTGAAACTTAACGGAACACCCTGAGGGGAGGGGCCGGTTCCGGAGCAGGAAACACAAGCCCCGCCCACCAGATACCAGACATTCTACTAATCAAATGAGGCCCCAGTGTTTTTCTTACAAGTCCCGCTGGCAAATACAGTATGTCAAGTCCAAAGTTCAACGGTCAGGAAACATGGTCCGGGGGGTCAATTCATATAAGCAAAGTCTGAAGTACAGCAGTCAGAAAGCACAATCCCGTAGTGGTCCTGGAGCATCCAAGTGGAGGTCCAGTAACATAGGCAGTTGAGCAGACACAGCGTATTTACTCAGCTTCTTTTTTTATACCAGTAACAACAACAACAACAACAACAATAATAATAATAAACCCCAGCCACTCTGGGCGGCTTCCAACAAATTAAAATACAACATGGCATCAAACATTAAAAACTTCCCTGAACAGGGCTGCCTTCAGATGAATGCTGATTGCAGCATCTGGGTTTGATGCTGCATGTGACCCTCACCTGTTCTGAGCCAACTCCAGCTGAGGAATCACACCCCTACGCCCCAAGCTAACAAAGCCTTGTAGCAGGGGCCCAAAGGGCCCCAATTAAGGTGATAATGTAGATCCCTATAAATCCTAGAATATGCTTATAATAGAAGTTATGGGAACTTGTTGCTTAAAGAAACTGATGATTTAGCAAGATGCCGTTCTTTTACTAGAGCAGAAGGTCAGCTAACATGCAAATCACAAAGATATAATTCATAAGCTAGAACACAAATTGTTACATGGTACACGTAACACAGGTTCCCAACACGCATATTATCTCACAGTGTAACATATTATTGAGAATCAAAGGCCTAGTTAGCAGTGCTTAATGCGCATGCGTATTAGATTAGGTAATGGCATACGTATTAAATATGAAATGAGAATGATGAATATTAAATATTAAATGATGTCATGGTTTATGTGATTGGTTAAATCAAAATCCTTTGTCTGAAATGTTATAAATTCCTCTGCCCAACGTTGGACGGGGTTGCAGTTTTGTGAAAAGATTCGACTGTAACCTTATTGCTTTGCAATAAACATAATGGACTCCTAACTCCTCTTGTCTCTGAGTTTTATTGGCCTAACTCAGAAGATAAGCCATTTTTGGCTTACAACAGCCTCACCTGGGCTGTGAGCCCTTCCTGCCTCAGCCTCCCAGAGTGCACCTCCCACTGCTCCCTATACCTCAGAGCCTGCCTTGTTTGTGGAGACGGGAGCCTCTCTGGCTCTGAGGAGGGGTCCTGCTCTTCTGGTCCCTGCACACTGACCCCCATCTCCTATCATCCCATGTGTACTTTCCGCAACCCCAACCTCTTCTTTCCCATCCCCATCGTTCCCTGGTGGGGCCCAGTTGTGACTGCACCGTTCGCTAGGATCCTCTTCCAATGGCCCCTCTAGTCCAGCTTCCCGTTCTCACGGTGGCCAACCAGATGCCCCAGTGGGAAGCCTGTAAGCAGGACCTGAGCACAGCAGCAACTATTACCCCTTGTGATTACCAGCAGCTGGTATTCAGAAGCATTACTGCCTCCAACTGTGGAAGCAGAGCAGAGCCCCCATGGTTAGTAGCCACTGGTAGATTTCTCTTCTATGAATTTGTCCAATCTTCTTTTAAAGCCACGCAAGTTGGTGGCCATCACTCCCTCCTGTGGGAGTGAGTTCCATAGTTTAACTATGTGCTGCATGAAGAATTCCTTTCTTCTGAATCTTCCAACATTCAGCTTCATTGGAGTTCTAGTGTTATGAGCGAGGGAGAAGAACTTTTCTCTGTTCACTTTCTCCAGTTATTTGTTTGCTCCCTCACCAATATTCCCAAAAAACTTCAACATTTAATCAGTTAATCAGTAAGATAATTTTATTAAAACACTTTTAACCAACTAACCCACACCCTCAATTAATCAGGCAGCAGATTCTTTTAAAAATGGCTTTAAATAAGACTGCAGGTGGCATGCCCCGTCATAAAAGGCTGTCCTTTTCTCTCTTATGAAAGGTTGTGACACAGACATGCATCATCTAAAAGTACAAAAGGGGACGCCTCTTGCTTCAGTAGGCCTACAACTGTTTTTACCCATATGCATATTTATGCCAATTTAAATAGTTGATTAATTGGCAAGCCAGATCTCTTTTAATTAGGTGGCAGAACTACAAAAAAAGAGGATTACTGGGTGAGGTGGGGTGGTGAGTAACAAGTAGTGGGAAATTCACAAGGTAAGCCTTTTATAGATTATGGAAGAAGTACAGGAGAGGTGCAGCATGAGAGCTGAGCCAAGTTCTACTCAAAGGGGGCAGGATCCATGTCAAAATGGAGCCAGACACTTTGAGTAGGAGTATTACTTCTCTCCATTGCCCAATTGAAGTCCCTAAACAGCAAATGGAGAGAGGCCTTTAAGGAGCCAGGTCCTTCTGAAATGAATCCACATCATCCAACACTTCATTGACAGAATCAAATAGGAGTGGTTTTGTGTGTGTGCACTTTGAAGATCACAGGAAGCACCACTGTCCTCCTGAGCACAAGGACACACCACCCTCCATTATTTGATTCATTTTGCAGCTCCATGTGAGCCTCCCTACTCTGTACCCCACAAAATAAACAGAAAATGACATGCAGGTAATCGCTGAAAATATTTGCACATCTCCCAGTTTTGAGATGCAGGTGTCCAACTCAAAACAATGTGCCTATCCCTAGGAACAGCTCAAGCTGCAATTCTGACCATGCCTACTCAGAAATAAGTCCCACTGAATTCAGGAAAGTGGGATTAGAATTGCAGCCTTTCCTGAAGAAATACTTGCATTTTCTCCTCTTCCTCATTACCTCCTAATACTACACTTCACCTTCAAAGCAGAAGTCCAGAGGAAATGAAATCAATAAAAAGGATTTAGCCAGAGCGCAGAGAACATTTCTGAAAAATAGTCAAGAGGACGCAGTACTGGCAGGAAAAGAGGAATGAGATTGCAATGGAGGGAGGGGGGGTTTCTTTTTTCACGTTCAATCGTTACTGTTTGGGACACAGAATCCATAAATTGAGCCAGTCTAAACAGGCACATCACTGTGCACCTAAGATATCAGGAATAATAATAATAATAATAATAATAATAATAATAATAATAATAATAATAATAATAATAATTTATTATTTATACCCTGCCCATCTGGCTGGGTTTCCCCAGCCACCATGGGCGGCTTCCAACAGAATATTAAAATACAATAATCTATTAAACATCAAAAGCTTCCCTAAACAGGGCTGCCTTCAGATGTCTTCTAAAAGTCTGATAGTTGTTTTTCTCTTTGACATCTGATGGGAGGGCGTTCCACAGGGTGGGTGCCACTACCGAGAAGGCCCTCTGCCTGGTTCCCTGTAACTTGGCTTCTTGCAATGAGGTAACTGCCAGAAGGCCCTCGGTGCTGGACCTCAGTGTCCGGGCAGAACGATGGGGGTGGAGACGTTCCTTCAGGTATACTGGACCAAGGCCGCTTAGGGCTTTAAAGGTCAGCACCAACACTTTGAATTGTTCTCGGAAACGTACTGAGAAGAGCTCATCAGAATCAGGCCCAAAGCTTGCCCACTTAAGCATCCAGATTTCAAGTGCAACCAGCCAGAGGCTTCAAGGAAACCCAAAAAGGTTACTGAGACAACCCCACTCCCTTGTTGTGTGACCTCCAGCATATATCCTTCCTTTTAGGATACAAATCCTCCTTCTGACCCATTTTAAGTCCCCCCCCCCTACAAAATCAACATGGTGGAATAGTACAATTGGGAGGATGAAGAATAGCATAATAATTACATAAGGAAAATCGTATAATAAGTGCATCAAACTGCATAAATAGTTTACAAGTTACTTTGAGAATAAATCCAGAGGGGGGGGGGAGTGGTTCAACCTTAAGTTGAACAAATCCTTGTAAGGCAGCTTATAAGTCACGTAGAGACACATGAATAAAAGAGACATGAGTAAAATCACAATAATGATATTAAACTTCAACAAATCACAGGGCAGTTGCTGTTGTGTGTCTGGAGTCTAGCTAGAGCCAGCTCTGAACACAAGCTTTGCATCTGGAGGTCATCCTACACACAGTTCGTGCTCTGAGCTCTTTGGGCTACAAATGCAAATGTTCGATTTCCACTAGCAGGATGTTTTAACCAAAGAAGCCTAAAAGCAATCCTCACCCCCCCCTCCTTCCCCCATATACTAAGCAAACTTCTTCACTTAGTAAATGCTTCTGTTTTTCTGGGGGAAGTTTAGAGTGAAAGACAGGAGTCTGTTGCTAAGGATTCTGGGTCCAGAACATCTACACAGCTCTATTAATGTTGTCTAACCAAGTACGTTACACCTGAGTAGCCCTGTCATTTCCCAATAATACAGACAGAGACAAGCCAATAAATCATCCAGATTCTCCAATCAGGAGCCGCCCCATTCTAACAAAAGATAAGGACTAAACAACAGCTGACATTTTAAAAGGTTGATATATTAATGTGGGCAGAATTGCAGGGGCTCGTCTTTCAGAAGAGGACACGGAGGTTCTGCTGGTGGCTGTGGCACCAACTCCCTGCGTGACCTTCCTTACTCCTTTTTCATTCCACCAAAGCTTGAGTGGGCCCCCATCTGCATTACACATTTAAAGCAGTAGCTTAGAATCATAGAGTTGGAAGGGACGCTGAGGAATATGCAGCTGTCCCATATGCAGATTGAACCTGCAACGCTGGTGTTATCAACACCACGCTCTCACCAACTGAGCTATCCAGGCTGCCTGCCACTTCCAACTAGCCTGGTTCCACCCCCACCCCACTACCCAAAGTCTAAGAACTGTAGCACGTTAAGGGTTCTAAGAGCTGTTAGCCTATTCTCCTTCCAGAGCAAAAATGATCATTAAACCACTCTGAGAACTCTGGGAAGGGGATAACAATACAGGGTGCCACTGAAATTTGAGAGCCCAACGTTTGCCACTGTTCCTGGGACTCTTGGGGGGCAGCCATGCCTGCTTAAAATGGTATGATGCTGCTTTAAATGTGTAGTGCAGATGAGGCCTTAGTTGCTGGCTGATTTACCAACTGGAGTTGTGCTGAATGGTCTCCAATTTGACTTCAGGCTGAAACTAATGATATTGAATGGGGTGGAAGTTTCTACTCTCAAAAAATGTCAACATTTCCCCCAGGTTCTCTTTGCTACCACCTGGCTAACCAATCTGCTTATCCTTGACCCTTCTGTGGCTTGTTCACATGAGAGATTTCTCCATGGTATGGAATTTACTACCACTTCACACAAATGGGAAAGGCTCTTACATATTTAAACACTGCCTGCCCTCCCCTGCCCCCGATAAAACTCTATGTATTAGTAAACTGGCGCGCCAGACTTCTCACCTTCTCTCTGACATACTAGTTTTCTGTGTGCAGGGGTGCTGTTTGACCATAGAAAGGGACCAAATGTGCAGAACATCAACCACTAGTTGAGTTAAAAGGGGGGGGGAGACCACTGTTGGATTCCGTTGGTTGCATAAAGTGGATGGATGGATAGATGCTTTATAACAATATCCAAGATCCTGGGAACTGAGGCAGAATGCTATCCATCCATATGTGCTATATAACAAAGTATGAGTACCAGTTGGCCTTCTGAATTTGGACCAATGACCTTCTGGATACAGACACAACATAGCTTTGCAATGAAACCACAGGGCCACACTTTCCTGTCTGTTGTAGAATTATCCCCAGAGAGAGTCCAGATGGGTGGCCAATGTGAGATGGGTCTCAGGAGTTGGATTTTTCATGCCCGGTCTCCTGGAAACCCAGGATCCCATGCAGAGTATTTCTTTTTCTTTTCTTTTTTTTAAAGGCCCTGCAGTTTTAAAATCAAGATTTCAAATGAGGAGCAAAGCCAATCCGCTGAGCCAGGGCAGAGAAGCTCTCACTGTAGTTGCATTGGGATGGAGTCTCCTTATCAATCAAGCAGGAGAGTCAAAAGACATGTTTGCACATCACCAGCAGAGTCATTATCATTGTTAGAGGTCATAGGAAGGGGAGGTGCAGCGGTGAGTGGCTGAGAGCTTAATAAACTTGGGGAACAAGGAGAGAAGAAGCCCTTGTTTATCAGGATGCAAGAGGGAAGGATGTTTCTAGAGGAAGGGAGGGCACCCATCAATTGTCTTGAGCAGAACATCTCTCTCTCTCTCTCTCTCTCTCTCTCTCTCTCTCTCTCTCTCTGTGTGTGTGTGTGTGTGTGTGTGTATGTATGTGTGTGTGTGTGTGTGTGTGTGTGTGATGTGTGCTTCTGCTTCTAGTTTCTGCTTCTAGTTTCTGTTGATTAATCTGACTGGCTCTTTGCTCAGGGAGCCTCAGCCCTACATAACATTCCCTTCAATTTTGAGAAAGTGGAAAATTTCCACTTAGCTCTAAAGAAGAAGGGGCTGAGTACTCCTTTAGAGGGAACTTAAACTTTTATTCATTAATTTTTTTAACTCTTTGCTGGTGTGCTGTTTCATATGTGCTGCACATGTGTAGGTGTGGGGTGGACAGAATTCAGCCATATCTGTCAAGTATTTAATCTGACCCCAAGTGGGAGAAGGAGGGTCAGGTTCACATGGTGAAGTAAACTGCCATGGCATTCACACATGTGTGTATCTACTCTGAGATGGGTAGCATTGGATTCAACCCATTGTCTGTAGTTTGGGGGTCCTCCTGGATCCAACCAGCTGCGTCTTTATCTGCCCCATTCCTAAATTCATGTATTATAATAGATGTAGGTAGGGATGGGGGATTTGGTTCAGTTCTCATTTACTGGCAAACTTATCTAAGTCACACTTTCTGAAGCAACACGTGACCCGAAATGCAGCCATCCTTCGAAATTCACACTTATCAGAATTTTGCTAGGGACGTCCCCAACTAACTAATGTGTATGAAAACAAATATGCATGGGGAAAGTGTGCATAAAAATGCATATATTAGTGAAAATAAGATACAGAATCATATTATAATAGGGTAAATTGATTGCTCATACCAACGACAAACTTAGTTGATCTCTAAGGTGCTACTGGAAGGAATTTTTTATTTTGTCTAAATGTGTAAGCAAAACTGAATACAGTGGTACCCCTGGTTACGAACTTAATTCGTTTCGGAGGTCCATTCTTAACCTGAAACCGTTCTTAACCTGAGGTACCATTTTAGCTAATGGGGCCTCCCACTGCCGCTGCCACACAATTTCTGTTCTCATCCTGAGGTAAAGTTCTTAACCCGAGATACTACTTCTGGGTTAGCGGAATCTGTAACCTGAAGTGTTTGTAACCTGAGGTGTTTGTAACCCAAGGTACCACTGTACCAAAAAGAAAAAGTGTTGGGGAGAAATTCACACTATAATACTGATGAATTTTCATGACGACTTTAACAAATTATATTGCAGACTGATGTGGAAATGTAGAGATTGGGAAAAGGAGAAATTGAGGGGGAGAGAGAGAGAGCATTTAAGCCCTTCTCTTCAGTCAAAAATGCTTACAATCTAAAAAAAACACAACACACAAGGAGAAAGGGACCAGGAGGAAAGAGGAAAACCAAAACTCAGGCACCAATTTCTACACCGTTGTTCTTATAATGACCAGCTAGCAAAGTTCAGGGGCATGAGGTACCTCTTCCCCATTGCTGGAATGGCTGCTCCAGATGACAGTGGAGGGATCTGGTCTGATTGATTCTCCAGTCCTTGGGTATAGGGTGGGTTGGCGCAGTGGAGGTAGCTTGGCCAAAACATGTGAGGACGCCTGTCTGAACCCTCCCCTCCCTCCCGTCACCCCATTCTAAGGTGATGTCTACTGCAACCAGTGCAGGATTTATGTATAAGCTAAACAAGCTATAGCTTAGGGCCCCACTATGTTGGGCGCCCCCAAAAAAATTAAAGGGGAAAAACTGGATGTACATTTCCAAAATATAAGAAAAAAAACAAATAAAATAAAACCTACATATAGCAACAGTGTTTTGTGTTGTGTAGGTCCATAAATTGCCATATAGCATATATTCAACACAAAAACAGCGACCATGTGTTGTTGACAAAGGACAGCTGGACATATAAAGGGCCCCATTACCTTCAGTAGCTTAGGGCCCCATCAAAGCTAAATCTGGCCCTGACTGCAATGCAGGCACATGCAGCAAAGGACATGTACTTCTTAGGTCATAAGACTTTTTCTTTTACTCCTCTGCAAATTTATGCAAATTTAATCACTTATGTAAGGACTCAAACTCTTCTGATTAATCAGGTAAAGTTCCTTTGACTGAGTGATATCTCTAGTTGAGAAGCATCTGACAAATGACAAAGGGAGCAGGTGGGTGGGAAGAGGCTTGATGCAACCAGGACTTGATGCTCCCCAGGACCCCCCAGGCATTCCTAGTCCTAGACCTTTCTCCTCCTAGAAATCCAGCTCTTGGCATGAGCTCCTGGTCTGCCTTCCCTCCCTCCTCCCCACCCCCCTTCTTGGAGCTCTTTGATCTGCTTTTAGTTGCTGCCGATTCTGCTGCCACATTTGCTTTAGCCTTCAGAATAAATGTCCAATTTGGGGCTTCCGCAGGGCTCATAAATCTCTGGGCTCTCGTTAATTTCAGCCGACGTCTCAGCCATCCGGGTACTTTGGCGACAGGCCTGCCAGAGCTCTCCACTCCCACAGTGACTTCCTCCCCAATTCCCAGCTCATTTTAAGGCCATTTTTAAAAGCTGTACTTTCTCTCTCTATAGCCATGACAGATGTGGGCATGTCTCTTTTGACAACCCTGAAAAGCCCCAACTCATAATTTCTCACTCTCTCAATCGGTTTGAGGTCATTTGTCAGATCTAGGCTGAAAGCAAAAAAAGAACAAGAAAAGAATTGAGATGTTGAGAAACTGGAAGCTGGAAATCTCTGGGAGCCATTGTGGGCCAATTAGGGAAAGGATCCCAGCCCTCAGGTGTGGCAAAGCTGGGATTGGGAACCCAGGAATTGTTGGACTCCAACTCCCATCAGCCTTAACCTGCTTGGCCAGTGGTCAGGGTTGATGGGAGTTGAAGCCATCACCTTGCTAAAGCAAAGCAGGACTCAGTCTGATGAGTTCCTGGGTGGGTATTAGCCTGGGTACTACACATAAGTCACCTTAGGTTCCATGACGAAATAAAGGCAGAATATACATTTAAGGAAATAAACATGGACATGCACCCATTCTTTGTTGGCTTTTATTGAGCATTCTTGCTGATACATTGGCACAAAACTTGCACAGAGCTTCTACAGCATCAGCTGTTTATTGAGCAGTCATCCTGAAATGTTTGCACAGAGATTATAGGACATTGCCAGGTAGTGGTCATTTATCCCACTCTTTCAGCGTAATTTTCCATCACTTTTCCTTATCAGACTTTCTGCAGCCAGAAAAGGGACAAGATAATTGCACTAGAAAGGGCAACCAAATTTTGTGCAAACAAACAGACCACCAAGAAGCTTCCTTGGCAGAGTCCTGAAAGCCCTTTTTTTGTTGTTGCTGTTGCTCCAGTATGTTTTGGGTTGATCTTATGGTGTGGTATTTTAATCATCTTTTTTTTCTATTGTTTTAGCTTTACTAAATATTTGCTGTTTTATTGTTTTTGTTAGCTCATAAGTTTATTCTTTTGTTCTTTTTCTGACTGCTTTGTAAGCCACCTTAGGAGGGTTAGACAATTTTGTGGAGGAAAGGTCTATCAATGGCTGCTAGCCAAAGTGGCTGTGCTCTGTTCTCCCTACTTTCTCTTATCTAGCAACAGCTGCCCCATCAGACTTTAGCAGAGGAAGAGGGAGGACTACAGCATTCTAGGGTTGCCATATGTCCTCTTTTTCCATCCTCTTTTTAATGGGTATGTAAAATGAGAGTTGTCATAACGATCCATAGTTTAAAGTAGAAGTTGGCAAATGTGTCCTCTCTTTTTTTCTTCTTCAAAATATGGCAACCCTAGCATTGGCTAAGCTGTGAGAGACCAGCCACTTTGGTCTACCCCATGCCCAAAATTATTTCTATCCAAGTGGCTCATTCCAAAAACTCTCTAACTATGATCTGGTGCCTGAGTTTGCCTTTTCCCCTCCTCCCTCCTGGTCCCTTTTCCTTTAGTGTTGTATCATTTAGCCTGAAGGCAGGCAGCCTTTTGCATTGAAAAAGCAGAGTAAAAATAAAGGAACAAGCAAAACAGTACCAAGAGGTCCTTCATAGCAGTGGTGCCCTTTTGTTCAAAGAAAGAATTTTTGGTGGCAGTGGGGAAGATGATGCCAGCCCCGAGGAACAGCACCAAGGTTTTCAGGAAGGTCTCCTTTCTTCTCCTCTGACTCCCTCTCTGCAAAATGACTGAAATCTCCCTCCACTGTCAATTTTACTACCTGTAAACAAGGCATGGGGTCACGAAGAGTCGGACACGACTAAACAACAACAAACAAGGCAGTGAAAGGTGGGCATTTTGGCACAACCTTACAAAAAAAACCCCACACAATAATAATGTATTTTCAAAAGAGACTCTGCTGTCCCAGAGAAATTGAAAAGAAATGTCTATATTTCACTTGAGCTGAAGCACCCTTCTTTCTTGCAGCTTGAAAGGAATGTGCTCCACTTCCCCATCAGGCAGGAACTGGTGTCAGAAAAAGGAGGGGAGCGTATTTTCCTTTGGGGTGACTATTGGGGAAAAGGTTACAGAAAATGAAGGAAAGCCAAGTGGGGGAGGGGGAGTTCAGGATCTTTCCTGCTTTTCAGCATCTGTCCAGAAATAATAATCATTTATAATTCTTGCTGTTGAACATGAGAGGTGCAGCCAGTCTAGAGCAGGGATGGGAGAGCCATTTTTTTAAAAAAAAAATATTTTTATTAAAGATTTATTGAATTACTGAGGTGTGTGCAGTGTCTCTCATATTTCAACATGTATCATTTTTGCAAATCAGTTTCATTTGTTAAGACACTAAGAAGAAAGAGGGAAAACGAGGTAGATAGGGGGTGGGAGGGTGGATGGGGGTGAGAGTAGGTGACGATGTTTCTGTTTTCCTTAATATATGTAGGGCTTGATGTCAGCTTTGTTTGTGTTGGTACTCCTTTATTTGCTTGTGTTCTTCTGATGGTGAGAGAGATTGGGGTTGGCCAAGGGCATGGTTGTTCGTTTGTGATTGGATATGATGATCTTTGTTTTCATGTGTGAGTGGGGTGGGTGGGTATTTTGGGATCAGGTTAGCCATACTGATTTGGGAGAGGCATTTGATGCAGTTCCCATTTAAAAGCAAATCTATCCAATTCACACTTTCCAGAGCAATATGTGAACCAAAATATATCCATCCATTGAAATTTGCACATCTCTGAAGTTTGCAAGGTAGCTCTCAAAGTAATGTGCACACAAATGCATATACGAAGGTAAACTGTGCGCAATAATGCCTATGCTAGTGAAAATAACACAAAAAATGCATTATATGGAGGGAGGTTTATTTGCACAAATGTGTATATTAGGAAAAACTGTGTGCAAAAATGGATAAATTTGCAATAAAATATTGATGAATTTTCATCAGAACATTAAAAAACAAACTGATGTGGAAATGTGGAGAACCAAACTTAAGATTGGAAAAATGAGAAATAGAGAGAAATCATAGCTCAGTTGATAAAGCATGAGACTCTTAATGTCATGGTTGTGGATTTAAGCCCCACACTGGGCAAAAGAGATTCCTGTATTGTGGGGGGTTGGACTAGATGACCCTTGTGGTCCCTTCCAACCCTACAATTCTATGAACCAAAACTGACATATTCACCCATCTGTAGTCCAGAGAGGGTATCCTGAGGTAGCAGCACAGAGAGAAGCAGCCGCATGCGGCATAGCCTGGTCCACAGACTCCAGCTTCCTAAGGACTGCACCCTCAGGTAGCCTTGTGCAGCCAGTGGGGGAGATGGGCACCTCCATCCCTTACAGCCAAGGATGGCTGAACGTTTTCAGGCCAAGAGCTGCATTGCCTTCAACCATCTGAGGGTCACATGTCAAAACAGGCATGGTGTGTGTAGGCAGGTGTATGTGACCAGAAAATGCAGTTCTCGGTCAAGATTGCCTTCCAAAAGACTTCCCCATCAGCTTTTTGACCCGGTTTCAAAATAATGTTTTACTATTCATCATTCATGATTAAATTCACCCCTCTCACCCATCCAGTTCTCCAAAACCCAAGCTCCAAAATGACATAGAAAGGCTCTAGCGTTTGCAGCCAGAGGCTGTGGGCAATTGCAAGGCTCCATAAACTTTGGCTGCAAATGACAGCTTTCTGCAGCCAGGAGGTGGCTGTTCCTGGCCGCTGGAACCCTCTCATTTGCAGAGGTTTAAAGGTAAGTGGCTTGTGAGGATGTGTGCAGGTGGGTATCATTCAAATTGGCTCTGAAAGGAGCCAAGCTGTCGAACAGGTCAGTTTATTTCTGAGTCAATCCAAAACACAAATTGCCTGCCCATCTTTACTCTGTGCTGTTCTTGGGCTCAGGAGTCACTTCTTTTGGCCTGAGCTTCCCTCATATACACAGGACAGAACTGGCCAGTTCCAAGTGCATTCAAGAGAAGAAGACACATTGGAAGTGGGACAGTCAAAAGGTTCAGCTGTGGCAAAGCACTGCATCCTGTCCCCATTATTTGCAGTCTTTCACCAAGGTAGGGGGAACCTTTGTTGTCCAATCCTATGGTGGATGAGGTCAGAAGCAAAAGTAGGCGGAAAGTTTGTGTGACTCTTACCTGTGTACACAAGGTACACAGGTACCTTTTGTGCATTCCAGCTGCACAAAATGGGAGGCTTTTGCTTTGTTTTTGTTTTGTTTTGTTGGAAGGGTTGCAAAACTTTCTGCTCCTACCTACACAATGCCCATTGTTGTTGTTTAGTCATTTAGTTGTGTCCAACTCTTCATGACCCCATGGACCATAGCACGCCAGGCACTCCTCTCTTCCACTGCCTCCCGCAGTTTGGTCAAACTCAAGAGCCAATTTGAATGATACCCACCTTCATGGATCAATGCCTTGTCGTGGCGAAGGGGCTTGAATAACTCAAAGAAGCTATGAGCTATGCCATGCAGGGCCACCTAAGATGGACAGGTCATAGTGGAGAGTTTTGACTAAACGTGATCCACCTGGAGAAGGAACTGGCAAGCCACTCCAGTATCCCTGCCAAGAAAACTCCATGGACAAAGGCACAATGCTCATAATACACTGTAAAAAAGCATGAAAAGCTCAGTTTAAGATTCTGTTCAATTATATGATTCATAGAATTATAGAGTTGGAAGGGATCCCAAGAGTCCTCTAGCCCAACCCCCTGCCATGCAAGAATCTCAGTTAAAGCATCCATGATATTCAAAGGAACACAGAAACCTGCCTTATAAAAAGACAGACCACTGGTCTATGTAGCTCAGCTTTGTCAATGCTAACTGGCAGTTGCTCTCCATGGTTCCAGCCAGGGGTTTCTCACAGTTCTGTCTGGAAATGCTGGGGACTGAACCTGAGACCTTCTGCATGCAACACATGTGCTCCATCACTGAGCCACACAGCCCTTCCCCAAAGAAGGGGATAAAAGAATGAATAGGATAAGGATTGATAAGATAATGAACAAAGAGAAAAGGACTTATAGAACGAATTGTGTTGGGATGCTGGGAATGTGGTACTTTGGATGAAGGCTTATTTCAGGTGTTGTGGAGTTGCCCCAACACCCAAAGCTATTCAACACACTAGATTTCTCACATAATTAACTAGATAACAAGGATTAGACTAGACTTTCAGTGCTTTGACTTTACTCTCAAAGTACATACAGAATGTATCAAACAATGGAAGTGAAAATGTGATTGTCAATCTTTTAATTGGGGCAAGGATTGTCCATGCAAGACACTGGGAAAATCCAACTATTGCATCTTTAAAGAATGGCTACTGAAAGCATTAGGAACTGCATGCATGGTTAACCTAAAAGAAGAAATGGACAAATTATATAAACCAATTCCCCTGGCTGCTCTGCCACATGGCATTCTTTTGTCTTACATTGGAACATTCATTTTGAGTCTAGGGAGATTAAATATGTCTGTATGTAGGGATTCTTGAACTGGGTATGTAAATATTATTATTATTATTATTATTATTATTATTATTATTATTATTATTATTTAAAAAGCATGAAAAGGGACCAACCCATGCCCCATCATAGTCAAATGACTTGCTCTTTTAACCAATTGTCTTGTTCTGTCTCTCTCCCCTCCCTCTCTTTCTGTTGTTGTTAGTGCTCTAAACACATGTAAATTATTATTATTATTATTGCTCTGGCTCAGTGGTAGAGCAACTGCATTGCATGCAGAAGGCATCTCCAGGTATTATTATTGCTGTTATCATTATTATTACTGATTTATTAATTGCCTTCTAAACAGGGCCAGCCCATCCATGAGGCAAGGTGAGGCAACCGCCTCAGCTGGCAGGATTCACCGGAGCAGCAGATTCCAATGTTGATCTTTCTTCCCATCCCCCACCCCTTGTTCCTGATGTAAAACTTTCCTCGCCCCTTCTTCCGTGGCAGAGAGAGGGGTCCATTTAATCATGTACACCCCCCTGGAGCTTCTTGGAGAAAAAAAGGGGGATAAAAATGCAATAAATAGATAAACAAATATAATCAACAGTAGGAAAGATGAGAAACTGAGAGAAGCTGAAACTGACAGATTTGTCTATTACTAATCTCCCCATTGTTTCCATGCACCTACCTTCCCACTCCTGCCCCTCCCCATTTCATTTCAAGAAGTACCCCCCCCCCCGAACTCAATTGCTGCTCCCATTTGGTAGATATAAACATACCAACAACAGCCATCCGCTTGTGAGCCAAGGAAAGCTGCTGTGTCGGAAACCCTTCAATTTTCTCCCTCCCCTCTTATCTCTCTCTGGGCAGAAGAGAGGCCTCCGACAATGGAAGAGAGCACTTCTACTCTTCAACAAAACATTTGAGAAAGGGATTGAGGATGGCATGGCGAGGGGGGGGGGCGAGGAAAGAGAGAAGCTTTCCTTCACAAAAATAAATGTATTGACCTGGAGATAGACAAGTGGAGCTCGGCTCCTTCCCCGCTACTGTCTCCGTTTCCCGGACTTGGCAGAGGATGTCTGATGAATCAGACATTCAAGCATCAAATAAACAGAATTTGCCTCTTTGGGTGATTATGACAACTCTGTGAAGCGATAACACTTTGTCAAAGCACACACACACACACACACACACACACACACACACACACACACACACCCTGAATCAGAATCACAGAGCACCGGCCCTTGGTTTTCTCGTCCCAGCAGCCTGAGACGGAATCAAGGGATTTAAAACAAAATATGGAATAAATGACCTTTCCTCACCCACCCCCTCCGCCACCTCACCAGTTTAGCTTTTGCCTTTTTAAATTCCCTGGGCCATATCCTCAGCTGGCGTCAGCCAACATTGCTCTGCTGCCTCTTACGGAAGAGTGGCATGGAGTAAAGGTTTGGCCAACAGAATCAATATGCAGTAAGGGGGCTTATCTCCTTCCCACATCCCTATCTCTCATTTTCAGCAGGTGCAGAGGGCATTCACGCATTGCAGTCCCAGGGAACACTCTGCACTGCTCCCTCAAAGCCCTTTTCTGCCTGCTGCTCAAATCTCTGTGGACTATTGTTCCTACCCGCCCCTTCGCTTTTAATTGACTTTGTATTGGTTTTACCATAAAAATAATATAACCTTATTACTGAGTGAGACAGGCCATAGAAAGCATTCTCGGGAACATCTATTGCTTCTTTTTTACTGCCGTGTCACCTCAGAGAGGGGTGGCCTAATGAGAAAGCTGCACAGCCAGAGCCAGCCCTACGGTTAGGCAAAGGGAGGCAGTGGCCTCAGGCAGCAGATGCTGGGGAACAGGTGGGGAGACACAGGAAGACACAGCTGTATGTGCCACATATGGGTTGCCCTGTGTCCCCTAAGGTAGACTGCTGTTCTTGGGTGTGGGGGACGGTTCTGCTGAGATTCAACTGCCACTCTGGCAGGCATTTGTATGTGGCACCCTTTACCTCAGGCAAACTGACCCTGTGCGCAGCCATGACCCAGCAATCCAGAAATATGGGTAATGTGAGGGTTGGGTGGGCATGAGAGGCTGTGTGTGTGGTCCACCTGACAGAGTGATGCTGTTGGGTTTGGAACCAGGAGATGGCTCACCTCTTATTTCATCCTTGGAGTCACATTCTCTCTCTTTCAATACCCCAATTATAAACAGGGAATAGTTTGGGTTACAGAAACCCAACCTCTACAGAATGTTGCTAGCCAGTGTGGTATAGTGGTTAAGAGCAGTAGACTCGTAATCTGGGGAACCGGGTTCGTGTCTCCACTCCTCCACATGCAGCTGCTGGGTGACCTTGGGCTAGTCACACTTCTCTGAAGTCTCTCAGTCCCACCCACCTCACAGGGTGTCTGTTGTGGGGGAGGAGGGGAAAGGAGATTGTTAGCCGCTTTGAGACTCCTTCGGGTAGTGATAAAGCGGGATATCAAATCCAAACTCTTCTTCTTCTAGTCTTGTTTGTGAAAGCTCTTTCAGGTGCCTTCAGATAGTTTGCTTGGCCAGGAACCCCCAAACTTAGATAAAATGCAGTGGCTAGATAAGCATTCTGTTGTGCTGTAATTCTTTAAGTTCCTCCCAAAATTCATAGCCCAGGCAGGAATTGGCTATGTTGAAATTATCTGAGCATGCTGATGGGAGTTGTAGTCCAAAACCCATGGACGACACTCTACAAAGTTTTCTACATCTGATTTCCCTGCTGGTCTCAGCAATGAGGCGGCCACTGCTGCTCTTGCTGTTTCTTTGACTCCCTTGGCTGCACCCGATCCAATCTGGGTCCCATTCCCAGCAAATTTGGGAAGAGGGAGGGCAGGCAATTAGTAAATGAATCATTGAGCTTTAGCAGCGCAGAACTGTCAAATGGAGATGGTGATAGGCAGCATTATCATTGCTCTGTGGGGCACCTGGGACCAAAAAGCTTGAGGAGAGACAGAGGAAGAAAGAGAGGGGATAAATATATAAAAGTGAGGGAGATAGCAGTGAACAAGATAAGTGTTTTTTGTTTCTCAATGGGAGGCTGGCACAGAGACAGAATCTAAACCATAAAGACAACAATGAGGTGTGCTATAGAGCAGCTTGGAATGCTCTCTTTTAATTAGCTGACAGTACAAAGAAAACCACTTTCATCCTCAAAAGGAATACTTTTGTATGGATATCATATAGCTGCTCCATCAGTAATAATCAGCAGCAAGTGTTTATGAATCTACTCTGTGGCCAGGAAACTTTAGGTTCCCCCAGCAAGGACTAGAATGCTGTGCCACCAATGTCACAATTCACTCCAGAGTAAAGGACCCATTAAATTTGCCGGCTGCAATCAGCAACATCCACATTGCAAAGCCCAAGCCTTGCATCCCAGCAAGTCCTGCAGCACTGCAAAGGATCCTGGGTAGCCTCTTCCTCAATTAGGCTCCGCAGCCAATTCAGCTTGAGAGCTGCATTCCATTCAGGGATAAATGTTTTTGAATAGATGCAGCTAAGTAAGTAATCCTCTCTCGTCTGATCTCCCCAATATGGCCAAATTCTCTGAGGGCTGGAGGGGATTCGTGAGACAGCACTAATCTCTCCTGGCAAATCAACCTCCGCTCTTGCTCTCAGAAATCTAGGGGCATTGTCAATATTCTCTATCCAGGAAGGGCCCATCGTCTTGACTGGGCTGCTGGTAGCAAATAAAGGCAAAAAAGATCCCATTGTGAAGAGAGAAAGTTCAAGAATCTGCGGCCCAAATTTATTCTTACTTTCCTCTTCCCAGGAAGCCCCTTCAGCAAGGTTGGGACCTGTGAGGTCATTTCAGGTGAGCCATGCCTACCTGTGTGACACCTGACACCACACTTGTTACCAGGTGCAGGGCAGGTAAAGATGGGGCTTGGCTGAAAGGGGTTTGCATGCACAGGTGACCAGCTGCTCAGTGTTGCTGCAAAGGCCTGCTCAAAGGGCTTTGTAAGGCTCGACCAGCAGCAAGAATCTCTCCTGGGGATTCAGCCTGGGACCTTCTACATGCTCTCCCACTAAGCTATGGCCCTCCCCCAAAGCACATATATTTATTCATACACATAGGTAAAGGTAAAGGGACCCCCGACCATTAGGTCCAGTCGTGACCGACTCTGGGGTTGCGCGCTCATCTTGCGTTATTGGCCAAGGGAGCCGGCGTACAGCTTCCAGGTCATGCGGCCAGCATGACTAAGCCGCTTCTGGTGAACCAGAGCAGCGCAAGAAAACGCCGTTTACCTTCCCGCTGGAGTGGTACCTATTTATCTACTACTTGCACTTTGACGTGCTTTCAAACTGCTGGGTTTGCAGGAGCTGGGACCAAGCAACGGGAGCTCACCCTGTCGCGGGGATTCAAACCGCCGACCTTCTGCTCAGCAAGCCCTAGGCTCTGTGGTTTAACCCACAGCGCCACACGTGTCCCATTCATACACATAACCTAAGAGTAATTCTTAGGTGACTTACAACTGAATAATCAAGCAGGCCCATGACAGTGAAAACCCCATTTAAACCAGTTCAGTTTATTGAGCAACATCATTTCCAAAGTGTTTGGTTCTAAGTTCTAAGTTCATGGTTCTGAGTTAGCTATGTCCATGAATTTCAGTGGGTCTACTCTGAGTATGACTAACATTGGATACCACCTTTTCTTTTTAAAGAGACTTTGGAGTCATCCTAAATATTTTGGCTGCTGTGGCATCTGGTACTGTTTTTTTTACATCATTGTATTTTATTCCATGGTTGTAGGTTGTTGGGTTGTTGTTGTTTTTACTGGATTTATTGTACATTGCTCTGATCTCCTGAGGAATGAAGATATAAACGATTTTAAATAAATACATTTTCCAAGACTGCTAGTGTCTGGTGTTACAACTGGAGCAGGGCAGCTGAGCCTGAGCAGCAGCTTGGGTCTCATAAGAAGGCTCTTCTGGGGCTAGGAGCCTAATATTTATTGTAGGCTTGGCCAATCCAGGGGCTGGATACTGCCAGCCAATCACAAATGACGATACTGCTCTTTCTTCTTTATTTTTTTAATAAGAATTTTAATTGATTTTCCAGAAGACTGAAATATACAAAAAACAAAACAAAAACAAAACAACAGCGCAAATACAAAAATACAAAAAAGATTTAAAAAAAGAAAAAAAGAAAAACATCTTATTTGTAATCTTTACAATATCATCTTGGACTTCCCCGACTCCCCCCACTCTGGGTCCCTTATAATAACCATGTAGGCAATGTTCTCTAACTCTGCTATTTTCCTTTACACATTACAATCTTATCCTTTTTATTACTCCACTATCCATATCCAATCTTACCAATTTTCCTTTATCTTAAATTTCTTCCCATCGCTTAATACTTTACCAGAAATGCAATTATTGTTCAAATCTTAAAATTCTATTCTCCTTTCTTAATTATTCATATTTAGAGCCATCCCCCCCTTTTGCCGGTACCAAATTTCCCAGACATCCCAGCGAATTCCTAATATCAAGCCAGTTTCAGACCATTTAAATCCACCCAATCCAATATCTCTTTATAAATCACCCCATTCCCACCCTTTCCCACCAAACCCCTCGAATTTGTTTCCAGATCTTCAGCCGTCTCTTCCATGCTACACCTGTTGCCCAGTCCCCTTCCACTGTCTTTACATTATTTTTTGATTCTGTGGAAAGAAACCAGTCCTTTACAATGTCCAATTCCCGAACAACTTCAAATTCTCCCCTTTTTTTATCCAGTTCCCAGTGCAGACTTTGGACTCCATCTCTCACTAGGAGTCCAGCAGTATACACTGTTTCTTTTTTGAGGCCTCCTTGTATCAAACCAAAGTCCTGTTCCACATCTCTCACTTGTGAAACAATGTATCCTTCGTCTTTTCCCTCTTCTTCCGGTATTTGTGTTTGGGCATCTTGTAGATCCTCTTTATTCATTAAGTTCATATCTTTTTCAGATCCATTTTTTGCATCACAGCAGTCATTTCTTTCTCTCCACACTTTGGTAGTCTCTCTCAATTGCTCGTTATCCTCATCCAGTTTTTGTTTAATCTCCAACAGTAACACAGAGATCCTTTGCCAAGCCAGGTCCTGTGATGATGTTGTTATGGCTACAGCCATCTTTGACATCTCAAATTTCATATGAGTCCAGCAGAATGTGCGGCCGGAAATGGCAGGGATCAAATTTCATCTTCTCTAACGCCATTTTTAAGTCCAAACTGCATATATTCTTCCTTAAACACCATTTTCCAGATAATTTCTAAAAGTCTTACTCAATCCTTTTAATATTTTTTAAACATTCTTTGTTATTGCCATAATCTAAGCACCATTCACTGACACATCCGGAAACCCGGGACCAGCTTCCAGAAGGGCTTTCTTTTAATAAATCGTCATTTTGCAGGATTTCCCACTTAATCAGTCCTCTCCCCTGTACCTGCAACAGAGGAGGGTTTTTATGTCCACTTTCCGATAAATTCAATGTCTCCCACTTTATCAGCTAGGGATTATTTCATTGCTTTGCAGTCTCTCAAAGGGGGGGGGGGGGTAATCGACTTCCTTTTTAAATCACCCCCTGCAGCCAATTCTTGATTTTTTTCAATAATTTTTTCCAAATGCAGCTTTTTGCTAGCAGGTTTGAATATAAAATCATTACTTGAAAAAAAAAGGGAAGAAATCCACCGCTCTCCGCTGCCGACACGTAGCTTCTCTTCACGAGGGTGACGGTTACGCTCAATATGGCCCCCGCGACTCCACTCCGACTCTCTCCGGGGCTCTAAGGCTTACCGGGGAGTTGAGGGATCGTGTTTTCAGGACTCCGCTGAGCTTGTTCGTCCCCAGGAAGCTCGACCTGAGGCTCTTTTGGGGAGGTGAGGCGCTATCTCACCTTCCCCTCCCCCTCGCGAAGCCGGGTTGCCTCGGAGCTCGAGGCAAACCCCGCCGGCTTCAGCGCTTGCGGTGGCCGGAAGTCTGCTCTTTCTTCTTTAACCCAAAGACCTGTTTCTTCACAAACCCCCTTTCTCAAGATTATTTGAGAGAAGCCATAATTTCACTCCAAATTTCAAGACTCTAGTCTTAAAGCAAGTCTGCTTGGTCTATTTCAGCTGGGACAGCAATTCCCAATGACACATTTGCATTGGCTAATGAATGCAACTGAAAGAGGGGCTAATGCAAATCATCAGCATTAATGATAATAAGAATAGTTGTTATTATTACTATTATAAAAGTACTTGGTGTTGCTGTCAGTGCCTTTTCAGAAGAGGATTTTAGAGTCTTGTAAACATTAATTAATTAGGCAACAAAAGGAAGCTAATGAGGGAGCTTGTTCAGATCAGTTCTTGACTGTTCAGTGTTGTTCCAGTAAGCACCAGGGGGAATTTAACTCAGTTTGCTCCATCCTTGATGACTGGCAACTGAATGTGTGAACCACCTTCACTGAAAAGCATAGGGAATTTCTGTCTGTTGCGTTTGACATGTGTTGGCTTTTTCACACATACAAGTGATCACTTAATGCAGCCCTCAAATGTTAAGCATGCGTGAGTGATGGGTCAACCAAGTATTTGCTTGTGTGCAGGAAACAAGGTTGTTTTTCAGCATGTATGAAACTTAACCCTAAATATCTCTGTGCACATGGCATACTGTAGGAAGCATCCAGTGTCCTGTTGAAGGGCTGTGTGGCTCAGTGATAGAGAATCTGCTTTGCATGCCCTCCATGGTTCAGTCCCAACATCTCCAGGGAGAATCCAGGTGAAAACTTGATCAGGTAGGTGGATCATGAATGCTACCCTAGACTACAGAGGATAGAACAGGCTTCCTCAACCTCGGCCCTCCAGATGTTTTTGGCCTACAACTCCCATGATCCCTAGCTAGCAGGACCAGTGGTCAGGGATGATGGGAATTGTAGTCTCAAAACATCTGGAGGGCCAAGGTTGAGAAAGCCTGGGGTAGAACTATGGCAGCCAATAGGGCGGAGGCAAATTTTCTCTTCTAAAAGTTCCTATTTTGGCACAGCAGAAATACTGCAGATCTTAGCCTGTGTAATACCATTGTTTTTATCGTATGGGAGATATATTTGATTCAGTCCACATTTAAAGGTAAACTTACTTAGAATCATAGAATCATAGAGTTGGAAGAGACCACAAGGGCCATCCAGTCCAACCCCCTGCCAAGCAGGAAACACCATCAAAGCATTCTTGACATATGCCTGTCAGGCCTCTGCTTAAAGACCTCCAAAGAAGGAGACTCCACCACACTCCTTAGTAGCAAATTCCACTGCCGAACAGCTCTTACTGTCAGGAAGTTCTTCCTAATGTTTAGGTGGAATCTTCTTTCTTATAGTTTGAATCTATTGCTCCGTGTCCGCTTCTCTGGAGCAGCAGAAAACAATCTTTCTCCCTCCTCTATATGACATCCTTTAATATATTTGAACATGGCTATCATATCACCCCTTAACCTTCTCTTCTCCAGGCTAAACATACCCAGCTCCCTAAGCTGTTCCTCATAAGGCATTGTTTCCAGGCCCTTGACCATTTTGGTTGCCCTCTTCTGGACACGTTCCAGCTTGTCAGTATCCTTCTTGAACTGTGGTGCCCAGAACTGGACACAGTACTCCAGGTGAGGTCTGACCAGAGCAGAATACAGTGGTACTATTACTTCCCTAGATCTAGATGCTATACTCCTATTGATGCAGTCCAGAATTGCATTGGCTTTTTTAGCTGCTGCATCACACTGCTGACTCATGTCAAGTTTGTGATCTACCAAGACTCCTAGATCCTTTTCACATGTACTGCTCTCAAGCCAGGTGTCACCCATCCTGTATTTGTGCCTTTCATTTTTTTTGCCCAAGTGTAGTACCTTACATTTCTCCTTGTTAAAATTAATCTTGTTTGCTTTGGCCCAGTTGTCTAATCTGTTAAAGTCATTTTGAAGTGTGATCCTGTCCTCTGGGGTATTAGCCACCACTCCCAATTTGGTGTCATCTGCAAACTTGCTCAGGATGCCCTCAAGCCCATCATCCAAGTCATTGATAAAGATGTTGACTAAGACTGGGCCCAAGACAGAACCCTGTGGCACCCCACTAGTCACTACTCTCCAGGATGAGGAGGAGCCATACTTAATTCACACTTCCTGAAACAATGCGAAATTCCTTTGAAATTCTCACTTCTTTGAATTTTGCAATGCTATTCTCAAGTAAGGTCCCCCGTCCCCATCCCCCACTGCACATACTGGGGCAAACTGTACATGAAAATGGAAACATTTGAGAAAATAACATACATAACATGCACTGTGTTAGGGGAAATAGTTGGGCAAAAATGTGTGTATTAGCATCAATTCACACCCAAATGCTGATGAATTTTTACGAGACTGCTTCAGCTTTTCCAGGAACATTTGTGTAAAGCAGTGAGTCCATTTGATTCAGCTTAGATAGGTTTTTGAATGCTCAGAACCGCTCTGTGCCACTCTGTCCTGCTCCTAGCACAGTGCTGAAACTAAATACCCATGGTAGCACTAGTATATCTGTGTGGAGGTCTGTATTGGAACTGACAAGCCAGTTGGAGCAAAGAGCACTGATAAGCCAATGTCAGCATGATCCCATTATCTGAGACTGGTATTAGTGGGAGAGACCAAAGACGTGGCATAAATTGCCAGCCTTTACCAGCTTTGTTAATTGCACGAGAGCTGAGCCTGGCACATAAACACCCCGCCAACCATTCATCAGCATTCCCTCCTTGCCACCCCCTAAAGCTCAGAGGCAGATGATAAAGTCTTTCCATTTCGATGCCGGAGAGCTCTGAGAATCCCCGAAGAAACAGTAAATCCCCCTTTAGCTTGGAACTGATTACACACCTCACTTTTGTAAGAGCGTGATAAAGGCTTCGGTGGAAACCCAGTCGGCAGTATACCTCCCCCTCCCCTCCAAACCAAGCGTTGCAGATCTTGCCAACAGATCCAGAGACCTTAATTCACAACAAACACCCTGGCCCTCGTGAGGGCTCCAAGTTACCCGTCCCTGCTCTTTATGTTTTCTTTGTCTACACTCTCCAAGCCCCTGACCATTATAGTTCCCACCCCTGGTCCTTCCCAGGCTCATTACTTCTATTACTGAGAAGCAGAGTTGGGTCTGTCCCAAGGGGGCACTTGGGAGGGATCTCCAGTGAATGGAAGCTCCTTGACAGGGGCGCTTATATGTTGCATCTGTTTGCAAACCAACATTTGTTTTATGCACATTAACAATTTTAAGTGCATACATAAGGAATCAGTGTGAAGAAAGAAAGAAAGAAAGAAAGAAAGAAAGAAAGAAAGAAAGAAAGAAAGAAAGGAAGGAAGAAAGAAAGAAAGAAAGAAAGAAAGAAAGAAAGAAAGAAAGAAAGAAAGAAAGAAAGAAAGACCCATGAGGAAAGAAAACCCAAGAAAGTATATTGCATTTGCAGGTCATCTGCAGGTAAACACTTTGACTTGATTACAAACATACTTCAATATGCCACACCACTGAAATACAAGTCACATCTTAGCTAGGAGTCTTGCATATAGCCAGAGAAAGTTGAAGTTTGAGTTTCTGGAGCTGATGAGGAAGAAGTAGAAACTTGATAGGGCTGCCTGCGCACTTGCCCCTGCTCAGTGTAAAGATTTGTAATGGAAAGGATATTACAAAAAAAAAAAAAGCTTTCATTATACCTCCTCACAAAGAAGCTGATTCTGTAAAAGTCCCAGCCACTGAAACTTCCTATCACAAGGAGATGCTACTATATCTTCATACTTCTCTAGTGATCAGCAGGTACTGGGATATGTGTGTACCAGTTTTCACCTTCTTGAAAAACTGGAAGTACTTTAAGCATTTGGGAATATAACTCATGCCCCCTGTTCCTAGGGAGAGATTTACAAATGGCAAATCCTCATTTCATGCTTTGTTAGCAATTAGTGTGTCTTCAGCTATACACATAATAAATACAAGCTTTATAGGGTGCCTATAAATATAGTACTATTATTATTTACAAATTTCTTAACCACGGTTCATCATAAGGTCCCAGGGTGGGTTATAGCAATTTAAAACTCAATATAAAAAAAAAATTATTGTCACAGACGGATTATGTATGTTTTGTTAAACATTTTCAAGTAGTAAAAATGTCCCATATTCATAGGAAAATAATTGCTAATGTGTCTCTTTCAGATTAGGGTCATATGTGTACAAAATTCAACAGCCCCCCCCCTCTCTCACACACACACAGGGACTTAAAACTATTTGTGATATAATTTGAGTTTCCCCACTTTGAGAGAATTGTGTATAAATGTCCATTTTCCATTGCTGTGAGTAATCCAGGTATCTCTTGCATGTGCCATGTAGAACCAGCTGCTCAGGCCCCTAGCACCCGGCTCAGTATCCTGGGAATTTCAGTTCCCCACTTCCCCAATGAGTGAGTGGGGCCCAGGTGCCTCCACCTATGCACAGGGGGCAGATGATTCTCTTTTGTTTCCATGATCTACAGCAGTTCCTTTCCCTTCTCTCTTGTGACCTTTATTTTAAAGCAAAGAAAACAACCTGGATAGTTGCAATCTGGAGTACATGGATTCTAACGAGGCAGGTAACAGTTGGGATCCATTAAATTTAGATTTGTAAAAGAAAAAAGAACGAAAAGAATTGTGGCTCGGCACACTATACATTTTCCTTCCTTCCTTCCAGGAGAAAAAGAAAGACTATTTCAAAATTGCTGTCATACTCCCTGGCTGATCCAGAGATGGAAAGAAAGAGGCAGAATTAAGTGCTTTGGAAAGCTGGCAAGGATTCCTCTGGGGGCTTTTTCTAAAATCTCTATTTTCCACCCCACCCTCCCATCAAATATTAAAAATGAGATTATTGTCAATCTGCTGACAATTTAGTCTCCCCCCCCCACCAGGTGTTCCTGCCTTCGTAACATGAATCACTGGCCCCAGGCTTGGGGGGGGGGCATCCTTCTTGGTCAAATGAGGAGCATTCGAGGCTTCATGTCCTGCTTTTAGCCAACTTTGGACCTCTAGTCTGGGTGGAAGCAACAGTAGATCTCCCTGGCAGTGCAACACATGGGGCGGGGGCTTTTGATCTGATTCTTTTATGGGAAGAAGATGTTGATGAGCTAAAAATAATTGCTAGGCCACATTGTGTCAGCAGGTTGCATTGTCTCGTTGCACACAGAGGCATCTGCTGGCGCGCATGCATGCAGGCAGGAAGATTTGCAAGTACACTCTGCAAACAATGGCACTAGCTCCCACATCGGCTCCCGTTGCTTAGATACTTAACACACCTTACACATCTGAACTCTAGTGCTTGCTTTGTCTTCCTCTCCAGAGCCAGCTTCGTCAAGAGAGGGGGCTGGGAAAGAGGCCATCGCTACTCCACCCCCTTCATCAGTGGTGGGCAGGGAGCAGCTAAACCGAGTGTGTGTGCCAAAGCTGACATGAGATGACTCATCTAAGCAAGCCAAGCCACATGTAGGGATGAGATGTTCGATTTGAATTTTAATGAGAATCTACCAAAGCCATGCTTCCCGAAGAAACACAGGAACTGAGACGTGGATATATTTCAAGATTCACACTCCTCTGGACTTGGCAATACAGTTGTCCGATCAAACACCCCATGCCAAAATGCATATACTACAGAGACACTGTGCTAAAAAATTGCATATGCTAGATAAAATAGCATAAAGCATCAGCTTCGGAAATATCACTTGTAAAAATGCATGTAAGGCCAAATGACATTCAAAAATACATATCTCAGACCTTCTGGAGGCTGACACCAATCAGTTACTGCTGTTGGGCCAGAGCTGTTGCCCAACTCTGCAGCCGCTGTCTCCTGTGCTCTGAGGGATAACAAAGTCTGAGGAATCTTGCAAAGCAACATCTTCTACCTAATAAAGTCTAGTAACAGGAAACAATGCCTGCACACCATCAATGTCTTCCTTTGAGCTTGGGTAAGGGAGCTGAGGAGAATATGAAACCTTCAGTCTGCTTATCAGACTCTCATCATTCTTCTTCATTAAGCAGATTCCTGTCCCTTCAGGTCATGACCTGAACCTCTCAGATCTCTGAGTGTGGGCCCATTTATTCTACTCATCGGGATATAGGACCCTCCCTATCTCAGAAAGTTATGGGAGTTGTAGTTCAACAACATCTGGAGGGCCACAGCCCCTACCATCTCTGGTATAATCAAAATTCTTTTCAACTTCCTCAAAGTGCCCCAAATATTTTGTCTGACCAGAGGTGGGGTGCTCTAGAGGTCTAGGTATGTCCCATGGGCCATGAATTAGCTACCCCTGCACTCGAGACATTTCACAAATCCTACTGAAGCCAGCTTTGCTATCCTAGAAAAGCCCCAAGTGTTTCTCTCAAGTAAGAGCCCCAGGGTCCAATTTGGATTTTAATTTAGGACATAGTTTAGGCATTCCCAGCTTCGGCATTCCACAGGACCTGAAATCCTCCCTTCTCCCCGCTCTCTGCCCTTTATCAGCTTCCCTTCAGCTTGGCAAGCTGCCACCCCAGTGAGCAAAAGAAATCTGCACTTAAGCATGGATATTTAAAGCAAATGTTGGGGTGAGAATTCAGTCTCTAAGTGGGAGGGCAATATGCTGGTTTATATATTAGCAGCAGCCAGGATGATATCAGCAGGCTCGGCAAAATGCAGAGGATCTCAAGAGTTGCAGTCGGGGGCGAAAGGGGACCGGCAGCGAGGTGACAAATAATGACGCCTTTCCTCCTTCGTGTCTAAGCAAGGGCTCCAGATGCATTTCTGGAAAACAACCTGCCTCTCTCTTCTACTCATCCCCCAATTAGTCCCTCCCGGAGCTCCAGGAAGCTCTGAGCCGCTGGTTGCAAGAAGGCGTCTCTCCAACAGAGAAGTTGATGCTATAAATTCCTTTCCTCCCTCCTGCTTATAATAATTATTATTATTACTTGAGGAGTAAAATGAGCAAGTTGCAGCTTTTGGGTGATTATATACTATATATATATCTAATATCAAAGGGGGGCCGCAATATATCTCAGATTTCACTACATAATGGAATTCTCCCTTATATATATATATATATATATATATATATATATATATATATATATATATATATATGAATTCTTGGCATAATGGGCAGCCCTGCTTAACCTTGGGTGCAATTGCATTTGCTCGCAAGCCTCTCTTGGGCGCCAGGTCTTGAAAGAGCTATGCTGGACAGATTGGAATTCACCAGCCAGCCTGTGCCCATCTGTAGCCACAAAGCCCAACTCATTTCATGAACACATGAAGAAGAAGAAAAGGAAAACAAAATCCCATTGATTTCGACAATGGAAAATCTGGACTCTTTGTTGGGAACTGATGGGAGCCAGCCACAAGCCAAGATTACAACCTCTTCTGGGAACTAGCAAATCATGGATGTCCCGACCAGCCAGCTGAGCCTGGTAGCTAATAAATCACCAAGCCATAGTGTTGCCCTATCCCTTGCTCTCTACTTTGTTGGCAGAGATCTACACCAGTTGCCTTTCTGAAGGCAATATATCCTTCACAGGACAAAACTATAAGGAGAGGGAACCCTGGAGGCTGTATGGTCAGCTGAGGCTCACATTAAGGCATCCAGCTTGTTGGCTGTATTTTCAAGCTCCCCTCTGGCTCCATTTTTACAACAGCAACATCTGTATGGTGGAGGTTTTGCTGGAAAATGTGAAGACACAGCTAAGGTTTTGCAACAAAGTCTGATATTCATACTGTGAGGCAGCAGGATATTGATCTATTTCACTATTTGTTCTTACAGCCTACTCTTCACCAAATGGCCCCTTGGAGAGTTACAAAAAGATCATATTTAAAATATGTGGAAATTATCGTTAAGTTATAAAATAAAGCCACAAAACTAACCAGTGACAAAGTCAACCAAACAACAGGACAGAAGGAGGGAAGACCTCCGCTCTACTAAATGCAGGGGTAAAGAGATGCATCCTGACAAATGCACATATTGTGACATTGTATGCCTCAGAGGGGAAGACATTCCACGACCTGGGAGCCACCACAGAGATGACCCTCTCTCACACCACTGCCCTTTGAGCCACAGAGGGCTATAGCTATTATGATGCAAGTCCTCACCATTTAAAGGAGAAGCAGTTGCAAGCTCTGATGTCACTGAAATGTGCCTCTTAAGCGGAAGGGGCCTAGCCCACTCTAGAGCAGCAGGGCACTGGAACCATGAGGATCATCTGACAGACTTACTTCTGGAGCCTCAATCTTATCTCTTGAAGAAGGGGAATCAGGTTCCATTTCATGGCCCTGGCATTGCCAAGAGGGCCTCCTCAGCTTTCCTTAACACCAGGGCAGGTCAATGTAGGAGGATCTGCTCCTTCAGCTAGTGAAAGGGGACGCCACATGCCACCTATTTGGCGTCTGCTTGGAAGAAAGAGGATGGTTCAGATTTAATGTCTTAGCATAGAGATTTAATGCGTCTCTATCTTCTTATGGGTGCTAAGAGACTCTAGGGGATTTCTCAAGGTTCTGCTTCATTCCTTACGGAAGTCAGACATGCCTGTTTCTTCCACTCCCAAGCTCCTATCACCCAAGCTGCCATATTGGCCCTGGAGCAGGTGAGCATCTCTGCTAGAGAAGCGCTCTCTCTCTCTCTCTCTCTCCATCCCCCCCCCCAACACCTTGCCTCCTTCCCGTGAGCCAGGTCTTTTGCCCTGCTTTGTCACACATCAGGCGGCACCACCAAATAGCCAGATATGCACCAGTGACAAATGCTAAAGCAACCAAGCACCTGTGGTGTAGTGGGTAGAGTGTCAGGCTAGGACAGTGACGATGAACCTTTTAGAGACCGAGTGCCCAAACTGCAACCCCAAACCCACTTATTTATCGCAAAGTGCCAACATGGCTATTTAACCTGAATACTGAGGTTTTAGTTTAGGGGGGAAAAACGACTCATACATTAACATCTTTTGTCTTAAAAGAAAAACACAATAACAGAGCTTTCAATGCTGCAAACAACTTTTATTGAAAGGTAAAAGTTCGCATTATCATTGTTTGGGAAATCATGAAAAAGAGAATTACTCCCAGACAACATGGCCGTTTGATAATTTCCCTTCAAGAAACTCTTCTTTGGGAGATTTCAAAGCAGAAGCTGAATGGCCACCTGCCATGGATGCTGTAGCTTTGATCCCTGCATCGCAGTGGGGTTGGACTTAGATGAACCTCGGGTTCCCTTCCAACTCCCCACAATCCTATGAAAAAAAAACAGTCTCCTTTGCCCCCCCCCTGTGTATCCCCTAGCAGGGAGGATCTTGCACTTACCCATGGCGATGGGAGAGAGTTCAGCTCGAAAGTTTGCCTCGGTGCAGAACTGCCAGTAAGCCTGGCCGGGTTTTGCTCCTTCCTGCCCGAACGGGCTTTAGAAGTGCAGCCTGGAGGGCTAGCCATCAAATCATAGTATTGTGGGGAGTTGGAAGGGGTGACGGCATGCGTGACCACAGAGAGGGCACGTGCCATAGGTTCGCCACCACTGGGCTAGGACCTGGAAGACCGGTATTCAAATCCCCGCTCAAACTTGAAGCTCACTGGAGGAACTTGGGGCAGTCTAACCTACCTCACAGGGCTGTTGTGGGGATTAAATTGGGGGGGGGGAGAACCTTGAGCTCTTTGGGGAAAAGGTGGGATATAAATATAAATGCTGTGTGTGTGTCCCTAATGCCTAATCTATTGGAGGGTGGGGGTGATTCCCAGCTGCTGGCCAGCTTCCTAAAAGGTGGTTGTCAGTAGCTTGCACCAGAGAGCAAAGGAAATGGATGGTAGCCTGTGGCTTTGGGGCTGTGAATTTAATTTTCCACTCTTGGCATGGTATTAATTCATTCAGAGGGTGAGAGTATATTGTTTTGGCCACTCTGTTTTATCTTCTTCATAATCTGATTTAGAAGAAGGAATGGAGGAACTCAATGAAAAGAGACACAGTTAATAAGCTTGAGGGTCACAGGCTTGTTACTCATGTAGGTGGATGAAGCCGTGGTAGAAAATCACAGAAGATCAGCTGCTGGGGCAAGATGTATTTATAGCCGGCCAATCACATTTTCCCTGTTCCCTGCTTGTTTCTGTCACTTCTTGAAACCACCCTTGACAATATAGGGCCACCCCAGCCATTGTGGGTGGGAAATGAGGTGGCCACCTCAGGCAGCTGTTCTGGGTGTTATGAAAAGGCAGAAAATTGTATGTTTTAACAGTGTGGTGTAGTGGTCAGTGAAGCTGGACATGGGAGGCCAGGGTTCAAATCTCCACTTGGCCATGAGGTTCACTGGGGGACCTTGGGGCAGTAACTTCCTCTCAGACCTCACAGGGTAATTTGGGGAATTAAATGTATACCACTAACTTGAGCTCCTTGGAGAAAAAGGTAAGATATACGGTAAATGTAATAATGCAGTGTGTTAAGATTTTGGCCTTATTTCACTTGTGGCTCCCTGCATGGCCGTCTTAAGCATATCTGGCACCCTGGCGCCATGGTGCGATGATCCCTGCGGTGCCTCCCCGCTGCGGTTCCCAGCGTGGCTGTCTGGCAGGCGCAGTGTGCAGCGCAGCTGCTGCAGGCTCAGCAGTGCGGCGCCACCCAGCCTTGCCGTAGGGCCGGCCCTGGCTCCCTGGCCCTAAAGACAGAGCTGACTAACATTTGGGGGCCCACAGGAACTGTGATCATTTTGGGGAAGGGCAGCAGTTCTATGCACTCTTAGGCTGAAAGCAGACATTGCAGAAATCAAGTGGCTCCTGCTAGGAGACCATGCCCTGGGGACCAAAGGCAAGGCTGGACTCAGACTGACTTCTAAAGAAGAGCAACATTCTGATGTTGCTTCAGCATCAGTCAAGCATCAACTGAGCCTTATATAGGAGTAGCAGTCTTCTTCTTGTTTTCTTTTTAAACATATTTCTTGGTTTACAAAAGTATGTGCAATGTCTCTTTTTTCAAGTTACGTTTTCTACATATCAGTTTCATTTGTTGAGGCATTAGTGTTGCATTAGGAAGAAAAGGGGGAAAGAGGCATAGGGGGCCATGGTGAGTGGGGGTGGAGTCGGGTGGCAATGTTTCTATTCTACTTGATGTATGTGTGGGGTTTTGTGTCAGTGTCGCTTGTGCGGGTTCTCTTTACTATTCGCTTGTGTTCCTTTGGTGGTGAGAGACGTTGGGGTTGGCCGAGGGTTGTGGTTGTTTGTTTCTGATTGGCTGTGGTGAACTTTGTTTTCATGTGTGAGTGGGGCGGGTGGGTGTTTTTGAATCAAGTTAGCCATATTGATTCATATGCTGTTGGTGGATTCTTGTTGGGCTGTGTATGTGATAAAGGGGAGCCATACTGGGGTGAAGATGTCTTCTTCCATTTGTCCCCGTGTCAGTTTCAGTTTATTGGTCTGTTTTTCTAATAAGGCTGTTTCCCATATTAATTGGTACCATTGGTCCATGATTACTCCTGACAGGTCTCCCCAGGGTCTGCCTATGATGCTTCTGGCTGCTGAGAATAGGTGGCTTATGAGCTCTTTATGATGTGAATGGGCATTATTATCTTGGAAGATGTTTCAGCAGTCTTCTACCAATTGCAAGCTGCACCATTACTGAAAGGGTGCCTCTGCAGTTGAAGGGACCCAGCAAACTCCCAGGAGTCTTTTACTCTTATGGCATAGGAAATACTTTGTAGTGAGTCCTCTGAGTCAGAGGGCAGCAATGCAACATCCGAAGAGGAGGAGGAGGAGGAGGAGGAGGAGGAGGAGGAGGAGGAGGAGGAGGAGGAGGAGGAGTTTGGATTTGATATCCCGCTTTATCACTACCCGAAGGAGTCTCAAAGTGGCTAACATTCTCCTTTCCCTTCCTCCCCCACAACAAACACTCTGTGAGGTGAGTGGGGCTGAGAGACTTCAGAGAAGCATGACTAGCCCAAGGTCACCCAGCAGCTGCATGTGGAGGAGCAGAGACGCGAACCTGGTTCACCAGATTACGAGTCTACCGCTCTTAACCACTACACCAGACTGGCTCTCTCTCAGAGAAAGACACGGGTACCAAGGGCTCATCTTGCAGATGTGCTTCTGGGACTGGCCCTGCATGCAATGCCCTCTCTGACTCAGAGTTCTTGATCTCTGAGGGAAATCTGATCCTGGGGTTATGGCACCCCACTTCTTCTGTCCCTCATAATGTCTAGTAAAGGTGATGTGTCATCTCTAGTCTCCTCACCCTACTTTATTTCATTGCCTGCTGTAAGGCTGTGGCAGCTTGAAAGCAGAGGCAACACGCTCGTCCAAACTTGACTGCATAACAGTGCCACCACTACAGCTGGCCAGAAAGTGTACTGCCGTTTTCATCCCAGCAGAGGGCAAGTTGCCTGAGAAGTCAGCAAGCCTCGCTCAGTTCAGGCTGAGATGCTTGCAGGCTACTTGGAATGCTACTGAACCACAAGGTTACCTCAGACTGACAGCTTCACAGTATAAGGTCATCACATCACACATTTTAGATTAGTAGACATTACCAGGGAAGAGAGGGGTGGAGATGCAGGGCTGCTGTTTGGGTCATTGGGTCCATGATCTCCACAACATTTGTGTTTAGCCTTATCTAGAACTCAGTCCTCTTGATCCCAGGGAGACTGAGTAAACATGCATTGGATTGGACGGCTCAACCATCACTTCTTGAGTTTTGGAGGTTGCCCAGTTGATATTATATGAAGATCAAGAAAAAGAATCGGGGGCAAGAAACCAAGGAGATACAAGGAAGGGGAGAAAGATAGGAAGAAAGCATCGTAAAACATCCAAAGCCCCGTGTTTATGCCAGAAAACATCCCAGGAGTACAAATAACAGATGTCACAGGAAGATGTACAGATTCTTGTAAGAAAGATGAGAAACTGGCATGCTGCACCAAGCAGATGCAGAAAGATGGAAGGATGCACAGGAGAGTTCCTCACCCCTTGCCCTGTATGTGCTCAGAGAGCTGAGGATGCTGGTCCCACTGACATCCCACTCCCCGCCATCCTGAAGACCTTGCATTTCTGCAGCATAGTGGGAGATGATTTTTCTTTTAAGGAAGCGATAGTGTGTGTAATCTAAGTCAGCCAGTGCGTAGACTACAAATTTTCATGCCTCGGCAGTGCTTGCTTGGGCCAGAGGCCTGGGTTATTGCTCTTGCTGGCTGGACTGATACTCTAGCTGCCGGGCACTGGCTGCCTTCGCTTGAGAAGAGAAAAAGAGAATCTGGGCACCAGACCTCAGCTGCCAGTAAGCTTGGGGAAGGGCTGTAACTCAGCAACTGAGCATCTGCTTTGCACACAGAAGGCCTCAGGTAGGGATGTTGGAGAATTCCAATGGAAGCAGAAATGGGAGCAGAAATAGCTGATGTTTGCTTATTCGTCCCATGTCCGGAGCGGAAATCAATCCAGCAAATACAACCAGTATTCGCCGTTACTGTTTTCAGTCCAAAAACAATGCATAATTGATGGCATTTCCCCCATCCCCATTTGCATTGTGTTTCCTTTGCAGTGAAATTAATTGATTAATTATGTAAAACTCCACCCCAGCAGACAGCAAGACAAATAAAGTGGCTTTTGTAAGAAGCCAAAGTGCAGAAGAATGGGTTGAAACAGAAATGGATGCCTTGCACCCCCAGCTTCCAGGTTCAATCTACGAAGGGTGGGGCTGGAAAAAAGACCCTGGAGGAGAGGGATGGACAGACAAATCCACCCATTTTGGTTTCTCCTTGCATCCCTTTTTTCTAATCTTTAATTCAGTTTACACAATTTCCACATCATCAGTCTCTGTGTGTTCCGAAGAAGAAGAAGAAGAAGAAGAAGAAGAAGAAGAAGAAGAAGAAGAAGAAGAAGAAGAAACTTTCATGCACATTTCTTTCAATATTGTGAGGGACAGGGAATACCGAGAAGTCCCTCCCATCTTAAGGTCCAGCCCATCCCCAAGCGCGGGGGAGAGCTCTGCCTCCAGCGGAGAATCAGGAAGTGGTGTCCGAGGCTCAGGCAAGGTTGTGGAGCCACTGACCCAGGTGGGACAGGAAAGGGGAAGCCCGGGGGGGAGGCCAAAAAACGTCGGGGGAAGAGGCTGGGTCTTCCCAAGCTTCTTTGTTGGAAGAAAACGCGCCAAACTCCATTCGGAGGTTCTGACACCTGACCAAAAGCATGTATATAGATTGCTCTGAGCACTGTAAATAATCAGCACTTAATAAAAGTCTGAAAGGACTATGCTGCGAGGAGTCGTTACTCTAGAGTAGCCGCATCAGCGCCTCTGACAGCAACCTCTGAATCTTTCTGGCTACTTTGGAGTTGCCGCGATGAGCGCGCAAGAGGCTGAGCGTTGGAGGCTGGAGGCCGAAGCAGCGAAACAGGACTTACGGAACCTGACAGCTCAGGCCCAGCAGCAATTGCATGCCGCTCAGGAGGAAGCGCGCGGAACGCGGGAGGAGCTGAACAAGCTGGTGGAGCAGGTGAGGACGAAAGATGAGACTGAGAAGCAGCTAAGGGTGATGGTGTTGGAGCTACAGAAAAAGCTGGATGAGGAAAGAGCCGCAAAAGGTGGGGGGGCGCCCCAACAACAGCTAGTCCAAGTGAGAAGGGGACAGACCCTAGTCACCAAGTTTAGCGGCGACCCTAGAGAGTACCTGGGATTTGAGACGGAGATAAACTATGCACTGGAATTGCATGAGGCGGAATTCCCAGATGACGCACACAGAGTCTCCTTTATTATAGAGCATTTGACTGGGGCTGCCCGCGAATGGGTCAGACCGCTAATCGTGCAAAAGAATGAGTGCATGAAGAACGTAAAATTATTTTTAGAAGCTTTAAAAATAATGTACGCTAGTGACAGTGAAATGGAAGCCACAAAAGAGGAACTTCATCACTTGACACAAGGGAAATTGACAGTTAGAGAATACTGGGCAAGATTCACCATGCTGGTGCACAAACTGGGGTGGGACCTGCACAGTGATCCAGTGAAATCAGCTTTCTATCTGGGCTTGCACCCAGACGTTAAGGATGAGCTCGCGAGAGGTCCGAAACCGCGGACTATGGATGAGTTGAGTAAAGCAGCGCTAGCGGTGGGGGTGAGACAGGAATCCAGATGGAACGACAAACAAACGACGCGCGCAGCAAAACCTTGGTTCCCACGCTCCCAGGACAGACCTCATCACCAAACCCCACCCCAAGGCCCACCCCAAGCCCCGCCCAGACCGGCCCCAGAGCCGGAACCGATGGAGATCGGAGGAGCGCGTGCGCGGGCTTTTCAAACCCCGGCGCCACAGAAACGCAAGGAGGGGAGGGGAGGGAACTGTTTTTTGTGCAACTCCCCCAGCCACCTCGTCAAGAATTGCCCTCATCGCAGGGAATGGCAGGGAAGGGCGGGAACTGTTATGCCCACCCCCACAGACTCAACGCAACAGCAGGGAAACGAGACAGCCTGGCTGCAGGAGACAGGGGGCAGCAGCCAGGCGCAATCGACGGAAACCAGCCCCCTCCCTCCCACCCTTCCACAGAGGGGCAGCGCCAGCCCACACCCCCCAGAGCAGGGGTGGTTCTAGAAGTGACGCTAACGCTCCCTAATGGGTATCCCCTGACGGTCTTAGCCTTAATCGACTCGGGGGCGTCGGCCAACTTCTTCTCGAGAAACTTTGCAGAAGAGCACCAGATCCAACTTCTGCAGCTGGACTTTCCCCTGCACGTCTCCACCATTGACGGCAGGGAGTTGCTGGGAGGGGCTATCACCCACCAGACCCCCCCCCCATGAGAATGACAGTGGCACTCAGAGACACTGGCATTCAACGTCACCACCATCTCAGATCCCCCCATCGTGCTGGGAATGAGCTGGCTAGCACGTCATGACCCGTCCATAAGTTGGCACCAGAGATGCATTACGTTTGGGTCTGACTTTTGTCTGGAACATTGCATGCAGCGCCAACCAGGGGAGGGGCCACCGATAGCCACGGTGGCCACCATGCACATTAAGGGGGGAGAGGCGATTCCCAAACAGTATTGGGACCTACAGGAGGTCTTCAGCGAAGCAGAGTCCGACCACCTGCCCCCGCACAGGTCCTTTGATTGTCAGATCAACCTGGTACCAGGGGCAACGCTACCCCCAGCCAAGCTGTACTCCATGTCAGATCAGGAACTGGAGGATCTGAGGGCGTTCATCGACAAGAACCTCAAGCGGGGGTTCATCAGAGAAAGCAAGGCAGCAGGGGGCAGCCCGGTCTTCTGGGTGGACAAGAAAGACATGCAACAGCGCCGTCTGGTGGTGGATTTTAGGCGCCTGAACAGCATGACGGAACCAGTGGTGTTTCCAATGCCCAGAGTGGACGATCTGCTGACAGCAGCGCGCAGGGGCAAGATCTTCACCAAGCTCGATCTACGGGGAGCGTACAACTTAATCAGGATCAGGGAAGGCGATGAGTGGAAGACCATGATGTTCACGCCGCTGGGCTCTTTTGAATACCTGGTGATGCCCTTTGGTTTGCAAGGGGGCTCTGCATGCTTCCAGGCCTTCATGCATCACGTACTGGGGTCCCTCCTCTTCAAGAACTGCTTGGTTTTCCTAGATGACATCCTTATTTACTCCACTGACCCAGTACAACACGTGAAGAATGTCAGGGAAGTGTTGCAACGCCTGAAGGAGCACCACCTGTATGTGAAGCTGGAGAAGTGCAAGTTTCAAGCCAAGGAGGTGGACTTCCTGGGCTACAAGTTGTCAGACAAGGGGCTAGCAATGGACAAGGACAAGGTGCAGGCCATCCTGGACTGGCACAGCCCCAGGACGCACAAAGATGCCCAATGCCTACTAGGCTTCGCCAACTTCTACAGGAAGTTCATCAAGAACTTCTCGCGTGTTACGGCTCCCATCACTGACTGCCTGAGAGGCAAGCAGAAGTTTAGGTGGACACCGGAGGCGCAAGCAGCGTTCGAGGACCTCAAGAGGGTGTTCGCCTCAGACCAGAACCTGTTCCACGTGGTACAACACGCGCCCCTACGCGTCGAGACTGATGCTTCCGACCGAGAGGTGGGCGCCATTTTACTGCAACTGGATGCCAACAGAGAGTGGAGACCCTGTGCCTTTTTCTCCAGAAAGCTGACCCAGCCGGAGTGCAACTACACGGTGTTTGATAAGGAACTTTTGGCGATCCATTCCGCGTTTAAACACTGGAGACACTTCCTGGTGGGCGCCAAGCACCCCATTCAGGTGTGCACGGACCACAAGAACCTGGAGTTCTGGAGAACGGCCAGGGTGCTCAACCAGCGGCAGATAAGGTGGGCAGAGTTCTTCTCGCACTTCAACTTCTCCATCCACTACATACTAGGGGAGCAGAATGTCAGGGCGGATGCCCTCTCCCGCAAACCAGAGTACATGGAGGAGGAGTTGCCACCAGCACCCCGACACGTGTTTCCCCCGTCGGCATGGTCCTGCGGAGCAGCAGTGGTGAGCGAGGCAGAACTCACAGCACTGACGGCAGCAGATGAGTTTGCCACCCGCATCTTCAGAGATCTGCGAGGGGGGAGGGAGCACGCAAAAGACTTTGCAGAACGAAGGGGGTTGCTTTTTTACAGGGGAGCCTTGTACCTGCCCACCACACAGCTCAGAGGTAAGGTCCTCAAGCAGATGCATGACAACCCAACGGTGGGTCATTTTGGAAGGGACAAAACCACTCACTTAGTCATGAGACACTTCTGGTGGCCAGGGGTGCGGGAGGATGTACGGGACTTTGTAAGGGGCTGTGACACCTGCCAGCGAGCAAAGGTAGCCAGAGCAGCACCAGCAGGGTTGCTGGAGCCATTAGCCACACCGCACAGGCCGTGGGAAGTAGTGTCCATGGACTTCATCACAGACCTGCCTTCTTCCAGGGGCAAAACAGCAGTGTTGGTGGTGGTGGACCTCATGTCCAAAATGTGCCATTTTATACCGTGTGCCAGGGCGGTCTCTGCAGAAGAGACGGCCAAACTGTTCGTTGACCACGTATTCAGACTGCATGGGTTACCCTTAAGGGTTATTTCGGACCGCGGCCGACAATTTGTTTCCAGGTTCTGGCGGAGACTCATGAACCTCCTGCAGGTGGAGGTCAGCTTGTCGACGGCGCGGCACCCGCAGACAAATGGACAGGCGGAGAGGGTCAACGCCATTCTGCAACAGTACCTGAGATGCTACGTCAGCCAGAGGCAAACGGACTGGGTGGATCGCCTGCCACTGGCAGAATTTGCCTACAACAATGCAGTGCACGTCTCCACAGGGGTGTCGCCCTTTAAGGCCAACTACGGGCGCGACCTCAGATCTTTCCCAGAGAGGGAGGGGGAGGACGAGGAGGAAGGCCCACAGGCAGAGGATTGGGCGGAGGAACTGGAGACGGTGCACTAGCAGCTCAGGGAGCACTTGGAGAAAGCCAAGGAAGCGTACAAGAAGGGGGCAGATCGCCACAGACGACCTGGGGAGGTCATCAGGGTGGGGGACAAGGTTTGGTTGTCCTCGGAGGGCCTCCCCACCAGAGGGCAGTGCAAAAAGTTAGCGCCCAGAAGGTTGGGCCCCTTCACGGTCACGCAACAGGTCAATCCGGTAGCCTTCAGGTTGGAGCTACCGGAAGACATGAGGGTGCACCCAGTGTTTCACAGATCGCTGCTGTCACCGTACAGGGAAAGCACCAGGTGCAGAGACAGCGATCAGCCCCCCGAGGGAGGGGGGGAGAGGGGAGACACCCAGCAACTCAACGTGGCCACTGAGATTCTGGATTCAAGGAGAGGTGTGAGAGGGCTGGAGTATCTCATGGCATGGGAAGACACTCCGCCGTCCCACAATGAGTGGATACCAGCCACGGAAGTACAAGAGGAATTCTTAGTGGAAGAATTCCACGCCCTTTTCCCCCACAAGCCAAAGCCCTGGCACATGGAAAGGGAGGGAGAGGGGGAGGGGCCGGAGGAAGGGGTCACGGAAAGCAGCTCGCCATGGAGGTGGGAAGCGGAATTTGAGGATCCTGAAGAAGAGGTGTGGGTTTCTCCGAGGTCGTCCACGTCAGAGGCAGGAGAGGACTGGCAGCACATTTTTACTCCTACCAGCTCTGACGCCACGGACTTTTTGGGCTTCGCGTCTTCTCAGGGGGAAGGGGAACGATCGCTAGATTGGGGGGAGATTTTTACACCCACGGACTCTGACAACACGGACTTTTTAGGTTTTCAGTCATCCCCGGCACCCTTGGAGCCCCTAGGGAGGGGAGAAGGGGGGCCTGGGAGGGGGGTGGATGTGAGGGACAGGGAATACCGAGAAGTCCCTCCCATCTTAAGGTCCAGCCCATCCCCAAGCACGGGGGAGAGCTCTGCCTCCAGCGGAGAATCAGGAAGTGGTGTCCGAGGCTCAGGCAAGGTTGTGGAGCCACTGACCCAGGTGGGACAGGAAAGGGGAAGCCCGGGGGGGAGGCCAATCCCCCCGACTCCGGAATTGCGCAAAAAACGTCGGGGGAAGAGGCTGGGTCTTCCCAAGCTTCTTTGTTGGAAGAAAACGCGCCAAACTCCATTCGGAGGTTCTGACACCTGACCAAAAGCATGTATATAGATTGCTCTGAGCACTGTAAATAATCAGCACTTAATAAAAGTCTGAAAGGACTATGCTGCGAGGAGTCGTTACTCTAGAGTAGCCACATCAGCGCCTCTGACAAATATAAATATTTTTACACAATTTTGCTGAAGATGCAAATATATTGCAGACTATCTTCCCTATTATAGCACCTCTTTGTACATTATTTACATGTGTGTGTGCATCTATCTATAATTTCTGCCCTTTCTCCTCATATAGACTTGTTGTTGTTGGAGTTCTGCATCACAAAATTTAGAGAGCCCCTGGCAGTCTGTGAGCAGACAAGTCTGAGCCACACTGGCCAATGGAAAGGCAGAGCCTTCATCCTTTCCCATTCATGGTGGCTTCTTGCCTAAAATACTGGTGTGCAATTGGTCCTCCCTCTGGATTTGATCATCCTGTAGATCTGCTAGAGAAAATTCTGGTGCCAATCCTGCCAGGACTCACAAAGCGCCTGCCTGCTCAGCTGCCAATGGCCTGCCAGCAATAGCAACTTCCCAGGTAAGTGGCTTGCCCATCTTGCCCATGGTTCTGTTGTTCAGATGTAACCTGAGATGGTAAACTTTAATTCTCCAAAAGCATGTCAAATATAGGATTGGTTGCAGCCCAGATGACAGAATCGGAGGACTGTTTACCCAGCCTTCTCATGACCACATAATTATTTGGGTGTTGTTTTTAAGAGCTGCTGGGCCACTGCTCTGTGCTAGGCATGGAAAGTTGCCCCGACAGAGAAAGGAGGGGAAGAAGAGGCTTTAATGGCTGAGCTGTGTTTTTGGCTGGCTGATTTAAAGTCTCTCTAAACTATTGTTGTTTGAACCGTTGCTAATGAGATTAAACTGGGTGTGAAAGGCATCTCACACAATAGATTTATCTGAGTGCTTTTTAACAGGCAGGGAAAGTTGCCCGCTGCTGCCGCCTCCCCCCTCCCCCCACAACAGACATCTGCTCTTCCTTTTGTTTCAAGTTGCCTTCTTTGATGTCATTGTCAATGACTGTGCAAGAGTCTCAGGGTAGTCTGGCTTGAGGTCGCTGCGGTGGGGGCCACTGAAGGCATGCAGAGCATTTTTTAAAAAACAGGAGGGGGTCATTTCTGCAAATCCATGCAAGCTGGAGACGTCAATGTGGTATTTACAAAGAAAAGCAATCGATTCTGGGCTCACTCAGAACGGACAGAAACAATCCACAGTGGCTATTATTAATTACTAACTTAATTTAGCATTATTAATAATAATTGCTTTGGGCAAGCAACAAAGACATGCACTGCCAGCCCCTGCGGAACTGGGTGAATGAAAGGCTTGGCTGGGGTTCAAGAGGACCATGGCAGGGGCATCACGGTGACACTGCAGCCACCCTGAGGAACTGGGGACTGAAATTTGCTCTACTGTCAGGAATTTGAGGAGATGACCTTCTTTTCCTGCAAACCTTCAGTAAGGAAACAAGGAGGGATTGTTAAGTTATTCTCTAGCAGGGCCTCATCTCTGCCGCCAGTTGCCTGTCTACTATGTGCCTGGGTGAAGGGAGAGTTGAAGCAATTAAACGTGTATTGGGCATAGCTGCCAAGTTTTCCCTTTTCTCGCGAGGAAGCCTATTCAGCATAATGGAAAATCCCTTTAAAAAAGGGATAACTTGGCAGCTATGGTATTGGGAAGGCCGAAAGTCATGGCTTCCCATGAACATTGTTGTCCCAACTCCTCTCCTCTTTGAGCCACAATAGCACAACTTAGCACTGCACATGAAGCAGCCCCATCTCTTCCTCTCCTGAAGCTGGATGGAATATGGGCTGCAGAGAGATGGTTTGAGGGTGGTCCTGTTGGAGCTGGACTTTCAGCAGAGCCAAAGGAAAGGCCTCCATTTCTTCCTCTCCTGCAGCCTGATGGAATATGGGCTGTGGAGAGATGGCATGAGGGAAGGGCCCATTAGAGCTGGGCTTTTAGCATGTGAATTCTGCTTGAAAACAGCAGCAGCAAATGAAAGATCTGTACCAAGAGATCCCTGATTGAACCCAAAGCCATAGTGACCTGCCCAAACCATGTGAATGTGTGGCGCACAATGTTTTCACAGGACGTGGCAAGGAGATGTGTCTGCTGAGCACTGAAGTTCCACCATCCCCAACACCAGGCACCTTCAGCCGGCCACTGTTCTGATTTATGAGATGCCTACTCTGGACCACAACTGCTAATCTACATTTTATGATCTCAAATTTCATTCTAAAATGCCGTAATCAGAAAGCCCACACTCCTATGACAGGAAAATGTTAAGCACATTTCCATATTCTCTTGTTCACATTTGCAAGCAGGCGACATTTAGATAACAAATTCCTCAGACAGGCAAAAACACACAAGGAGGGTGCAAAGCTGAGCTGGTGGGGGGGGGCGGCCTAGAAAATATCCAAGCGGGCTTCCGGTTGACCACGCCATCTTGCTCAGACGGGGGTCCGCACAGCGGAGCGGACCTCGGCGCTTCAGAGGTGGAGGGAATCGTTCCAGCGAAGCGAAACCTCCTTAAAAGCCCCAAATCGAGCTTTTTGGGGACAGATTTTGCCTGGCGGCGCCAAAAGCGGGCTCTCTCCTCCCCGGATTGGCTTTGTTTAAGCCCCTGAGAGCGAGGAGGTGAACCGCGGCGGACAGGCTGACATTGCTGCTCTGAGAGTGCGAAGCTGCGAGTCTGGGAAGTGGAGGTGGCCAATTCTTCAAAGAACATTCAGCAAATGAATAGACTGTGAGTAATTTGGATTCTTTGGAATGTAAATTAAGGCAACAATTTGGACCTGGGAGAGAGGGGAAAAGAGGAAGCCACCCCCCCCTACGGTAACATAAGAGACAGTAAACAGAAACCCGAAGCCGTAAACAGAAGATTTCAACTTAAAAGGATTCCTCAAAGGCATCAAAGAGAATCTCCCCTAAATGCAGGGTAAAAGGGGAGAGAGACTGTGGTTGTGATTGCCCTGCAGAAAGAAGTTAAGACTAAGAAAGACCTTTCTGTTCCTCGGGAGCCGGCAGCCCAGACAATCCAGTGAGTTGATCAGGATTTATAGTTAAATTCTATCTCTATCTTTATCTCTGGACTTTTTGGAAATTCTTTTTTGGTTTATATACTTTTGAAATGTGGGTTCGAACTTTATTTTTAAGAATGCAGCCAGCTTGTTAAAATGGAGTCGAGAAAATAGACTGCGATTATATTCCACCCCATGTGACAAGTTTTGACCTTGACAGGACTGAACTATGTCAACAAAAAGGTACCCGCCTGAGTTTCAGCGGACTGTTTTGACCTTAATGTGGGAAGCAAGAATAGAACTATGTCAAGAGGAGACACAACGGCAAGTGTTACAGCAACAATTCCAGATGATGATGGCAGAATATGATTTCTTAGAAGATGAAGCTTTTGAAACTGAAGAAGACGAATGTGAGAATGACAATGATGAGGACTGTGATGACTTAACACAAAATGAAGCCCATCACGAAAAAAATGATGATTTTACTCTACAAAAAGTTGGATGGAGTGCCTCCCCTTCGAGGGGGGCACGATTGGACTTACTGGAACTCCAGAATGACCACAGGGAAGAAGGAAAAATTAAGCAGAGAAGAGAAGAAGCTCAGGGGTCTGATATGGAGGCCTGGATGGCAAAAGACTGTAAACAGGGGGTGGGGTGAAGGGAAAGTGAAGTTGTGATTGTAAGGATGGGTTAATAGGACTATAACTGGACTGCTGACTATGGAACTTGCTGGATTGGTGGGGTGGAGCCAGTACTCGGGGGGGTGTAAGGTTAGTTTGGGAATAATTATAGGTTTAAAAAGTGAATTGATTCTGGAAAAAGGTGAATATATGGAGGCCTATAGAGGGGTAAAAATTAGGCACGGGAAGAAAAAATGGGAGTTTGATTTCTCAGTGATTGGACAATAGGCGAAAATGATAATAGTTAGTTTAAAAGTGGTACAAGATATAAAGGTGTATGTTATAAAATATGAACTATGAAACTGTTGAAGATGATAAATAAGGGAGGAAAACCGGGGAAGGGGGGAGGGTGGAGAAGCCCACAAAATATGGTTTAACAATTATGAATTTAACAATTATGATGAATTTTTTTTTGTCTTTTTTCCTTTTTGTCTTTTTTTTTCTTCTCTTTTTTCTCTTTTTCTCTTTTTGTATTTTCTTTTTTTTTTGGTATGACAATAGATGGTTGGATGGATGAACTCCTGCGTACTGCCCTGGTTCACTGGAGCTCCCTGGTGGCAGGGGGGGGCTTCGGGGGCAGGGGAGGGGGAGGAGGACAGAAACCCAATCATAAAATGGACCACTTCTGACTGTTCACCTGCGTGGGATACTTCTGTGGCAGGGGAGGACCCATGGAGGGGGGTGGGAAGAAGGTGGAAAAGGTGTATATGTATGTACCATCTTTTGTAATTTGTAAAATCAATAAAAATTATGTTTATAAAAAAAAAGAAAATATCCAAGCGTCAGAGAAAGGGGGTTGGAAGAAACAAAGTTCCCTGGACCTTTTTTTAAAATAAACACATACAGACAGATAAAGGTGTGCTGATCCTTCTTCTTGGCTCCATTTTGAACAGATGGAATTGGTGATCCAACTGGGGAGATTTGGGGCATAGCAGTCCAAGATCAATTGTGAATCTGCGAGCACCACCACCAAAGGATCTGCCCCACTATTTCCTTGAATGTCAGCTTTATTTGGATATTAGAGGGAACACAATGTAGAATTAAAAGGCAACCAGGTAATAGAAAGTGAAAGGAAAATTAAGTCCTGTATTACAAGGAACCAATCAATATAGGACTTTATAGGGCTTTTTCCATAAAGTCTTCTAGTCTCAGAAAAAGAAGTTTTGAGACTATTCCAGTCAATGGATGTTGCTGTTCCAAGTTTTGAAGATATAAATTCATTCTGAGGTTTATATCTCCTATTAGTTTCCAGTTTTGTTTTTTTGTTTTTTAAAAAACAAATATCAAATTTTCTCTTAGGAAAGTTTTTTATGTGGAATTTAAAATGTATTTTCTTTAGTCTAAAGGGGTTTTAATTTTGACCTCATTCTCAGAACAATTGATAAGTTCTTTCTAACTTTGGATGGTTGATCTTAATTTATCATTGTGAGATGCCCAAGAATGGGATGTGTGCCTGTTTTAATTCCCAATAAACATTTCTCCAGTGCTGCGCAGCCTCCCTGGCTACCCGCACTTCCTGATCTGAAAAAGCCCCATGGGAGAAATTACCTCATGATGTCTTCCTCTAGGTTTTTTGATTGAAGTGTGGCCCTCTGGGAAGGCTGCTGAGTTCAGATCACTAGTGAGATGGTTTGTAGAATGAAGGAAAAGACACCCACAAGCAACCCTTGGCCCCCGCAAAAGTAAAGCAAGCAAAAATCCTGTACCCCACCACAAGAATTTCAATGACATTTCCTCTCCCCTTTGGTACCATTGGAATAACAACATAAAATCACCAGAGGAGCTTGCTAGATCAGGCCAGTGGCCCATCTAGTCCAGCCTCCTGTTCTCACAGTGGCCAAGCAGCAAACAGGAAGCAGGACCTGAGCACAAGAGCCCTCTCCCCTCCTGTGACTTCCAGAGACGGGAATGTCTTTTCGACTTGTTTTCTAGATGGGGAACCACAGGAGAAAATTCAAGCACAAGTCAATCTATTCTATTCCGGTCCTGATAAAGGCCAATTGGAGGGGTGTGTGTGTGTGTGTGTGTGTGTGTGTGTGTGTGTGTGTTCACACATCTTAGCCACAGTAACAAGCAGAGGATTTTGTCAATCATGCGAGGCTTATATGCTCCCTGTCTGCCGCTGCAACTGTGTTTGCTAATTAATGGTGCTTCCCCCAACCGCTGGGGTGCTTTGCTACTGATGCCTGCTTGTGTACAGACAAGGCCCAAGAGGTTGCACAGACAAGACACACCAAGGCTTGGAGGACAAATGTTTCCCCGCTAATAGGCAAGGTAGCCGACTCCCAGCATTCTCCCAACATCCTTTTCCCTCTGGGCAGCTTAAATTCTCTTGCTGCTGTGGAGATCTAAAGGGAGAGAGGTTTGCAGAGCAGGGAAGTGAGTGAGCAGAGCCATCTTGCAGAGGAGGCTGTTATGAGGCTGCCACGTGGAGTTGCCAGACCTCCAGGTTTGCCTGGCCCTCTCCAGGTGGGTGAGACTGCATAAATAGCCACATACACTATGCATCCACCTTGCAAGTTTCAAACTGGCAGGAGCTGGCTGCAAATTAATGCATATACTCTCAGGGTGGGGGTCTGACCTCCCTAGCTCCCTCCTCTGACTCTAGGGCTCAGTGGTGAGAGGAAATATCCCTGGGGAAGCGCTTAGGTCTCAGGTTTGGGCAGGGCCGTCTTGAGCAGATCGCGCGCCCTGGTGCTGAGGGGCGGAGATCACTCCGCCGCCCGCCCCGCCCTCGCAGGGCGCAATTGGTTTCCGCCCTCCTTGCCCAGCTTGCCAGCCCCCCGCCGTGGTACACTGCGCCACCGGGGGTCTATGTAGAGCCGGCCCTGGGTTTGGGGCCTGGCATTTCAGGGTTTGGGATGATCCTGACCAGGCAACTTTATTGCCCTGTTCTGTGTACTGCCTTGCCGCTCCTCTGGTGATTAGGTGGGGAAATAGAATAAATTACAGCTGGGAGAAAGCTGCAGATTGATCTACTAGTCAAGTCAGAGGACATTATGCACAGATCTCCTTGCTACAGAACCCAACTTTATCCTCTCTATTTATTTGTGGCACTTGTAGCTGAGACCAGGATTCTAAATGGACTCCACCCTCCCCATTTCACCCTCACAAGAACCATAACTTTGTGAAGTATGTCGGGTGAGAGAGTGGCTGCCTGAGAGTTGTCCTGGGAGCCTTGTGCCCGAGTGGGGAATTTGAGCTCGTTTAGAGGCCAAACTGCACAAATCCCTCCCCGTCTCTAGATGGGACCTCAACTCCAGTCTCCCAGCTGCAAGAAGAACTTGCTGTTGACTTCACCACAGACAGGCAACTTAAGACTCTAGGTGTCCTTGGCTAGTGAACCCAGGGCAGATTACTTCATTAAAGGGGGGTGGGGCTTGAGGCATCAGCCCAAGAAAAATATATCTTTAAGAACAGGCTGATCCACAAAGCAGACTGCAGGCACTCTGTCTTAATAGAAGCCCCTTGCTTTTGCTTCTGCTTTTTTAAAAATGTTAATACCGCAGGCCCTGCATTTCCGCATAATAGAAATAATCATTATTCATTACCTAGCTCACTTTAAGCATGGGAACTGCCTATTGCTAATAGCCAGGCAGGTGGCCTGTTAGTGACTAATTAATTTCTCTAGTACACTTTGCTGCACACATAGAAAACAGCTTTTGAAGTCATAAAATTTCATGCTGTGGCCTGGGAGGTTCTGGAAAGAGGGGCCTGAAGATGGAGGGGGTTTGAAGAGGGCTTTGAAGGAGGGAAAGAAGGAAGATGCTTTGTGGACAGGGAGGGTTGCCCCAGTGTCAGGGAGGAGCAGGACTAAAGGGGCTGACAGTAAGGACAGTAAAGGCATGGAGGTGTTGTAAAAAAGGGTACAAAAGAGAGGCAAGGCAGAATGATAGATAGCTTTAAATGGCAGGGCTGGGAAAGTTTTGTGTTTGGCGCTTAGCATTAGGGATTAAAGAAAATCTATCTAATTAAAATTGCATTTAAAGGCAAATCTACCTAATTTGCACTTCCCTAAAACAATATGTGAACCAAAACACAGCCATCCATCAAATTTCACACTATTTTGCAATGCGGTTCTCCAGCCAGGTAAAGAGAACAAAAATGCACACACCAGGGCAAGGTTCCCCAAACTTGGGTCTCCAGCTGTTTCCATCCCTGACCACTGGTCCTGCTAGCTAGGAATGATGGGAGCTGTAGTCCAAAAACATCTGGAGCTACTCATGTGCAGGTCCTTGACGTGCTGATGGAGGAGTGGGGCTCTGCCTTTAGCTATGTGGCCACATTTCCACTCCAGGCTGCAGAGAAATACCCCCACACAAGTATCTGCTCATGAGTAGGAGCTCCACACAGTTGGGACACCCAGTTCCTCAGCTGTGCTGATCATGGGATAGGGGTGGAGCTACATCCCTGGCTTGGGCTGGTAGCGGCTCAGGCTGTCTCCTTTTTTGCTCATCAAGATATGGCAACCCTACATGCATTTCATGACAGGCAACTGCAAACAGCACACGGTTGTTGCAGAATGGAGTTGTGGCGTCCATCCAAAGCAAGGCTAAAAGGGTAGTCTCCCTCCTCCAGCAAGACAACTAGGCCCTACAGCATATGAACAGCATTTCAGTGGCATGCGAATTTGATCCCAGAGTAACAGCAGGATCTGACATCAGAGCCCTGCTGCCTAGCTAAAGGAAGCCTCTAGCCTTGTTGGGCTGGTGTAGCACTGGGTTCCTCTGTTCTTAGTCCTTAGATAGACTGGGGTTCTTAGCTAGGAAGCGGAAGCAGAGGCCTCCATCTATAGTAACAGTTGTCCACCATGCCGATGGGCTTACTGCCATCAAGTCGCTGCCATGATACACAGCTCCACTCCCTGCCTTTGGTGCCATGGCAACCACAGGCAACCTGTTTAATTACAAAGATGGAGCTTATCCACTATAAGCATTTCTTCATCTCCCAGGAATTTTTCAGCAGGGAGGAAGTGCAGGAGGGAGGCCTCATGATCTCTGTAGCAAAAAAAAATTGGATCAACAGGGAGTCAGGAACCAGGAATCCACCCACCCCTCCTACAACAGGACTGAGAACTTGTCCTCATAAGCATAAAGTTTAATAGCAAGTAGAGGGAGAAAAGGTGTTTGAGGAAGCAAAGAATGGATCCTAAAAACCAAAATGTAAACATTTCAAAATCGGAGAATGAAATTTTAAAATTTAGCAGAAAGCTTTGAATTTGTGCAACATTTCACATTGGCTAATGGTGTTCTTGTTTGAATTTTTATTATGTACTTTGTGTTTTTATATTGTGGTTTTATCTGGCAGTGGCAGCAGCAACAGGCAATGCCATAGGCGCTGACTCCCCGGGGCCCTGGGGGCCCGAGTACCCACCACATTGCCCATGAAGGGACTAGGCACCCACAAATTGTGCAACATCAGCACACACCGTAGCAGGCACGTGGGACACCAGCAGCATGTTATCTAATCAAATAAATAACAACGGAAACACAAACATTGTCACATGTCAAAATATTGGTGTTGAACATAAAATGACTGCCAAATGCTGAACTATTGAGAGGATATTTTAGCATCAAAATAGAGTAGAATTTTGCTACGCAAATGCAAAGAAAAATGACATGTACAGTTCTTATCGCCTGCATTACAATTTTCATTAGTTGGGAAATTACCAGCCTCTTAGAAAAAGGCAACCAACAGGTTTCACCCGAGTAGTCCCCCGAGGACAATGAGCATTACGAGTTAATGGGGATCCCATCGTCTATGCACAGCCAAGGTCTCTTGCCAAAATCAATGGTTACTTCCAGATTTACAACTTGGGCAGAGCCTGTCAGGGCACATTGGAGGAAATTTTAATGTGTTTTAACATTGCCAGCTGTTAATCCTGTCAATTGCTGTATTTCTGCTCAATTATTATAGGGCATATTTAAAGAACAAGAAATTGTTTCAAGGGTCACATGCCCAGGACATGCACCTTAATCCAGTTGTGCTAAACATCTTTCCATCACAGAAAGATGTTTCCAAAGAAACCCAGAGGGGACCCTCAAGTTATCCTTTTCCCCAAACTCCAGTTTTTGCTCATACCTGCACCCCTGTTACCTTCCAATGGATGGCAGGTAATGCCGAGGCGGGGGGGAAGAGACCTCAGCTAGAGATTGTGATTCTACAGCATCCAAGAATTCCTGCAATAAGCACTTCTGTTCAGTACCTGAAGAGAAGATCTCGCTCACCTGCCTTGCCTTTCTTCCCTTTTCCCTCTTATCTCCACCCATCCGCTATTCCCAACTGTTTCATTACGGATAGCATTCCAAAGACAGGAGCCAGACATTGTCCATGGAGGCTTCTGTGCCTCATCATTTAAGCACTTGCTCTTTCTTGCAGGACACCTACTGTTGTAGCATGCTTCCAAGCACGCTTGGCAGTGGCAGTAAAGCTGCTTCCAATGTTGTAGCTGCTGGCTGACAGCTCATGACCACACATCCCATGGGAAGTTGCCTAAAACAAATGAAACCAATGGTCCATCTAACTCAGTATTATCAACACTGACTGGCAACAGCTCCACAGGGTTTCAGGTAGGGGTTTCTACCTCAATATGCGTGGAGACACCAGGGATTGGACTTGGGACCTTTGGCATGGAAAGCATGTACTCTACTCTTAAGCTAACTGCCTTCCCCCAACTGCTGTAGCCATTCAATACAGCGTCCATGATCATGATCAGACCTCTAGGTGAGATACTACAATGGTTCCGTGGAAACACCAGATTATTCCGGGTCTGAAATGCCTTCATTGTCCTGATATAACATCCTCTCTAGTGCCATGTGCATTCTAGATTGCACCCACCCAACCTAGATTCTACTATGCACAGGTAGTTCCTGATCCAGTTGAAGGAAGGACATTTTGTTTCACATGCATCCGACAAGCAGGCATTCAACAAGAGGGATAGTGCATGCATGCAAGAAACTTCAACATACAGCTTCCCTTGGCTTAATCAGGATCTCTGAACCCATGGCCCTCCTCCAGATGTTGCTGGACTCCAGCTCCCATCACCCCTGTAATGAAACTAGTTTTCACAATAAGAGCTTCTAGAGTTCAGCACAGGCCCAGTTGGAAGTCTGCCTGGAGATTTATCCCAGTCCTGTGGCATCTGGCATGATTTTCCAGCACTGAGAGTAAGGCCTCACATATGTTTGAGGGCTGACCTGTGGCAATGAGCATGCATGTTCCAAGTCACATCTGTGTGCTTGCAGAAGGTTGATTCCTTGCAGATGAGAGGGTTCATTAAAGATCGGGCCCATTAGGTGTACTGAAAGAAGGAAGAGGAAACAGGAGTTGTCAGAAGCTACCATGAGACCAGCTGATGGATGTCAATATTAAAGCTGTAAAGCAGAAGGTTTTATAAAACTATGTGGGACTGAAAGGGGAAATTAAAATATCTACATATAAATTATCTGAAGTTGAAATTATCCCAGTAGTGCTTTCCATAAATGGATTAGTGTCAAAGAATTGTAAAAGATATCTCGAAGAAACTGGTACACAAACCACAAATCACAGTGCCCTATCAAATACTGAAAGCTATTATATTTGAAACAATGAAAATTGTCTGACTCACACGCAGTCTTTGATGTTCACCGTCTTGGCAATTTTCTCTCTCTTTTAGTTTTAACTCACGTTGGTGATTCAACTGAGAAACTGGGGTGGCTGCAGTTATTCATTATTATCACTCATTAATATTATCATTAACATTAGTAGGCAAAGATGAAAATTACAATAGGCAATTAAGCACTTAAGGCAGCAATACTCACCCTGGAATAAGCCTTAATGAACTCAATAGGGTTTACTTCTGAGTAGACATGCATAGATTTAAGCCCTTCCATTTAAGCACATACTTAAATATTGGGGTTTTGCTGAAATGAAGCACTGCTTTATGCCTCCCATTTCCAATGATTTTCCAGCAGTCTTTACAAAAATATGGCTTGTTTCATTCGCTCTCAATTGCCCTCATTTGTCCTCAGTATCTCCCTCAAGCAGTGAAATCAGATTACTATATAACACCATGATGTCATCCAATTTACTGTGTGATCCCTAATAGTGACATCTAATTTACTACATGATCCCTGATTGGGTGGGATGACCAATATGACTGATGCAGGAAGGAGAAAGAAGAAACAGCTTGGGAGAAAATGCCTGTGTAGCAGCAACTAATGAAAGGATAGCACTGAATAGGATTTGGGGAGGAAATGATGATGAATACTCTAAGTGGTTTGAGGATAAACATTTCTTGTCCACTATAACTGCTATTTTGAACCTCCAAATTGAAACCAGATATTACTGCCCAGGCTATTGCTCTACACATCCAGATGTTATTATCTTGATGGCAACCCCTGGCCAATGACACTCTGCCAAAGGAAACAGCTGCTGGTTTATGAGCGGGCCATAAACAGATTCCCTTTATGTCCGCCTTCATAGCTCCTACCTGAGTTATGCATTTGATATACGCTGTTATGGCTTCATGCCTATCTTTGACGGCTTTGTGCTGGAATTATTTCAACAGAGCAGGTCGCTATGATGTGTTGTCGCAATGATGACCAACTGAATCTGCATCTAAGCTGTGCAAGAGCGGTGAGAGGTCTATAGATTTACCAGGGGCAGCATCAGGAGGTGGCATCACTGGGCACTTGCTGACCACCTGAGCCCTCCAGCCTGCAACTGCTCCTCTTGCCTTTGCCACTTGCTCACTTAATCTGGCCAAAAGGCAAAGCACCAGGAAGCAGTGGGCATGAGCAGAAGCTCACATGCCTGCCCACCCACTCCCCCCATGGCAGATGTGGAGATTGGGCTTGAGTCAGAGAGGGTGCAAGTGAGCAAGTGCAGGGAGGAGGAGATGGGCCCACTGAGGACCACCTGCCTTAAAGCCCTCAAACAAGTATAGAGCTGGCCCTGTAATTTACAGTACTGTACTGTATTATAGAAGTCTCCTATCCAGGGGAAAATGCCTAAGGAATTAATTATAGTATAAAACCAAGCATCAAAATAATCAAAACAGCATCCATAGGAAATAGTAAACAGCAACTGCCAACTATAATCAACGAGTGAGTAAAAATAGATTTAATGAAGCGATGGAAGGCAGACAATGAAATTGCTTGGCAATCTTCTCAGGGGAGGCCATTCCTGAAAACAGGCACCACCTCTGGACAGGCTGCATTCAGCACTAGAACAGCTCCCGCTTTTTGAATAGGTGAAGATGGGCTTGAGGATCTTCTCCCATGGTAGCGACAATCCATGGGAAGTTCACTTGTGGGATTCAAAAGGCTGGTTGACTTGGAGGCTCTGGCCATGTATCGGAAATATGTAACTGCTAAGTGTGGGCATTCTACAGGCTCTTAGGGGGAGCCTCTTCAGCTATTGGTCTTGCCCCACAGTGGAAATTCTTATTCCAGGGCCCAACTCTAGCATTTCAAACACACACACACATGCCTGGAAATAAGCTTTTGCCAACCTGGTGCCCTCTAGATGTTTTGGATTACAACTTCCATCATATCCAGGTGGCATGGTTGTGCTAGCTGGGGCTGATGGGAGTTATAGTCCCAAACATATGGAGGGGAACCAGGTCGGTGGATGCTGTTGCAATGAATGTAATCATTGCTGCTGAACAATTTCCGTTGCAAAGACTAAAAAGAGTAGGGCTTTTTAGTTTTGCAAAGAAATGATTGGGGCGGGGGATGAGAGGTTTATAAAATCACTGATTGTTTTGGGGGAAATGTTAAGAGGGAACAGCTGTTTAATCTATTTCGTAATATAAGAGCGACAGTTTCCCTGCGGAAATAAACACACAAAATGTGGTTTAGGGTTTGGGTGGAAAGCTGAATGTGCTCCAGAAAAACTAGGATTGAACTCCCAGCCTCCCACCCACCATCCCCTGAGACAGCTGTCTCCCTATTTATTAGGCACATGCTCCCAGCTGCCACAGAGCAAGCTGGTGATGTGCCTTGCATTTGAACCCAGGTGAGCTGGAAGGGTGGGATCTGTAGATTCATAGAGTCAAGAGGGACCTTGGAAGTAATCTAGTCCAGCCTCCATTGCTCAATGCAGGAATCTTGCAACTGCAGCTTCTCTGACTGATGGTCAACTGCAAAGGAGAGTCCATGACCTCACAAGTCTGCCCCACTCTTTCTCTTAGGATGTCTCCCCTACTGTTCAGCTTAAAACAGCTTCCCTGCAATTTCTATTGGTAGAGTCTTCCACAGGACTGGGCCAATGGTGTTAAAGATTTGTTTTGTTGATGCTGCCAAATGAGCCTCACCAACTCAGAGCGTGACCGATGGTGCTCCTGCAGATGATCTCAGTGATCAAGCTGGGATATAAAGGCTCAGATAAGCCAAGTTGTTCAGGGCTTTATAAATTAATACAAGAGCCTTGAGCCTGACTCGGTAGTAAGTGGGCAGCCAGTGCAGCTGTTTTAACAATGATGCCACATGTTCTTGACCAGAAGCTCCTGGTAGCAGTCTGGTCACTCATTCTGCACCAGCTGGAGCTTCTGAACCAGATCCAAGGGCAGCCACATATACAGTGCATTATAGTAATCCAGCCTTGAGGATGTTCTCTCTCATGTCATCACCAACCATGGCTCTGATGCGGACGGGACTGACAGAAGGTGCTCATCCAAAGATCTTAATGCCTGGGCAGGTTCATAAATGGAGATACGATTTTTCCAAGTAGCCTAGACTGAAGCCATATGGGGTTTCATGGGTCATAGCCAGCACTTTGAACTTTTGTATGGCTTGGGCATTGCAGATTGTACAAAGGTATGGTTCACATCCATTGGTCCGCTCACTTTTGCCTCTGATTCCACTCATCACAGGCATGTGCCACTGGAAGGTTTCCCATGAGGGAGTTTGGCTCTACGGCTGTAAAAGTTCCTACACAGATGCCTTGCAAACGTATTTACCTGCAAATTACTGGACACCACTTCCTGAGAACGTCCTCCTGAGATCATCTTCCTTCTTTGTCACACATGTTCTTTTGAGCAATACTCTGCTCCATACATAGCTCTGGGGTATTATTATTATTATACTCCTGAGTGCCCAGTTGACTTCTAAGCAGTTGCAAAACATAAAAACTAAATGCAGAACATTGTTAAAATACAGAATAATTAAAAATGCACCATGATTAAAACACACTATAAAACAATCCCATTAAAACATTAAAATATAAACTTCCACAATTTAATATATGCAATAAAGCAATTCCATTAAAACATTGCAGTAATTAAAACAGGAGACTCGGGTCAAGTGATCAAGGGAATGCCTCTGTAAACAGGTGCATCTTCAAAAGCTAGAAGAATGTCAGTACAGATGGTATTTTGGCAGGAAGTGATGCCAGTGAAAAGGTGCACCTCCACATCACCATAAACAGATGATCATCAAGCCATGGTCAGACTTAACAAGTTTCATCTGTTGATCGTAATGCCCTTAGTAATGACTCCATCACATCTTGAGTACATTCTCTAAATGACCCAGGATAACTCTCCATAAGAAGGTGTGCAGTTCCAATGGCACAGTATGCCTCCTGATTTTCCTGCTCTGATGTGCCATGTTTTTCCTTGCACCTGCCCCCTGCTCTTTGCTGCCTTCCTTCTCCTAGGAAATCTTCCCCTGGAACCTTCTAAGAAGTGCTTCTCAACTTTCATCTAAAAACTGTCCCCCCAAAGCTGGTGTGGAGAGAGGGAGGGAAGGAACCCCCTTTACTTTTTTCTTCCAGCTGAGAAACCAGCTTAAAGTTGCTGCCTATATAGTATAAAGATAGGGGAGAAATCTTGTTTTTTCCACATTTTAATGCAAACTTAGCTAATGTACATTTCCTGAAACAGTATGTGAATCATATGTGAAGTTAGAAATTCACACTTGTCAGAGTGGCCTGATGCAGGTCTCCAACCTCAACATGTATTTCAGGAAAATATGCATAACAATGCTCACATTCTTGAAAGTAGCAAACAAAAATGAAATAGGTAAAAAAATGTGCATATTAGGAGAAACATGCACTAAAAAGCTGGTGGAGATGTTTTAAAAATTGCAAACTGGTGTGGAAAGATGGCAGACTAAATACAGGACGGGAAACTGAGAAAATGAAATCAACAGTTTTGCTCATCCCTGGTATTGTTCATCATACTGTTGTGCACAACCCAATCTTTAAGCGGCACAAGACTGCAGGGGTTACTGTGCTTTTCTCAAGGTTTGGTTTCCTTGGAATGAAGGTCAATGGAGACTGTGGTGTCTTTAAAATATGTGGTTTTATTTACGTATATACAACCTGAGCATAAAATGGAGGGGCTCACTGCATTAACACCCCAACAGACCTTGCTTCCCCATTAGGGTTATAGGGAAACCCCAAGCTTATAGCTCTTGGATCCAGCAAAGAGAAGACATGGCTCTGTTTCTTCAGCTTCCAGAATCAGCTAACATGCACACACGCATAAATACATACATACAGTGCCCTCTTGGCCAATTTCTCTCCATCCTAGGATGACAGGGCACTCAGCCAGGTGAGGTAGGGAAAGGCCCACCCACTTTTCTCTATGTGCTTACATCAGGTTGTGCAGGAGTTCTGTTATTAGAGAGGGTGCAAAATCTCTTCTGGACTCTCCCCTGGACTCTCCCCAGCAGGAATTTAGGCCAAAGCTTTTAGGTCGCAGCTGGTTGTCCTTCCCAGTTTTGCAGAAACAAATAAAATGCTTTTGAACCTAGTTTAAAGATTGGCTAATTCACCCCCCACATACTGCCAAAAGAAAAGAGGCAAGCTGAGAAATTTCATTTCATGGATTTGTTGAAGATTATGTTAGGCAATTCTAGCCACTCCTTCATATTAATGTTTCCGATTGGGTGCTTTGATAAGCTAAGCAGGTCTAACACCAATTTAGCATTTATTTGTTTGTTTGCTTGTTTGCCTGCTTGTTTGCTTTAGTGTAGACATGTCCTTAATATTTAATCATTTCCCAGATTCTAGCCCTTTGCAAATCAACAGGACTTCCGCAAGAAGGTATTGGAAAATGGCACCACCAGGAAATGTCTTGTTCTGTTTTGATGGATTGTCGATTACCAGCAAGCCCTGCTTGAGGATTAAGAAAGGCGGAGGGTCGGTTCCTTTTAAGTCATCGGCACTTTAGCAAACAATAAATAAATGCCTCCACTTTGTTGTAGGGAATGGGTGCTCAGCTTTTGAAAAATGGCTTCTTAAAGGATTGGTTAAAAATTAAAGCATAAGGTTAAACCCTCTGGGAACACAATTAACTTTTCAAATTAAATCTGATTTCGGAGCCAGTAGCTCTTTCCTACCAGCCACTGTAAGGATGGCTTGCAAACAGAAAGAAACCATGGAGAAGCCCCTGATGGATTTGGAATGCTGCAAAGACCTCATGAAATGAACAGACGAGCTAACCGCTAATGATTTCATGCAATTAACTTTCCAGAGATGCTAAGCTCTTTCCTCCTGTTCCTTCAGACACACACACACACACACACACACACACACACACACACACACACACTTGCATAGAGGTAGACAGTGAGAACCAGACATAGCTGGGCCATGTATTCTTGGTGGGTAATTTAATATCCGTATTGATCCAGTAAGGCAATCCCAAACAATGTAGTGTATCTTGCTAAACCCAACAGGTAATTAAGTGTTTACCGTCTGAGTTTGTTGCCTCTCTCTCCACTAACCCAAGCAACGGGTGAAAGAAATTTGTTTTCTCATTCAACACCACGTAAGGTTCAGTCTCACATCGATTATTCTCTAGCACCTCTGAAGCAATTCCAGATGTTCAATCACTCTCTTCTCGCTTAAAATCCCAGAACACCATCTACCTATGTGGGGTCAGTATTCCTGCTGAATTCTGGGTCAGCAACTACCTCCCTCTCCCTTGGCGACTATTATCAGGAATAAAAGCCTCTGCTTCGAACAAAATCTAAGCATTAAAAAAAATAAAAAATTAAGCAATGATGTAATAGAATTTGCTTACATCCGCTCCTTGTTTTTCTACCGTCCCCCACTCCCTCTAGGGAGGTTTACACAATGACCGCTCCCCACATCAAATGGGGGGGGCAACTTTTGCGTGGTCGTGCGCAGCCCCCTGGATCCCAGTGCAGCTCCTGGTAGTTCAGGACTGGCTTCATCCTCCCCAGGCAAGATAGATACCTGGGGTCTCCACCTACCTCAGTCAACTGCCCAATCCTGCCTGGGGTGGCCTTGCCAGGGTAAGGTAAGGGGTAAGGGACCAGGTAAGGGGAGGGACCGCCCTGCCCACACAACAGAAGGTGTAGCTTACCTGGGAAGCAGCAGTCAGCTCCAGAGCTTCTCCCACCCTCCTCTCCCTGAATTAAGTCTTCTTTTGCAGGTTAACCTCTTCTCCACAGGTACGCAGGCACTGCTACATCAAGGTCGCTGTTGAAGGGCCGGAAAGGAATTTTCCTGCATTGGCAGGTTTCGCCTTTCCCGTAGCAAAACATCACAACTTTGGCAGTTTCAGGCCTTGGGCAGAATCCTTTATCTTCCTAAATGGGGGGCATGAAGCGGTGACCCACACACCCCTTTGCGGTGGTGATACCAGGGTTCCCCGTTAAAGGAGTTTTGAGGGGAGGCATTGGCCATATGCCAAGAGGTTGTCATTGCTCTCCCCTCCAGCAGCAGTGAATGGGGGGTGGGCTCTCTGCTTGAACATATATTCTCCAGAGCCAGCCCAATCCCCACACATTCTGGGTAACCCTGAAGTCCCCAGCTGGGGACTGGGAAGGATAAACACCCAATGCCTGAGCTAGTCTCCCTACATCTGAATAAAGTTGTGGCCAATTTTAATCCCATAGCAAGTTGCCTCGAGTCATTATTCCACTCAGGGGTCGCCTGGGGTTTGGGGGACTCCGCCTGTCCACACAATGCCACCCCCTACATTGAAAGAGCATGTGAAAGTTGTGAAAGATCACCTCACATTCTGCACCAGCTGTGGGCTTCCCCAGTGGCCAACATGGGGAAACTCCATGGGCATGACATCAGGATCAGCAGTGGGGAACCTCTGAGACCCACCAGGTCTCCCCATTTAGACCACAGGTGACATTTTGGCTAAGCAACACCCACAAATCTGATGCCAGGTGTGTGGCAGTTAAAGGCAGGGCCTGGGCAATAGCGGGTTGCTGGCACCATCAATCAGCTGGTGGGCAGTACCTGCAAATCCCTCTGCACCATCAGTTGATTATTGGGGCAAGGAAAGTGCTAGGCACAAGGCTCAGCAAGTGCAAACCATCAGTTGTGATGCCAGTTGATTGGCAGGTGGGTCACCTGGCCTGTAGTGGGTAGGAGAGATGAGTATCCAGTTATTCACCCTGATCAACCTGCCCGTGGAACTCCTCCATATGAGGACCCTGACTGGACCAGAGTCCTTCCTGGGATGTTGGAAATCTTACTGTTGAGTTTATCCACACATATATGTTTTTCTAACTCCTGTTTTGCACCTTAATCTCAATAAGAAGAAAGTTTTTTTTCCCCACCCTCATTCTACTAAAAATATGAACAGTTTTCTCATATTATATGTTACACATCTCTTATTATGTGCATATACATTCTAGGTTTCCTATAGTCATCAGCAGATAAACAGATATGCAAAACAATGCATATAACTACAGTATACAAAAATACACTTAATGTGCTGCAGAAATACAGCACCGTATGGGGCTTGAATATTGTGTGTGTGTGTGTGTGTGTGTGTGTGTGTGTGTGTGTGTGTGTGTGTGTGTTACTTCAAATATATACACACATGCAATTACATAGGATTTTTATTTTTTTTAAACCCACCATATGTGAGTGACTCAGATGTAAGTGGGTGCTCAATGCAGGATGTGGTCATAACCACTAAATCCCAACAAATTCCTTGTTTAAGTCAGTTTTAAACTGATCCATCCTCCATCCCTAGCAGAGAGAAGGTTTTTTGCTCCCCTCTGTCGTCTACCAGCAGTCTCAAAGGGCCTCCTGTTGTGGCCTGTAGTCCTTCAGGCACTGACAGTAATCCTTTTATTGACAAATACTCTCTAGAAACCGCCCCCTGAGAGTCTTTTCACAAGATGTTCAGTTTGTTTCAAGGAATTTTTTTTTTAAAAAAACCCTCATGTGTGCACTCTCTTCCCTTTGCACTCCATTAGTTCCGCCATTTGTTCGTTTGCACTTCATTAATCTGTAATTCGTTAATGCGCCTGCTGTCTGTCCATTACCAGCCATTTAGGTGTTACTAACAGAGGTTAAACAAAGTTCAGCAAAATGAGACAGAGTTGCTGATGGCTCAGCACCTCAGGGCAGCAGATGGAATGAAAGGCAGCCCTCAGGTCCGACTCTGAGGCACCTGCTTGTGTGAAGGCTTACTTGCCTATTGCACTCTGGGGTGTCAGCACAAGATCATCACCAAAACTTCTCTGAGTAGCAAAGGCTGAAATATTGAGGCACCACCAAGTGATTATTCAGCATCAGTTAGAGTGAGGGTTGAAGCTCAGTCATCCGAAAGCACACTAGTGCAAGTAGATAAATAGGTACCACTGCGGTGGGAAGGTAAATTGTGTTTCCGTGAGCTCTGGCACTCATTATGGTGTTCCGTTGCACCAGAAGCAGTTTAGTCATGTTGGCCACATGACCCGGAAAGCTGTTTGTGGACAAACGCCGGCTCCCTCATCCTGAGCACCACACCACATAGTCGCCTTTGACTGGACTTAACCATCCAGGGGTCCTTTACCTTAGATTCAAAGCTCTGCAAGTTCAGGTAGGTCTAGGATTGACTCCTGCCTGAAATCCTGGACAGCTGCTGCAATCAACAATATTGAGCTTTATGGATCAATGGTCTGACTCCGTACAAGGCAGCTTCCAGTGTTCCTATGTTCTTGTCCTTTGCAGAAGCACCAAAACTCAGTGGTGGAGCATCTGTTTTGGATGCAGAAGGTCCTAAATTCAATCCCTGCCAATTCTCCAGGTAAGGCTTGGGAAGATTGCTGCTTGAAACCCTGATGAGCCAGTGCCAGTCATTATAGACAATAATGAGCTAAATGGACCAATGGTCTAACTTGTTATAAGGCAGCTTGCTATGTTCCACACCTATACAACAAGGTGTGAGTTGTTGACATCAGTAAGATTCACTGGCCAATTAACAACAGTGAATTTGTATGGTGCAGACTGAGGAGTACCCTTCCTCCACTCCCATTGATTTCAGGTAGATTTTTTTTCAGTTACTGACTCAGAGTGACCTGCTAATCAGCCACAGCAAAAGGGAGTAATGCAACATTTATATGGAAAATACAGAGAGTCTCATTGCTTCATTTATTTCCTAATGAGCTGTTAACAAAATGTTTTCGGTCTATTGTGATTAAAGTTTGATAGGGCTTCTAGAGAGCCAGATGCCTCCCTCTTTGGTCTGTGAGCTACCAGTTGGTCATCAAACTAGAACTGAAATGGTTGGCAATTAAATTAGAAGTGACCATGTCCGAAAATTGCAGCTACTTCTTGTGGAAATTATTTTTTTAATGCAAAGACTTCTTTCTTTCTGCTCACCTACTTTAAAAGTTGAACCCCTAGATGGAGGTGCCTGAATTTTGGCAGGCTTAAGCCACTTTGGCTGGGCTCCTTTGCCTGAAAATTCCATCCATTTATGTGAACAAGACCAAAAAGTTATACCAATTTGTTTGATAGACCTCTCTCATGCCCCATCTTCATAATCTGATTTCAAAATCAAAAAGCTACATTTTCACTGTGACCCCATTGCAGAATGGGCCTTACTTCAAGAAGTCAACCAGGACTTGCTTCAGAAAAGACTTGAATTAACTCAGGCCTAACTCCAATCATTACTTGTTGTCTCACCCACTTACGGCAGCCTCTGCTCTGGTTCGAGCTATTGGCAGCAACATCTTCTGCACATTCTGAGGCCCTTCTGCTTTACAGGGATGGTTGATGTGCTGAACTAAGTGCTTTCCAAATTTCCCTGAACTTCCAAGATGCCACTTTTCAGTTGCCCTAGGCAAAAAGAAAAGAAAACCCCAAGATTCATCACAGTATCATTGCCATACAGATACTGTGCTGTTCCTCATAGGGTTTCAATTATAGATGCAACTGTAGGAGAGGAAGGAATGGAGTTTGAAGCTGAACAGGGAAAGAAGGAGTTGCAGGTAGAGTCCCAATTAGGAATCAAATAGATACCGAATCAGATGCACAAGGTGTTTTGGTGTCCCCCAGGCCAAAACTAGGTGGCTCTGGAGCATGATCATTTCCTCAAATCACAATTGGAGATGCTTGCCTAAATAAGTTTCCCCCTTAAAAAAGCTGTTTGGAAGAAGGAATCATAAAGTCATAAACACGCCTGATGCACACAAGCAAGAGCTTCAAAGGTCATCTCTGGCTGTGAATTTTAATTTGTGCTCACAGGCGTTAGGTTCATTTGTTAATTACTGTTGCATAAAAAAGAAGATTTTTTTCAGGAGCAAATGGGGAGGGGGAAAGATGGGGCCTATTTGAATTTCAAAGGCAAGCTGTTTTCTGAATCAACAGAAGAGGAAACTGGTGTCAAGGGAAGAGCAAGAGTCTGCGCTCAACCCTTGGCTAGCCTTTCCCATCTCCTTCATGGGGTGGTGAAGCAGCAGGATCCATTGAGCAGGTGGAATCTACAACACATCCTTTCCCCAGAGGAAAGCAGTTCATTTGCATTAAAGTAAATGGCATCATTATATCGGGAGTTGTAACTCATTGATTGGTTGCTCCATGGGGAAAATAAAACATCTAGAGAGATGGAGAACTCTCTTGACGGATTTGCTGGTCTTACTGAAATGGTTTTTGAAGTCCTGTAGATGTTTTGCCTCAGCAGGGACCTCCAAATTTAATTTGAATGTTGCTGTATGTGAAATCTCATGGCACCTGTAGCCATCAAACTGTCTAAAGTATGAAGGACTGAGCAACTGAGACTTAGCTTAGACATCTAGGCGGGAACACAGAAACCCATGAGAAATGTTCTTATAGGAAACTCTACAGGCTTAATTCCTTAGGTGTTTGGCTTGCTGAGAAGGGACCACCAATTCAATTTGAGCTTTGCATTTGGTGAAATTTCCATACATACCATACGTTTTGGAAAGTCCTCAAACAGAACCATCTCTAAATCAAACTATATGTTGAAATACCATCCATTGTTGCCCTTCCTACAAGGCAGGTTCCTAAAAACATCCCAGTTTATGGAAAGCTAGATTATCAGGGAGAAGAATCCCAGTCTAGACTTTTTGTTGTTGCTGTGCTTAAACAGTTGGGAGTCAGAAACCCTTACTGCTCTACCGCAAATCATCCAGTGATCTAACAGTAGATTCTGAACTAATTCCTACTCATCCCTGTGTTAAGTGATCTTCAACAATGCCCAGTTTGCCCCAGGACTCCATTGTCCAATCAAGCCCTGCAAAATGACACAATCTAAGTCCAGACCAAAACCTCCAGTTCTGAAGGATTCTTATAACTTCCACAGCCAATGAGAGTAGTACGTTTGGAATGCCTTCATTCCCCTCTCCCCAGCTTAATTATTCCAATCTGCATTTCTTTCGCCGCTGAATCATATTTATCTTCTCTCCGATAATCAATACATAGCATCTAAAACATTCTTGCTTATTCTCCTTCATCTATTGGTATTGATTTTTGTCACAGTTTCATTTGGGGGAGAGGAACTCACAAATCTGCTTTGAATTTCATAATTTCAGTTTTGGTCGCAGCTGGAAAACGTGCCTCTCTGTACCTGGGAACAGACATTTGCCCACCTTCACTTTGATCCTTGCCTCAGCTCGTCCCTCCCCTCCCTTCTGCACCTCCTACCTGTGGCTCCAGCTCTCCGTTTGCCCATCTAAGCATCCCTGTCTCATCAGGATTACCCAGCTTGTCTCTGCAGGCCTTACTTATTCATTCCAATCTGCTCTCTCCTCCTTGATGGACCGAAGGGCTTGGTGCCGTTTGCTTCTCTGTGCACTGCTTCAAACGCTTCCCCCATGACACCTTCCCCACCCCAACTGCCAATGGGTCTTAAGTTACTCCCACTCATCAAGGGTCAGCAAACCGCCCCCTCCCTGCATTGCTCTAATTAAGCGTTCAAGTCATGCCAGCCAGCAGCTCGAAGTTGAAGAACTGAAGCCTGTTAAAAAGACAGTGTCTCCTTTCTGAGTCATCATTAATAGAATAATAAAACTGTACAGTTGGAAGGGACCCCAAGGGTCACCTAATCCAACTCCCTGCAATGCGGGAATCACAGCTAAAGAATGCCTGGCAGGTGTCCATCCAACCTCTGTTTAAAAACCTCCCATGAAGGAGAGTCCATCATGGCCTGAGATAGTCTGTTCCACCATCAAACATCTCTTACCACCAGAAAGTTCTTCCTCATGTTTAGTTTGAATCCCCTTTCTTTTTAATTGAAATCCATTGGCATGGGACCTACCCTCTAGAGCAGCAGAGAACAAGCTTGCCCCCATCTTCCACGTGACAGCCCTTCAGATATTTTAAGATTGTTCTCATACCTCCTCTCAGTATTCTCTTCTCTAGGCTAAATGTACCCAACTCCCTCCACTATTCCTCATAAGGCTTGGCTTGCTCTGGAAAAAGGGAGCTTTGCATAATGGGGAAATATCAGTAAACTCCATCAAGGAACATAGGAAGCTACCTTTTAGTGAGTCAGACCACTGGTCCATCTAATTCAGCATTGTTTACACTGCCTGGTAGATATCTGAAGTTTCAGACTGAGGACATTCCCAGCCCTACCTGTAGATGTCAGAGAATGAACTCTGGGTGCAAGGCAGCTACTCTGCCACTGAGCTGTGGCCCTTCTTCAGAGAGGGAGAACAGAGGAAGCTGCCCATCACTGAATCAAACCACTGATCCATCTGGCAGTGGCTCTCTGGGACTCAGACTGCAGACATTCCTGGCCCTACCTTAAGATGCTGAGGATTGAACCTAGGGTTGCCAGACTCAATAGAGGACAGGACTTCTGTGCCTTTAATTGCCCTGCTCTCTTTTGAATCTGGAAACCTTAAAGAGAAACCAGCAGACCCTTTGTTTAATTTCCAAGCAAAGGGTCTGCTGGTTTCTCCTTAAGGTTTCCAGACTCAAACGAGAGCAGGGCAATTAAAGGCACAGAAGTCCTGTCCTCTATTGAGTCTGGCAACCCTAATTGAACCTGGGATTTTCTGCATGCAAAGCTAATGCTCAACCACTGAGCGAGGGTTCATGTTTCCATATGGGAAGCATTCCCACAGCTACGCCTGAGTCACTGTCTCCAGCTGGGCCCCTCAGCTCAAGTAGCAATGGAGCTGCTAAATGCCAGCCCACAATCTAGCAAATTGTTCCCCTCTAGAAAGTCCTGCTCAGATTGCAAAGCAGCTGGAAATCATATGCCATTCAGAAACCCAGGCTAGCAAGCTCTCATGGAAGGCAAGCGGTATCTGTTTCAAGCCATGTATTCTCTCCAGACTAGGCAATCCATTGTAGCCCTATGCAAATGTTTACTCGTACATTGTCCAAATGCTTCTTTCTATACAATCTTCTTTTTGTTTAATCATTTGCAGCTATTTTTGTGAATGCAATTTGTTTTATTACACCGGAAAAATCTGTGGATCCCAGATTAAGAGCCCCTGCTCTAGCACAACCACCCATCAAGGAAAACTGTTGAAGAGCTCTTCGTTCAGTAAAATTGCCCACTTAATCAACCTGAAGGGCTCCCTTCCTTCGCAAGCTACCTTTATACATTGCTCTCCTGCTACCTCACAGTAGGAGCCCACCTCACCCACCAGGTTAAAGAATACTCTCCTCTTCGTTTGATGAATGCTGCATAGTAAGGAGGAGCAAGGGCTCTGGTGATAGATCTCATGCAGCTGCAGACAACTGAACATGAAGCTGGTTTGGAAGGGGTCTGTTTTTAGGGGAGGAGAAGTGGGGGGGGCTTCACCCTTTCACCGCATGCTTGTTTCTTTGCTCCAAATCACCTCCCTTTAGCAGTTTCCCCTCCACCTCCTGAAGATTGCCCTTGCAAATCTCCTATGTAGCCACAGAAGGAAGTCTCCGAGAGTTTAGTGCAGTTTACTCCCAAGTATTGTGTGTAGAACTACAGCCATAGCAGATAATCTACACCTCTCCCTGCCCCAGCCACATTCTCTGCCTTGCTATGTTGGGCCGTCTAGTTGTGAACAGTTAGCAAACAACAAGATCTCTTTCTCTTGTGAATCCCAGATGTGGGGCAGGAGTTTGGGATGCATTTTCAGTTCTGTTGCCCTGGGGATCCATGCCCATATTAAGCATCAGGAGCAGGAAGGCAATGTGCAAATCGCTCCGCACATCTCAGGCCTTAATAATTCACAGTGCTAAGAGCCAAGAGCTGCAGAGGGTGGGAGCTCTTGGCAGGGCAGGGAGGGAGGCAAGAAGACAGAGCACTTTGGAGGCCAGTGTAGAGCTGCCAATGGAATTTCCTAGACATATCCTGAATACAGCAGTCGGCAGCAGTGTCCAGGTAGAAATTGGTAAAAATCTCTGGGAAAATCCAGACATATTGCAGCCCATGTCGGCAGTGCAATTTTTGCCAATTTTCCATAAAAATAACTCAAAAATGGCAATTTTGTTCACAGTTTTGAAAAATACTCTGCCACCTCATTATTCTGCCACCTCCTCCTGCTTGCATAAATTGAGGCCAAGTGCTGTGTCCAACAGCATTAAAGATTGTCTCTTGGAGAACAAGGCATCCTTTCAGTCAACCAACGATACCCATGGTGGTGTTAAAATACATTTCTTTTTCAATTACATTCTTGATGCATCTGAATATCCTGTTTGTTTTTCCAACCTAGCTGCACATAGAGCAAGGGTCTGGCAAGAGATTTTCGCAGCCATGCCCAATCATTTTGCCAGCATCCATTCTGTACTCCGTTAGGTTTTTGTTCCAAATAACACCTGTCAATGTATACATTCTGTGGCAGCTTTTTTCAATTTGGTGTCCCCCAGATGTTTTGGACCACAACTCTCTTCATCTCAGAGTTGTAATGCAAAATGCCTTGAGGACACCTGGTTGGGGAGTGTTGTTTTGTAGACATGAGGATATTACACCTGAGATGGGAGTAGCACCAATCCTGCCCCAAATTGGTTAAACTTCCCTTGACATTCCTGCAAACCTTCTGCAGGAGTATCAGCTTCTGACTTGAAATTTGGTTTGGTGGAAATTTGGAAGCGACTCTGCTTGCCCTCTGACTAGGGGGATACAGGCATTTTTTGAGTTTTAAATTCTAAGAAGAATCCTGCTACTTTCCCATATCCTTCTCAAGATGCAGAAATCAGGCTACCAGTTTCAAGTGAGTCTCTCTTTGGGATTATTTAAGTGTGCTGCAGGGAATGGTGATGAATGGGGATCCTACACCTCTCCTTCTTTGTCTTGGTTTAAAACTTGGAAGCTGGTTTAAATTGGTTTAAAACTTGGAAGCTGAATCTGCCCAGTCCCACTACCACTTGTTCTGTCTCATTCACACAGAGAGTAAACACAAACACACAGGTCCCGTTCATAAATTTTAAAAAACAAAACAGATTCTTTACTCACAGTTTCTCCATATTTACAAGGGTGGCTTTGGATTCCAAGCACACATGGTGGGAACTAGTTTAAGTGGCTTCATCGTGCAGAAGAGCTGGGGGGAAGGGAGAGAGACTAAGGAGCTTGGGAGTTTGGTAGGAAACTACAATTGTCTGTTAGTCTCAACCCTGCCCTCTGCTGACTGGAGACATGCAAGGATGCTTATATCGAACAGTTTATTCCTTTGTGGTTTGGCATAGAAGCAGCAGCTTCCCGCTCAATCCTGGAGGTGAGAAGGGAAACACAGCACTCAATTGATGGGGAGCTGGAGCTCTCGCCTGTCTGAAAGCTGCCTTAGCTGCTGTTTTCAGGAGCTTCTAAGTTGTCTCCCAAAAACAAATGCCCTGGGGCTCAAATTAGGGAGATGGCTTCCATGGTCTCCCTGCACCACCCCCCTTCTCCCCAGGCCATGTCCTTCACCAGCCCTTTCTCACATTCTCTTCCTTCCCCTCCTCCAGTGTTTTTGGCTGTCAGAAATTAGCCCAAAAACTATGATAATGCCTCTTGCTTCCCTGTATGGAGGAGAGAGTAGGGTGAGGTTGTGTATGTGGAAATGAGCCACTGGGGCAGGGGGATTTTTTCATTTATTGCTCCACCTACCTTTGCCTCTGCTACCGCCATGTGGCCCCCAGAAGGTCACTTCGAAGGGAATGCGGCCCTCGGGCTGAAAAAGGTCCCCTGTTCTGACATTTACACTTGTAAACTGAGCAAGGGAACAGAGAGCCAGTTTCCCTCTGGCTACAGAAGAGGGATGGGGGGGGGGCAGGGTGGAAAGCCAACACTGTTGGACCAGAGAGCAGGACTGGAAGAAACCACAGAGGCAGCCTTAAAAGGGGGGGGGGAATCCATGCTTCTGAGAAACCACATGTCTGAGACCACATGTCTAAGCCCCTTTCTCATAGAGCAGCCCCACTGAGGGGTTCACTTTTTAATAAACACGGTCAGGATTGCACGGCACATCTCTCCCATTGAAATTAAGCACAGGGCCAAGCACTGAACTTTAGCTGGATAATTCCCATTGCATTTCCTACGTCCTCTCAGTTGGAGTGGGGTAGAGACCGTTTAAAATGGCTGCCACAGAGTAGCCTGAGGGGCAGAGATATATCATGGCGGTCGTAATTTCAAAATAAAAAAGAATAAACATTCAAGTGGGCTGGAACAGATTGTTTCCCCTCATAACCACATTTCCAGTCAGGATCAGTAGCAGTCTTTAGAGAATACAAAATCAAACAAAAGCCTCTTAAGTGGTACTTTTGCTATGTCTTTAAAAACAAAAACAAAAATGAGAAGCCAACATAAGCTATAAAATAGCACAAAATAAGCCCCCTGGAAGTGCTGTGATACATATGCCATCTCGCCAATTGCACCTGAATGGCTCTACTATAATGCAACCTATAAATATTTATACCATCACATGCTTGCTGAAATAAATAGTGTTATTTTTCTACCATTGAAATACATCTCCCCGTCCCCCCTCTTCATATAAATTTTGCCGAATTCTCCTGACATGAGGAGAAGGACTGGGAGGGGGGCATTCAATTGGGGCTGTGAAGGAAGGGGGGAGAAGGAAGGGGGGGAAACCCAACATTTTATTGGCTCTAAGGGCTTCTTGGCAAGAGACCTCCAGCCAATAACAAAATGGATTCCTAACAACAGCGGAGCAGCTGCATGAATGACAGAGCAGGCGAGTTAACACTTGAACTGAAGTCGCTGAATTACAGCTAAATGAGTGCAGAACAAATACAGCAAAGGGCTCTGTCTATTTGTCCTTTAATCAGGTTCCCTGGCTCACTTGCTCTCTCCTATTATCACTGGAACAGAATCTGCATTCAAAATCCACGAGATATTGCAGGGGCGAATATTGCAGACCAAGCTGAACAAGGGTCCTGCTTCTGGAAGCATCTCCTGGCCCTGAATAAGATGGGGGTGGGGAGAAGAAAGGGACCACCACTGGGGTTGGCAACGAGTTGTTGGAGAGGCCATGCCTTGTCCTACTTGGTGCTCGGCAGATATTTCAGACTACCGCTTCTATCAGTCCGTATGGCTGTGCTAGGAGGTGAATTCTGAAACATCCAGAGGGCACCAGCTTGGCAAAGGTTATGCGGCAAATAGTGCAGGAGACATTACCTGAAGATCAGAAGAGCCCTGGTGGATCAGGCCAAAATCTCATCTAGTCTTGCAGGTTAATCTCACAGCGGCCAACCAGATGCCCATTGAAAGCCAGCAAGCAGGACCTGGGTGCAACACCAATTTCCCTACTCTTTTGTGTACATAGGTGTACACAAAGGTACATTGCCTCTGACAGTGGATTTGCAACATAGACACGATGGCTCATAGCCACTGATAACCCTTGCAAGTGCTGCATCCACTGGGCTCTCCATCCCTCATGCCCTGGAACATGATTCCCTCAAATGCAGATTGTTCCTTTTCAAAATCCAACAGGATCCAAGCCGTGGGTGCGATGTCAGAAGCTCCAAGCTTTATACCATCGTGGACAGAAGACAATATTCGATAGCGCAGCCTCATTTTCTCGAATGGCCTTGGAAATAGACTTTAGAAGTGGTATTTACATAAGGCGCGATTGAAATGAAGTGGCATTAGGAGTTCCAGAGAGCTGAAAATCCAAACAATGAGATGCTCGTTCTCTCTGTGTGCGTTTTTTCAAAGTTCTGGCACTCTATGGAAATGTATTGTCTGAATTAAAGTCGGGGGTTACTGGTACAACCCCAAAATTTTGCTTTTAGAATGTGAAAGAGTAAGAATTGCCCACATCCAGAGGAGCCTGCCCGCTGCATGCGGCACAGATCAGGGTGGTGGGTCTACTCACAGGATGAGGGGAAATCCTGAGCAGGGACTGTCTTCTGAAGCCCCCAGGGCTGGCCATAGCACATGAGTCCCGCTCCCCGCATAGTGGGAGAGTGGGCAGCACAACAAATGATGTGCTTCCACTTCCATGCCCTGCACTCTGCTGCTGGCTGTGGGCACCCTAGTTGCCTCACTGGTGGCACTTGCAATGTGGGGCAGGTGCAGGAGCTGCTGTCAGGCTTCGGGGAATCAACTTCCTCCCCCCCCCATGGCAGTAGATAAGAAGATCAAAGAAAGGAACGTCTTACCAGTTAGAAACTTTATTAATCACAGTGAGAGAACAAAGAACACACCTAGAAATGGCGGTGCTCCCAGCTAAGGATCACCCCCCATCCCTATTAATTTATGTCACTCCTACATCTTGTAATCTGAGTTTGTGCTTTCTGTTCTGAGACTTTCTGAGCAGAGGCAGAGCTAGCTGCTCTGGCACCCGGAGCGGCACACATGTTGTGCACCCGGGAGTGGGGCTAGCTGCCCGCGATAATAATAATAATAATAATAATAATAATAATAATAATAATAATAATAATAAATAATTTATTATTTATACCCCGCCCATCTGGCTGGGTTTCCCCAGCCACTCTGGGCGGCTTCCAACAGTAAATTAAAACACAGTAATCTATTAAACATTAAAAGCCTCTCTGAACAGGGTTGCCTTCAGATGTCTTCTAAAAGTCTGGTAGTTGTTTTCCTCTTTGACATCTGTTGGGAGGGCGTTCCACAGGGCAGGCACCACCACCGAGAAGGCCCTCTGCCTAGTTCCCTGCAACTTGGCTTCTCGCAACAAGGGAACCGCCAGAAGGCCCTTGGTGCTGGACCTCAGTGTCTGGGCCCTCGGTGCTGGACCTCAGTGTCTGATGGAGGTGGAGACGCTCCTTCAGGTATACTGGACCGAGGCCATTTAGGGCTTTAAAGGTCAGCACGAACACTTTGAATTGTGCTCGGAAACGTACTGGGAGCCAATGTAGATCTTTCAAGACCGGTGTTATGTGGTCTCGGTGGCCGCTCCCAGTCACCAGTCTAGCTGCCGCATTCTGGATTAGTTGTAGTTTCCGAGTCACCTTCAAAGGTAGCCGCACATAGAGTGCATTGCAGTAGTCCAAGCGGGAGATAACTAGAGCATGCACCACTCTGGCTAGACAGTCTGCAGGCAGGTAGGGTCTCAGCCTGCGTACCAGATGGAGCTGATAGACAGCTGCCCTGGACACAGAATTGACCTGCGCCTCCATGGACAGCTGTGAGTCCAAAATGACTCCCAGGCTGCGCACCTGGTCCTTCAGGGGCACAGTTACCCCATTCAGAACCAGGGAATCCTCCACACCTGCCTGCCTCCTGTCCCCCACGAACAGTACTTCTGTCTTGTCAGGATTCAACCTCAATCTGTTAGCCACCATCCACCCTCCAACCGCCTCCAGGCACTCACACAGGACCTTCACTGCCTTCACTGGTTCTGATTTGAAATGAGTGGCGATGAGTGGCGAGCATCCCAGGGGGGCGGGGCAGCAATGTCACCCGCCCTCATGGATGACACCTGGGGCAGGCTGCCCCCACCACACCCCCTTCCTCCGCCACTGTTTCTGAGCTCTTCTCGACCTTGGGCTGAGCGGAGGAATGCTATCCAGAGACTGTGAATCTATTAACCCTCTCTCTTCTAGTGTTTCGTCTTGAGTATTTCCCAGCTTCTGCCTTCTGAACTTTGCCCCTCTGCAAACCACTGTTCCAAATCTATACTGTCCTCCTGCTCCTGGAAAGATTCAGGAGTGGGGGGGGGTGGCTCCCACCATTCCTCCTCATTGCAGCCCTCCCCACGGTCCCTGACAGCCACCAGTGAGTACCGGTACCTTTTTTTCTAGGAAAAAAAACACTGTTTGTAGCATGTGAAAAAGGCAAGTAAGAAGGGACATGGTAGAAATTTATAAAATTATGCATAGCATGGTGAAAGTGGATAGAGTTGGTCCTCTCCAGCTGAGCTGATAGAGAGGGCTTTGCTGTCTTACCTCTTCCACTACTGCCATTTTTTAAAAGAACATTAGAAAACTTTAAAAACATTTAGAAATAGTTGAATACAATCATATGTCCTCACAGCTCATAACAAGGTTGCCAGGAACAGCATCATTCAACCATTGAATCCTTGGCTCAACATGAATATTTAATAGTTCCTCCTAGATATTAATATTGAGGGAGACAGATTCATTCCATAAGTGGGGAAACTGCTGCTGAGAAGACCCCGTCATGGGCCAATGCCAACCAGGAAGCACCCTGTTTTTATACCACTATATTCATTAACATCAGTAGTGTGTGGCATAAAACAAAATTACAATAAAAGCAGCTCGCATACAATAATCCTCATAAAAGCAGCAAATCAACACAACAAATAAAGAGGAAGCTGGTATTAACTGCCAGCTGTATTTTACAATGGCTCCATGACCATATAAATACATCTGACCTGATCTGCACGCAAAGGCTTGGGAAGATAAATGGATTTTCAGCAAGCACCAAAATGCTATTAATATCGGGGCATGTCACAGCTCAGAGGGGAGCTGGTTTCCCAGAGCACCCAGCAAGACAGAGAAGGCCCTCTAGGCTCTGTTACTGCAAGATGGACCCCTCCAGGCAATGGCACAGCCAGGAGAGCCTCACCCACTGGCCTCGGGAACTGGGACAGGATGAGATGGGAGAAGCAGTTGCCTGAGAAAATCTGCCACAAAGTTGTTTAGCGCCTTGTGAATCAGTAAAAGAACCTTCAACCTGGCTCAATAGCATGTTGGTCCATGTAACACCAAAACCATTGATATGGCCTCTCTTCTTTTCACCTGCAAATAAAGGAGCGAAATTAGAGGGACCATTTCAGCTCCATTTAGGTTCTGAAAAGAGCTTTGGTTGGAAGTGCAAAAGTGGAGATCATTCAGTGTGTGACTTTAGAGTTAATTCTGTTGTCAGTAAGTCAGATAACCAAGTGGGAAGGGGGTATTGCTTAGCAACAAGGCTGAGTGGCACATGCTCTGCTTGGCTGCATACTTTTGGAGTTGTTTCTCTGTGTGTTTGGGTGAATGTTTTCCTGTGACGTACAAGGCCTGAAATAAGAAATACATAACCTCTCTGTTTATATCTCCTCAAATTGTACACTGTCAATAGAAATACAAGCAATTAAACCTTTCTTAAAAAAAAAAACCTCAGCAGATAATAAATAAAGAACTATTACCATGTACAGAGGAGATTGTCATATACTGGCTCAGACCACTGATCCATCTAGCTCAGGCATCCCCAAACTTCGGCCCTCCAGATGTTTTGGACTACAATTCCCATCTTCCCCGACCACTGGTCCTGTTAGCTAGGGATCATGGGAGTTGTAGGCCAAAACATCTGGAGGGCCACAGTTTGGGGATGCCTGATCTAGCTCAATATTGTCTGTATGGGCCACCCCCAACTTTGTGCCCTCCATATTTTTGGAAGAAAACTCTCATCAGCCCTGACCATTAACCATGATTGCTGGGGCTGATGGGAGTTGTAATCTTTAACATCTTGGGGGGGGCACTAGGATGGTGAGCAGTGTATTACATGCTATCTCTTAATTGGTTAATGATGTGACTCCATTTTTATATTGTTCTTGATGAGTTTTTGTCCTGCAAGAACCCCTGGAGTTAATCAGCAGGATAGAAAATCTTAGAAATGAACGAATAAACTAACCGCTCACCTTCACCCTACCAAGACCCCAGTTACAGACAAAGTGTGGAAATCCTGTGCAGCTCTCCACCCCACCCCCCACCCCCACCCCAAAATATCACCACCATTTAGCATGGCACCCAGAAATAAAAGGATTAGACATCAACACGACAAATGAGAGAACTGTCTACTGTTAACACTGGCGAGAATAAAAATTTACAAGGTGCATAAAGCCTTCCACTCTTACCACTGTAAGCCCAGCCACTTGGAAGAAATCTGACATGGGCAAGTTAACACAAGCTTGCTTGCTGTGATTAGAGGTGTAGCCTGTTCAGTGCTGCCAGGAGGGATTATCATGAGACATTTTACAGCTACTGACTCAGTGCGTGTGAGAGAGGGAATAAGGCACTGATGGACACAACTCAATGGAAAAGGGGTCTTCATTAAGTCTGGACCTATGGGCAGGGCTCAGATCCAAAGTGGCTTCAAGTCTTGGATCAAAATCCCACGTTTATTAATTTATAAGGGAGATTTCAATATCTGCTTGCCTCTCATCCATCTTGAACCCCTAGTAGTAAGGGGCAACTTTTCCCAGCTCACCTCATCCTTACCTTAGTTTCCCCAGGGCTTCCTGAGAAGTGTTTGCTTGTTTACAAAGAGTTATTCTGTAAAAGCTCTGAAATATTGGCACGTTGGACGGGGAGCGTCCTATTAACCCTCCCTGCTAGTCCATCATTTAAAAGGGGGAGAGAGTGGAAATGGGAAGCATTGTCTGACTCTGGCAACAGTATGGCCTTTTTAAGGGTCATTGTTAAGACTGGATACCCTTCAGCAGCAGAGTGGAATTTCAGTCTACAGTTCCTTCCAGGTAGGGAGAGGCGAATCCCTCAAATTTGGTTTCTATTAGTTTCTCAATTTTCCAATCCTAAATTCAGTTTTCAACATTTCCACATCACTTTGTGATTTTTTAAAAAAATAAGTCCTCATCAAATTAATCAGCATTACCGTGCCCATTTCTCCTAATCTGCACATGTTCATATGCAATATTGCCTGATATACACATTTTGCAAAGCAGTGTCCCCTAAAATAATGCATGTTTGCATGCTGTCTTCACCAATATATCCATCTGTATGGACACTTTGTGTTTTATGGGTCCTTGTACATGCATTACTTGGCTGGAGAGCTGCACTGCAAAATTCGGGGAAGTGCAAATTTCAAGGGTTTGTGTTTCAGTTTGCATATTGTTTCAGAAAGTGCAAATTGCGTAAGTTCATTTTTAAATGTGATCTGAATCGAATTTCGCTCCCATGCTTTCCCCCAGCCCAATTTAGCAAGCCAAGAGATAATGGAAACTGCAGTTCCCAGCAGCAATGAACACTCCTGAGCAGGGATTAAATGTGTGGCTGGCTGACACCTGCTTGCCTTCCTGCCCTGGTTCCAGCCTTTTGGAAGGGTGCAATCATTCAAGAAGTATAAGGAACTGGTGTGGAGCATAGGAGCCAACTCCTGGGGGCTTACCTGGGTCTCCACCATATTTTATTCAGGTTGGTACCCCTGGTGCAGAGGTATGACCACAAGCCCAGCCCATTATGAAGTGGGCTAAATTTGGTGGATTTGTGGCCTTCCAAATCTTGGGCTCATCATGACACAAAGATGAGGGGGAAGATGAGGTGAAGCAGCAAGGCCCTTTCCACTGGCTCAGTTGGTAGACCAAACTGTTATTGGGCTCTTCCCCTCCCAGAACAGCCTTCTGCAGCAGCTGTTCCACCGAACAGCCTGGTTTTCTTCTTCCCTACTGGTTCCTTTCTCCTTTTGTATCGTACCTCTTTGATGGTCAGCCATAATTACAAAATGTAAATGCCTTTGAGCCCTTGGGCAGAAAGGCAGTGCATAAATGTGGTGAACAATTTGCTGAAACGGCCATTGGATTCTGTTTGAATGGCAGCTGTCCACCTTTGCCAATCATATACCTCTGACAGTTCAACCATCCCAGGATTTGTCGCCCTGTTTTATGCTGTAAAGCTCTCTGGCCCCAGAGCAAGCCTCTAGCGACTCCTTTGATGTCTTCAAAGGGAGGGGGGAGGAAACGTATCTCCGGGCACTGGATTTGGCTGCAAAGCAGAGACTGTGGAGTCTTTAGAGCCCTAATTAGAACCAGTTAGAGCCCTCCTGACCTGTCTTAGCACAAATCTGGACTGCTTTGCAAACACCCCCTCGCTGAAGTTTGGGGTCGTTATTAATCAGAGAGCTATAATGGCCACTCACTCAAGTGGCTTCCCCCAAATTGCTCCTTATGAGAAAATTCTTCTGAAATAAAAGCCTCTTTCTACTGACAATGCAGAGAAAGAACTTCACAAAATGGCTTGAAGTCAACCGTGAAAAGCAGTTACAAGGTCAAAAAATATCCACTGGTAAGAAAATGCAAGATTTCTTGATTGGAATAAATGGGGCAGGCTTGCATGAATTTGCTTCATTCTGCATAAGGCTTGTCGAAAGTGAGGCAGTTGGACAGCAGAACAGCATCCCACCTTCAACGTAACTTAGAATAACTCGGCAGCTGTACTGATCATGTGCAGCCAGGCCTATGGTGGCAGAAGGCTTGTGTCTGATGCCCCAGCACCCCTATCTTGAAGGCAACTGTTTGCCTGGCTACATTCAGGGTGGTGGCAACCATAGGACAATGTGGGCTAGACAATGCTACCATTCAATGGATTTGTAACTGGCTGGCTGACTGAACCCAAAGGGTGCTCATCAATAGCTCCTCTTCATCCTGGAGAGAAGTGACTAGTGGGGTGCCACAGGGTTCTGTCTTGGGCCCGATCTTATTCAACATCTTTATAAACGACTTGGATGATGGGCTTGAGGGCATCCTGATCAAGTTTGCAGATGACACCAAACTGGGAGGGGTGGCTAATACCCCAGAGGACAGGATCACACTTCAAAATGACCTTAACAGATTAGATAACTGGGCCAAAGCAAACAAGATGAATTTTAACAGGAAGAACTGTAAAGTACTACACTTGGGCAAAAAAAATGAAAGGCACAAATACAGGATGGGTGACACCTGGCTTGAGAGCAGTACATGCGAAAAGGATCTAGGAGTCTTGGTAGACCACAAACTTGACATGAGTCAACAGTGTGATGCAGCAGCTAAAAAAGCCATTACAATTCTGGGATGCACCAATAGGAGTATAGCATCTAGATCAAGGGAAGTAATAGTACCACTGTATTCTGCTCTGGTCAGACCTCACCTGGAGTACTATGTCCAGTTCTGAGCACCACAGTTCAAGAAGGATACTGACAAGCTGGACCATGTCCAGAGGAGGGCAACCAAAATGGTCAAAGGCCTGGAAACAATACCTTATGAGGAACGGCTTAGGGAGCTGGGCATGTTTAGCCTGGAGAAGAGAAGGTTAAGGGGTGATATGATAGCCATGTTCAAATATATTAAAGGATGCCATATAGAGGAGGGAGAAAGGTTGTTTTCTGCTGCTCCAGAGAAGCGGACACGGAACAATGGATTCAAACTACAAGAAAGAAGATTCCACCTAAACATTAGGAAGAACTTCCTGACAGTAAGAGCTATTCGGCAGTGGAATTTGCTGCCAAGGAGTGTGGTGGAGTCTCCTTCTTTGGAGGTCTTTAAGCAGAGGCTTGACAGCCATCTGTCAGGAATGCTTTATGGTGTTTCCTGCTTGGCAGGGGGTTGGACTGGATGGCACTTGTGGTCTCTTCCAACTCTATGATTCTATGATTCTAGGAGCAACCAGCATGGCAAGGCCACTGCCAGTACCGACCAACCTAAGCTTAATTTCTTAGGAGACCCACGATGGATTGATGCTTCCAGCAAATTGCATCCTATGCTTTGGAAGTGCTAATCCGAGGCACATGGTGGCTACTTGAGGTTATGCAGCACTGAAGGAAAGGCACTCTATGTATGTTCAGAGGCATTCCATGACTTTATATGCTGCAGAAGCACTGAGTGTACTCTAGTGAGCCTTGGCTGGAATTCAGCTCTGCCATTCTATCACCGGCCTCAGCATAGTCGCAGGATATCTTTCTAATCTGTGATGTCAAAGGTTCAAGCCTCATCTGCCCTTTATGTAATTTAGCAAAGAGACTCTCTGTTCATTTCTTTGAACACTTGGCTGGCCTCCAAATTTTCCTGGGATGTCAAATGTGTGTGTGTGTGTGTGTGTGTGTGTGCGTGTGTGCTCGCGTGCGCGCGCGCACACACACACACACACTCTTACTGGAGATTGCTCAGAATTGCATCACCAATTCTTTGTATTTTCTGCATTTCCAGGAAGAAAATAACAAGAGGAGTGAATTTTGCAAAGATGAAGCACATTTAAATGTAAATGGGTAAATGGTGTTATTTCTGTCTTGAAAAGTATCATTAATACGTTTTTCAACAGTTTCTCTGTTGGGAGGGGAAGAGCAGGAGAGAGGAGAAAATATCAGGAATATTAATGTGTGAATTATGAATCTCTTTAACCCTCTGAGCCTGTCAGAAGCCTGTCGTAGAAAAAGGAGCAATTACAATGAACAGGAGGAGTCGTAGGATAATAGAAATGTAGAGTTGGAAGGGACCCCGAGGGTCATCTAGTCCAACCCCCTGCAATGCAGGAATCTCAACTAGAATAGAAGATACTTGCACTGGAGAGATCCAAAGTACTCATGAGAAACTTCTCAGCCAGTCAAAGATATGATTTAGAAGCATATGTATTCCTTATGCCCTTCACATATTTCCTGAAGAACCTCTTGGACATGTGGAATTCACTGCCACAAGATATGGTCAGTTTCCTACATGGATTTCAGAATAGGAGAATGTGTGAATGTTAGACGAGCTTGGATGAAGCCAAAGACCCATCCTGCCCAGAATCCTGTTCTTACGATTGTCAACCAGATGCCCCTATGAGGAGCCACAAGCAGGACCTGAGAGCAACGGTGGTATACTCCCCACTTGTGATTCCACCTGGTACTCAGAGGTTTACTGTCTCAGACAGTAGAGGTAGATTGGACTGGGCATATTCATGGAGGATGATCAGCTTTGACAGCTAGATTGGGGGCAGGGGTGGAATGGAGTATCCTGGAGGAGGGAATGGATCCCTGAACGCTCATATGTAGCATATGCATATGTAGAATTTTATTTCAAAATCCTTGCTGTGCATCTTCTCTTGTTACCATCCCTTTGTTGGTACTAAGTGAAAAGAAACTAAAGTGGAGATAATCAGTGCTGATGTGATTTGGGTTCATTTTGTTTGAAGCCCCTGATCTTACCAAGTTTCATTCAAACAAGAGCCAATTTATTTAACACCACATGTGCTCATTAAGTGATAATAAACAATAAGTACACACCTATAAGACAGGAATTCCTGGAGCATGTGAAAGGGCTTTTTTACGCTGATCAGAATGTCCTACAAAGTGCTACTGGAGATGTTCAAAGATGTTCCCAGAGCCTCCACCAAGGAGATGGCAAGACTGTGAAGAGGATGAGGAGGAAGAGGCAAAACTGAGCCACTTCCTTCTTTTCTCATTGGTTGAACCTTCCAAATGCCAGTGGAGGGGCAATCTTCCCTTCCCATTTAATGCTGGGCAAATTTGTGAGCTAATGTGAGACTCTTTGGCATTCATTTCCAATTGGTGCAATATTTGATCTCAAGAACTGCTGGAACCCAGAGAACTGCTGGATTTTTAACAGTGCGGAACTGATACTATAATTGCATTATTATATTTGTCATTGATTCCACACATGGACCTTCCATCCAGTATGGACTGATTGCATATGCGTTGAAACTGCTATTGCACAAATAATTGCTTCTGCAATACCTCCATACAAATCGAGGATTGGTTTTCCTGTATATACGATGATCTTTTGCATTGTCTGCTGTGGTCTTTATTACAATACATTGCACATTCCCTTTGATTCATATTTCAGCATTTGAGTATTGTTTATTTCAAGACAGGCAGTTCTTAGTTCTAGCATGCAATTGGCAAATTAAGTGATGACTTTTCTGTCATCGCGGGCTGAGAAAGTAAATCTCAACAGATCCCAGCAGAATATCTCCTATCAGCCTTTCAAGCTACCTTGGCTGATGATGTACAGTTCACTAACGGGCATCGTAAAAAGCAAAGGAAGCCAAAAGCCCACAGTTAAAACCTGAAAGCCTGTCCAGTATTTTGAAACAATTCCATTGATCCTAATGTTCTCCCACACATTCAAGGATTCCATTATTATCAGGGAGCATGACAGCAGGCAGAAGGTACTACTGTACTATGCTAAGCAGATAAACACACAAGGCCAAGTTACTGAGATGCTTAGCCCTGCTGCCATCCTGAATATACCTCCTGACTCTATGATGACTCCTGCAGCTTCACCTAATAACTGACTGTATAAAGCTGGGGGCTTTTGTAAGCATTGGAAAGGAAGCACATCATGGTGTACACTACCCCCCCCCTTCCCTAAGTGGAGTTAAACATGCTCTCGTTTCCATGGGAAGCAAGAACTCTGCATGGATGCAAATGCCTTACTCTGCACCTGGTTAATTTTTACACACAACCAACACAGCATCTCTATTTGGCCACTGATGAGGCCTGGTGAGAACCAAAATGCCTTACTAACAGTTGCTGCTTCGACTGGAAACTGTCAATAATCATTTGCATTTCTTAGTTAGGATCCACCAATCTCACTTGGTACATGGAACTGTATTTGCACCCAGTGCTTTTGCACTCGGCACTGAAAGTAAAGTAGTTGGGTTTGGAGTCCTAGGGTTGCCAGACTCAATAGAGGACAGGACTTCTGTGCCTTTAATTGCCCTGCTCTCTTTTGAGTCTGGAAACCTTAAAGAGAAACCAGCAGATCCTTTGCTTGGAAATTAAACAAAGGGTCTGCTGCTTTCTCTTTAAGGTTTCCAGACTCAAAAGAGAGCAGGGCAATTAAAGGCACAGAAGTGCTGTCCTCTATTGAGTCTGGCAACCCTAGTTTGGACCGGTATACCCTGTAAGCCAGCCCGCAAGCACCTTGTGATGAGAAATGTGAAGTCCCTTTTCTCCTTTCCTCCGTGATCAAACAGACACTTGCCCAGTCTGGAAAGCCAAATCTTGGCAGAACTCCTGTGTCTTCAGACTGAACACAAAGCAAATAAGGGGAGGGAGGACATGATAGAGGTATACACAATGTTGATGGGCAGTGGCTCCCTAAGGTTTCAGGCAGGAGTTCTTGCCAGCTTCACCTGGCACTGGCAAGGAACAAACCTGGACCTTCTGCATTCAAAGCTTGTGCCTTCAGTCACTTAGTGACAGCCCCCCCCCCCAAAAGGAGAAGGCCCCCTTCCTGGCTCCTGACCTCCAGTTCTCCCTTTTATGTTGGACTCTGACTTCCATCAGCCACATCCAACATGGTTAATGTTCAGGGATGATGGGAGTTTTCTTCTAACTCCTTGCTCAATTTCACTTGCCCTCTCCCTACTTGAAATTCTCTCTTCCGTCAACTTTTCCTTCCTAGCCTGTTGAAATTGTTTGGTAGCTGTTCCAACTCCTTGGATGCTTCTCTCTCTCCCTAAAGTGCACAGTCGGTGAAGTGGAGATACTACATTTTTTACTAAGTCATGCTTTTATCTGCCATTCGTGTGTCATCTTTGATTCTCATGCGCAACTTGAGAACATTGTACTTTGTTGTGTCTACTTGTGTGTGCATTTTAAAGGGAATTCAGTTTTTCAGGAGACAGCGGTAGAAAAGAGTTGCCTCTATCAAACTACTTGTATCATTACAGCAATGGCTCACCTCTCCAAAGGGGAATGGGAGGATGTGATGTTATCGTACAATACCAAGATGAAGGTCTACCAGCTTTGCATGTTGAGCACGCGGCTTTATGGAAGTGAGTTGTGGACAATATACAACTCCCAGAAGCAACATCTCAACAGCTTCCACATGTGCTGCACCAGGAAGATGTTGGACATCACATGACAGAACAGCGTCTCAAACAAAGATGTGGTCTCCCAAGCTCACATGCCCAGCATGTTCACACTCCTGTCTCGTGGTATACAGTCATACCTCGGTTTAATAAGTACGCCTCGGTTTGAGTATTTTCAGTTTAAGTACTCCGCGGACCTGTCTGGAATGGATTAATCCACTTTCCATTATTTTCAATGGGAAAGTTCGCTTCAGGTTAAGTATGCTTCAGGTTAAGTACGGATTTCTGGAACCAATTACACTCATACTTCGGGTTAAGTACGCTTCAGGTTGAGTACTCCGCGGACCCGTCTGGAACAAATTAATCCACTTTCCATTACTTTCAATGGGAAAGTTTGCTTCAGGTTAAGTATGCTTCAGGTTAAGTACAGACTTCTGGAACCAATTGTGTTTGTAAACCGAGGTACCACTGTACACTGGCTTGGTCATGCCCACATAATGGAAGATGGCAGCTTCCCCAGGCCCATGCTCTATGGCAGGCAAAGGCAAACTTGGCCCTCCAGATGTTTTGGGGCTACAACTCTCATCATCCCTAGCTAACAGAACCAGTGGTCAGGGATGATGGGAGTTGTAGTCCCAAAACGTCTGGAGGGCTGAGTTTGCCTGTGCCAGCTCTCCAGGGAGCTGGCTTCAGGCAACGGTCATTGGCAGCCCAGCTCTGCATTACAAAGATGTCTGCAAATGAAGCATGTAGGCTGAAATGAAACATCAACCCTGCCATGTGGGAATCTCTTCCAGTGCCTAGAGCCCCATCAGTCATGTCGTACACCCACAGCAATGACCAGAGGAGGAATGACCTTGGTGCATCTGCAGCAGCACAACCTGACATCTTCATCTGCCCCAGCTGCAACAAAACATGTCTCTCCCATTTTGGTCTCTACAACCAAAGCAGGTGTCATAATTCTAACAATTTGGCTTCACCCCCAAAGGCACACTCTCCTGAGACAGACAGATGCCAGCAAAACAATAGGACCAGGATGTTCTATTGCACAAAGTTAGCTGTATTCTAGGGGTGGGGGAACTTGTGCTTTCCCAAATATTGCTGTACTACAACTCCCATCATCCCTGGCCATCGGCCATACTTGCTGGGACTGATGAGAGTTGGACTTTAGCAACATCTAGAAAGCCACACATTCTCCATCCAGCTCTATTCCCTGGTGCAAGTGGGTATTTCTGCTTGGATGTGCCTTTTGTCACATGCAACAGGTTTCAAATTAGGCTTGCTGGTAACTCTGGCAGGAAAACAAGTATGCTCACTCGTTTGCACTTGTGGATCTTTTTGTCTGCCAAATCTTGTCTTTTTCCCTGACAAAACACAAGGAAACATCAATTCCCTGTCTTGCAGAAATAAGGTATAAATGGCCAAAGTCATGTTCTCTTGCAAGGTGAGAGACTCAAAGTGACTTCTCCCTTACATGTGGAGCCTGGCTTTTGTGACAACTTTGCTGCAGATTTCAGCAGGAGCAGGAGAATGTTTGAGGGCCCATCTTTGTCGCTGTCAACTCTTTGTCTACCTTTGAGCTTCCAGGCCCACCCCAAGGTTAACAACTGGCCCTACGCCTAGATGAACCAATTGTCCTACTTTACAGAGGACAAGCCTCTGTTTCAAGAACTGTCCAGAGCAGAAGTCAGCAAGGTTTGCCTCGCCTGGGCCGGTTCACTCCAGCAGAAATTCCTCTGTGGGCCGGATTGTGTGTTTTCCGACATCTGCATCTGCGCAGGTGCAATTTCCAGCGTCTGCGTTTGCACAGACGTGATTTCCAGCACCGCAGAAGTGAATCCCCGCACCACGCTGCGCCGGTTTAGTGCGCGGGGGGTCACCGAGCAAGCAGCTCGGTTCGGGGGTGGCTCAGGGGCTTGTGGCCCATGGGCCTTAGGTTGCCTACCCCTGGTCCAGAGTGTAAGAAAGGGAAGTAGGAGGGGTCTTGAGGTTCTGCATCCACTTCTAGTTCCCAGGTTAACTGGGGCAAGCAGCCAGCTCCTGAAGTAAGCAGCCAGGTCACGGGGGGGGGGGCACACACCCTTCCCCATGATAGTGAGATGGCTTGCATTTCTATTTAAATAATAGTGGTGATTTCTACATTTGCAGAAAGTCCCAGGTTCAGTTCCCCACACTGGGGGAGGGGGGATGGAATGTAGTATACTGGAAAAGGGCATGGCTGGCTAGAATTCTGAACTGTAGTGCTTTAGACTGCAACTTTTTTTGTTGCAGGCCTCACTTGTGGGGCTGAAAATGCCAGCCTACCTCATAAGGTTGTCACTGTTAAGCATTACAATTTATAAGAAGGCAATATACATGGAATGCTTTGGACACTCAAATTACTATTATATTGCTATTTAAAATGTAGCTGTTCAGGATTATAACTGATAGCAAGATGAAACATTTGGAAAGTGGGGGGGAGTTATATAAATTGCTATTATTATTATTATTTTCATAGGGCTGTCAAGTGGATTGTGAGATTTTTAGTTGGTTAAGGTTGCAGTCGGTCCTCTGTTCGCTCACCTGGATGTCAGTCCCATTGATCATAGCTGAACATGCTTCTGAGTAAATGTGTATAGGATTGCACTGATAATAATCTGTTTTTAATCAATTTGGATAAATCTGCATGCTGCAAAAGCATCAGGACAGATGCATTTTTGAGATGATAGGAAGTGTAGGATCAGCAAAAACTACCACTCTTGGAAAGAACGAAAGGTCATGTTTAAGATTTTCTTTTCATTCTTTATACACCAATGGACCAGAAGCAAAATAGTCTAAGAGAATGAACAAGTGAGACTTTGACTCATAAGCCCACTGATTAAAATTTGCCTTCTCCAATTAATCAACTCATGCTTGAGTATATTAATCTACTAATTAAACTAATTAAACCCTGCAGCTCTAGAAATTAACCATTCAATCAATACCATCCAGTTTTCAGCCTTTGTCTCTCAGTGCAAGGCCTAGAACAGTCACAGTCTTTGTCATCCTTTCAGTTTCCAAGAAATTAACCAGGAATTAGCAGTTCAGTTCAGCCAGGGGGTTTATTTATTTGTTATGTTTATAACAAATAATTTATTTGAAATAAATGAGACAATCAAGTAACTTGCCTTTTAGCCCATGTTTACAAAATCCTACATATTATTGGATACAGAATTATGTGGATTTCAGGTTCTATTTTGAGAGAAGCAGGCTTCTGTTTCTCAAGGTATGCTTGGCATTGTCTACAGAGTATTCCATCATCCATTCTATGTCTTGCACAACTACCTTTGCAGACTGTACACTTATTGAATGTAGTGTGTGAACATGCCTCTAGTGATGGCTCTCCCACATTAAATCAAATTTGGCTCTGTGGAGCCAGATATTCATTGGCCAGGAAAGTGTAAACAGGAAGACTTCTTACACTGAGTAATTGGGTAGGAACAGCCTGCATAATTTTCCTTGTGCCTCAAGGAAAAAAAACAGACTTGATTCACTGTAAAAATGTAACAAAGGGTAGAGAAATCTCTGCAGAGGGAGCAGACCTCCCACTGACCTCCTAATAAGAATGGTGATTTTTTCCCCCCTGTATGCCCAAATATCATTACCAGTTCTCTTTGCCGCAACTGGCATTCCAGCTTCTACTTACAAACTACAGTAATCCCATAACTCTCTTGTCTCTTTAAGAGGCGTTACCTGCAAAGCCTTTTGATCCTGTGAGTTACTGAGAACTGGAAAGAGTTGGGGAATTATCCATCTTGGAATGTCAGCCAAGGAGGGTCACTAATGCAGAGTTTCCTTAACACACTTCTACCAAAGCTTTGATTAAATGTGTGTGAAGTTCCGTCATGCGGTACTCTCCTTCTGAGACTGAGTAAACCAGCCATGAGAGAAAAACACGCACACAAACACCACTTTTTGGCTGCCCTGATAAATTGTCTTCTCTCCTTTGACGGAACTTTGCTATTGATTTTTCCAGACGTTTAATGAACACTGTGGTATACTCATGGCTGCACAGCAGGCTCCTGCTTCCTTTTTAAAAAAATAAATAAATAATATTTCATTAAAGAAAATTCCTTTTTTAAACAAAGCAAATTGCCAATACATGTAACCAATTACATCCCCCCTTTTATTCCCTTCCCTCCCTCCCTCTCCCACCCTCCAAATACTTCCCTCAGCTCCCCTCTCTGGTTTGTTTATACATATTATTCTCTGCATGTTATAAAATTGTACATATCATTGCATTATCTGTCATAATGTCCTACTAATAAATTTGTGGATGTTTATTCAAAACCTGCCAATGAGTCCAAGTTGCTTTGTAAATAGTTTGTAAAAAGTTCACATTCTTCCTTAAAGTCACAGTTGTCCTTCTCACATACTTTATATGTTAACTTTGCCAATTCCGCATAATTCATCCGTCATTCTTGTCATTGTTCTTTCCTTGGGATTTCCTCATTCTTCCATCCTTGTGCTAACAAAACTTTTGCTGCTGTTGTAGCATACATGAATAAATTCTTTGTTTTCTTTGGCAGGTCTTGTCCTAAAATCCCTAACAAAAATGCTTCTGGTTTGTTTGTTTTTTACAAATGTCATTTTGAACATTTTTTTCCAATTCATTATATATCATCTCCCTTTTTTAAAACTTCTCTACAGCAGGCTCCTGCTTCCTGATACATCACTGGCCAAGTGAGCAAGTAGCTCAAAGTCAACTTTCCACATGGACCCCAAAGTGATTTTGGGGGGGAAGTATGGCTTGGCAAATACAAGAAGCTGCACATTTTTTGCCAATATCACTTAAAGTGGCTCTCACTCACACCAAGGGTCAGAGTGTTGGGGGAATGGTTGCAACAGTTTGGAAGGGTAGTACCTGGGTCTTGGGTGCCCAGCTGGGGTGAAGGGAAGTGGGGATCACCTTCTGTTAAGAAAGACAGAAAGCTGCCTTATACTCAGATCAATGGTCCATCTAGCTCAGTATTGCCTGCACTGACTGGCAGTGGTTCTCCAGGTTCCAGAAAGTGGTCCTTCCCAGCCCTACCTGGACATGAAGTGAATTGAACCTGCATCCCACAAAACACAACAGTAAGGAATGTAAACAGGGGATCCCATGATCCAGCGATGAGATAATGTAATACTGACAGGGACCTTCTGGATGCAAGGCAGCTGCTCTACCACTGAGCTACAGCTCTTCTCCAAAGGAAAAGAAGATGGGAAGCTGCTTTACAGCAGATCGGATTGTTGGTCCATCCAGTTCAGCATTGTCTAGGCTGGCTAGCAGCAACTCTCCAGGTTTCCAGACAAGAGACATTCCCAGCCCTACTTGGAGATGCTGGAGATTGAAGGCGGTACCTTCCGTGTGCAAATCACATGCTCTACAGCTGAGCTATGGTCATCCCCTCTTCCATTAGGGAGAATAAGGCAGCCATCTCAGGTGGGGGGGGGCACCTCCAACACTATTCCTCATGAGTCACAGTCATTCCTTTTATGAGATGAAGTGAAGCTATTGTCTTGGGAGCCTGGGGCACAAGGAATTAGCTGTGGTCCTACTCACTCACCTCTTCATCAAACCACTTCTGCCCTTGCAGGCCTCCCACCTGGAAAGACTTCTGGTCACTGCAGCGCTTTCCAGAGTGCCCACCTATCCCTCACTCAAAGTCCTTCCTCCAAGTAAGGCATTGGTCATTGTGGCTAGACATGTCTGCAGTGAAAAAAGTGCCTGCACAAATAGGATTCCATCCAATACTAGTCCTACTCAGGGTAGAGCTATTGAAGTTACTGAGCATGACTAACTTGGCTTTGTTAATTTCAAAAGGTCAACTCTGAGTAGAACTTAGTTGGATACAACCCTTTGACTTCTCCCTCTTGTTCTGCAGGGGCTAGATACTTGGAGATTATATATGTATCTAAAAAGAAGTAGGGATCCCAGTCCAGCTAATGGGGCAGATGGGCACCGGATGCGATGGCTAGCTTCTGGGGAAAACTCAGCCAGCTGCTCCTTCCTTCGTGTAGCAAATATATTTGTCATTGTGACAGACTTTTATTTTAGCTTCAGTTCTACAGTTCCACAAAATGATTTCCTCCAAGAGGAAAGGTTGGCTCCAAACAGCAAATGTTGAGATTTTGAAGTACACACTGATAAAACTCTGCAAGGGGGGGGGGGAACCCACTACCTTGATGTGATTGAATGTGCACATAGGTGACCAGATTGTATCTGTGTGGTGCTTTAGCAATGGGCCAGGAATCCACACACAACACCTAAAGCGTCTTGTTCCTTCTGTGTACAAACAAGCATGCCAGAATTTGTTTTCTCTTGGCTGTTTTTCATCAATGCACATGTTCCCCTCTGTAACACAGGGACAGGGGAGGATTCTGAGGGTTGTATCCACTGCTACTCCTACTTGGAGCAGACCCTCTAAAACTGAGGAACATGACTAAGTTAGGACAGGTCCATGTATTTCAGTGGAACTATCTGAGTGGAACTTAGTTGACCACACCCCAGGGGATCTGTGAGCAGCAGCAAAGTGATAATGTGCCAGTTCTAGAATCAACCAGCTATATCTTTCAAATGGTCTGGACCTTGCTTGGAGACAACCCCAAGTTCAGTCCCTGGCATCTTCCACTAAAGTGATAGAAAGACCTCCTGCTGCCTGAGACCTGGAGCACCACAACTCATCAGAGTCAGCTATACTGAACTTGATGCACAAATAGAGCCTACATAGGCCAGTTGTCCATGACTATCCCTTACCATGAAGCAGGATGAACCAGCCACTTCCAAGAAGAACCATGAGTAGGGGGACAGATGAAGGCAGGCATTGGAGTCTTAATGGTCCTACAAGGCTTTCCAAAGTGTGTGTTGTAGCAGAGAAGGCTATGCTCTGGGCAGCAAAAGGTTCAGGCAGCATGGTAACATGTTCAAGGTCCTAAGGTAGGTGGGGAGCCTAGTGCCCTGTAGCTGATGTTGAACTACAGCTCCCATCATCCCTATGTACTGTCCACACTGGCTGAGGCTGATGGGAGATAGAGTCCAACAACTCCTGGAGGGCAAAACATTGCCTACCTGTGACTGGTCCATTGTGTCAGCGCTTGGCCAAACCTGGTCAACCCAACAACCATCTATCTATCTTTCTCTAATACCAAGCCAGCACCCAGGGTAATAGAAACCTCTGGTTATGTGTGTGCATAACTGCCAGCTCCAGAACATATTCTATGCATCTGATGAGTTGGACTCTGGCTCACAAAAGCTCGTGCCACAATAATTTTCTTACTCAAAAACTGACCTCATCATCCCATGGGGCTGAAGGGAGCTGCAGTTCCAAACACCTGCAGGGTACCAGGTTGGCAAAGGCTTGTATATAATGTGCTACAAGACTCCAGGTTGTTTTTCCTGCAGCACACTAACACAACTACTTTTCTGGAATTTGGTAATCCACTCACTTGTTCTACGCTGCACCAATTCATAGCAATTACTGTTTCTAGCCAGAAGCATGTCAGAGATCAAAGAATTATATTAATATTTCATAATCCAAATCAAACAAGTAAGGGATTTGCAATGCAATTCTATGCATGCCAATTGATAAGTTAGTCCCATTGAGTTCAATAAACTTTATTCTTAGAGAAGTACTGGCGTAAACAACCAAGTCTGCTTTAGGAGTTCAACTAGCCTGTGGAATGCCCTCCCACTAGAGGCCAAAGAGAACAATTACCAGACCTTTAGAAGGCATCTCAAGGCAGCCCTGTTTAGGGAAGCTTTTAATGTTTGATGGATTTCTGTATTTTAGAATTTCTGTTTTTTTGGAAGCCACCCAGAGTGGCTGGGGGAACCTGGCCAGATGGGCGGGGTATAAATAATAAATTATTATTATTATTATTATTATTATTATTATTATTATTATTATTATTATAGCCTTCTCTAGCCTGGCACCCAACAGATGCTGTTGGACTACAACTCTTAAATTCCCTGACTGTTGGCCATGATAACTGGGGCCAGCAGGAGTCAGATTTCAGTAACATCTGTGTGGCAGGCACAGGTCTCCCATCCCTGTCCTGATGCCACCAGCTTACTTACTCTCAGCAGAACAGTAGCTCTTTAGAAAAGAAGGGGAGAGAGAGCAAGGGTGATAACCCAGCTGACCAAGGGAGGCCTCCATCTCTATGGCAACAAGTGGCTGATAGCCACCAGAAGGCTTAGCATAGAGAAGCCTTTCCCTCCAACCAAATTACATCCTGGAAAAGCACTTTCCAGAGCACCGAGGGGTCACTTCACACAATTCCCAGTGAATCTTGTTAACAAGAAGTGGAATTAAGCATGCAACTCCCAGCCCATCAGCCTGAACACGGTGCCACGGTGGTCTGCCTTGAGCCTACTTGAGCAGCAAGTGATGAAGAGATAACAGGGTGGGGTGGGGAATCATTAATGGCACAGAGAGAAAGTGGGCAGGGAACCATTTGTCTTCCTTTCTCAAAACATTAGGACTTGGGGACACCCCATCAAATTGATTGGCAAGAGATTCAAAAGGAAAATCCTTCTTCACTCTGGACATATAATTAATTCATGGTATTCACTGCCAGAAGACACAGCAATGATGACAGGTTTAGATTGCTTTTAAAAAAAAGTATTGTACAAATTCTTGGAGGGTAGGCCTAACATATTTTGTGGGGTCCTGGATCCATCTCTGCCACTTGAGGCTCAGGTAGCCTCAGTGGCTAAGAGAGCCCTTTCCAACTACAGCTGGACAGGGATAACCTGGCTGCAGTGATTCATGCACTGCTAATCTCAATACTTGATTACTGCAAAGCACTACATGGGGCTCCCCTTGGACCTGTTCTGAAAACTCCGGCTGGGACACAATGCTGTACCTAGAAGGGTGGTGAAGTGTGAATTTCGATTCTTAGACTGTTTTAGAAAGTGTTGACCCATCCAATTCTTTGGCCACCCACCCCACCCATATGCTGTATTATATCCTGACGGAATGCTAGATTAGGCCAGGGGCCTGAAGGAGCACCAGCTGCTCCCACTTCCATCTCCCCATGCTTAGAGGTTGTCATCCAGAGAAATGGGCCCCTTAGCTGTGTTCCACCTCCGCCAAGGAGGCCTACATGGTACCAACAAGTTTATCTCTTAAGTCGCTGGAGAAAAGGCTTCTGCATCACACAGGTGCTTTAAAAACCTGTTAATGATCTGCTCTAGTTTTGCTCTCATTCTTTTATCTGCTGCTTTCCCTAAATGCTTCTATTGTATTGCTTTGCTATGTTTTCATGCCATTGTGAACCACCCAAGAATTTGAATAATGTATAATGAACATATAAATATTTTAAATTGGAGCCAAACTGACAGTTCTCAGAAGACACATTTTCTTCAAAAATCTGAGTTGTTGTTGTTGTGTGTGTGTGTTCTTAGAAGAGGGGTGGGAAACTCAGGCTCAGGGGTTGGGTGTGGCCCTCCATGCCTCTTTGCATGGCCCCCATGACTCTCCCCGGGAGGCTACACCCTCTCCTCAGTCACACACCCTCTCCACAAGCTATGCCCCTTGCTGGCATTGCTTTGCACCCTGCCCAAGGGTTTTTGCCTGGCTGGAAGGTGTCCTTGAATTCTGATGGTGTTTCTTGCTTACCAGGATCCAGGACCTGTGTGTGTGTGTGTGTGTGTGTGTGTGTGTGTGTGTGTGTGTGTAGAAGCCAGACTACTATACTAAGGTAATGTTTACATTCATGGCTCCACCCACTTATTCTTCTGGCCATCTACACTGCTGGCATGTGGTCCCTGTAAGGGAAGGTGACCCTCAAGTTGAAAATGTTCCCGCTGTGCCTGCCCCATGCCTCTGAATATTCTCCACCATTTTTTGTGTGGCTATGCCCCCATCCTACCCCTTTCCCCACTTTCCTCCAAGTTCTACCGGTAGGCATTGGGTAGAATGAAGAATGGTAGCAAGGCTGCCAGCAGAGTTTTAATCCCCACTTTGTCACATGAAGTCCAGTAAGTGACTAGGGCCAGTCACTGTTTCTCAGCCTAACTTACCTCACAGGCAGTACTTTTTCAGGGGGTACTCAAGGGTACACAGTACTGGCACCTCTCTCTTTTTTAGGTTAAAAAGTATGACACTTACTGTAACAACTTCATGGTGAGTAACTGGCACCTCTTTTTCTAGAAGAAGGGGGAAAGCACTGCTCGCAGGGTAGTTGTGAGGATAACATGGAGGGGGGGGTGAAGCATGTACTCCACTTTGATCTCCTTGCAGAAAAAGTGGGATATAAATGGTATTAACAACAACACAGTTGCTTCTACTACCACCTTCAACAATAGGGAATAACAGCCTTGGGATAAAAATAGAAGCAGTTCTGCTGCTGCCACTGCTAATGGAGCTTTCTGAGGCTTTTGTCTACCCCTAGAGAAACACAGTGAAATGCCCCTGCAATTTCTCTGCCCTAGAATAGGGTGGGGAATTTTGAGGGGTCAGCTATCTTGCTGAATGACAACAACTGGCTCAAGGTTCCCCAGGAATCTTTTCGACCATGTGCAGATTTGAACCTACATTCCATTGCACCAAGTTCAATATTCAATCCAGTATACACAACCCTCCCTGGTTCCTGCAAAACTCATCTCTGAATCAGGAGACGTTGAGTGTGCACACATGCACGCACACACACACACACACACAGAGGGGGGGGGCACTCTTAGATTAGAGCACAGTCGGCCATCAGCCATTGCTCACAGACCTGCCTTTTGCATTAATCCACCATAAACAGGATCTCAGCTGGCATCACCTCTGATGATACACTCCAACTCACCCAGCCAATGATGGTTGTACCACTTCAGCAACATCATTTGGCGATTCTAATTTCTTTCTTTCCCCAGTGAAGTTAAGCTAGTTACAGCCCAGGAGGCAGTAGAAGAACCAGATGGAGGAGCTGCCATGAGCTGCCTTTTAAAATCAGATTTCTGAGCACTGTTACCTGTCACCGTTTCAGAGACAAAAAGGGGCTGAGATAGAATCAGGCGGGAGAAAGAAAGCGAGTCTGTTGTACTTACATTACTATATCCCTTGGAGTCAATATCAGCAAGACTTCCATTAACTCCAGTTGGGGGAAAGGAGGGGCTATAGAAGCTAAGGAAGAATATTGCTAACTAAGCTAAGATATTGAAAACTGAGCAGAATCAAAAACTTTTGGTGGGGGTTTGGGGGCAGGATAACTATTTGGTCATCACACTCTTATAATAGCAACCACAGGTGCTGAGTGCCAACAGCAACAGAACCAAAATGGGGCCATTGATAAACTAAATGGTGGTATCTGTGCATGAAGAAACTTGATTTGCATATACATATATACCATATATATGGGGAGTGGAGAACTAGCACACACACGTAACCAAATGATGGCTAAACCTGCTCAGTAGCCATAGAATGTTGAGCGTCAGTTGGAAGAGAAAAGCAGAGGAAAGGGAACAGACTGGAATATCGTGGAGGTGGGGACAGTGGGCCGGCTGGCTGGAACACTGAACAGGGGCACAGAAAAAACTTTCAGTATACATTAAGGGCCAAAAATCTGTGAAACAGCTGTGGGAGCTGGGAACTAGATGGCAGGCACCTTCTTCCTCAATGTTTCAAGACACATTTTATTGCTTTTCCAGAGCAGTTTGTGCATGATGTTTTTATGGCAGAATCGCCAGGTGACCCCACTCCATCGCTTCCAGCAGCTGCTGCATTTGCAGGACTTGATGCTGATTTCATCTTTGAGTAGCTTTTGTGCCTACATGAGCTTTCCAGGCCACTGTGAACTCCAGTGGCACTCCTTCACCAATGGGGCAAATTTCTCCTTCTGTGTCTGAAAGGGCAGACATTCATGTTTATGATCTGCTTGCCTGTATCCTCTGCCTCGTTATTGGCTTCATTATTTCTTTATGTATCTCCTTTTGTTGTTCGCTGTTCTTTTGTTCTCTTCTCTGTCCTTTCTTCTCTCTCTGATGCTTGGCACAATTAAGGCAGCTAAATCAGCAACGGCTGGCAGCCTGGGACTGCTTGCCTCCTTAATTCTCTTTTAAGATTTGAATTTCAGATGTAGCACTGGCCTTCTGTTCGTGGAGGTCTTAAAATTACTCAGGAACTGCGAAGGCTGCATTTGCAGTTCTCCTGGGTTCCTCTTGGATGTCACTTTAAAAATTAAGAGGTAAATCTCACCCATCATTCCCTCCCCCTTCCAATTCAAAAGGCAGAAGTTTAAGGAGCAACAGAGTGAAAAAGTTAGACTATGCAGCAAGACATTTCCTCCCAACAGGACCAAGAACTTTCATTTGAACCAAAGCATGTAGCACATTTGTTTTCATGAGTGTGAAAATATCCTTCCAATTTTTAGCATCTTCCGGTATTTGTTGTGAACACAGCTGTGTCCCTATTCCTGGCTTCATTTCCCACATTTTGCTTTTTGTCCTGTTGGCTGAGAGAACCCACTTGATTTTCTCAAGGATATCCTGATGCTTCCAAATTAGCGCAGCTGGGGAAAAAGCACCCTCAAGAATCATCACAGCCAATAGGATAAAATACATTTTTGGGTCTATTTGTTCAGCTGCTCTACTTTTGAAGCAAATACTGGAATTTGAGAGTCATAATTTTAATGCCTTATTGTGCATCATGGTTATATTGAATTCCCAGTGCCTTCTCAGTCAAGGCATGTTTGATAACATAGGCTAGCAATGGACAATTTTTGCATTTTTAGAGATCACTCAGTTCTCCAGATACTAATCGGGGAGCTAGAACAACCTGACCAGTTCATGGATGGTCAGACATTTGTCCCCAGTCTGAAATCTAGGGAAACCCCAGTTCTGAGGACAGAGCATGGGGGCCACGCTTTGCCAGGGGGGCCAAGGGCCACAAATTAATCCTTTCATTTTCAAAGCAGATGGAAATATGAGTACCTTGATTAAAGGATGACAATCAGCCCAGAGAAATGGTACTTAAGAGTGTTGAAACCCCTCACCTCTTGTATGATAATACAAAACAACTGTGAGGAACTGCTGATGACCACCCCAAAACAGGTGCAGCTCAGTGAAAAACCTTCTAGACCAGGCATCCCCAAACTGCAGCCCTCCAGATGTTTTGGCCTACAATTCCCATGATCCCTAGCTAAGAGGACCAGTGGTCAGGGATGATGGGAATTGTAGTCCAAAACATCTGGAGGGCTGAAGTTTGGGGATGCCTGTTCTAGACCTTGACTGACTCTACCCACCAGGTTGGCCATTGACTCTTTCTGGCCAGGAAGGAGTATAAGAGGGCAGGGGCATAGCCCCAGGTGCACAATTTTGATAGTGTGAACCAGGTGCCCCCATGGAGGTATCCCCATCCCTGCCTGCCTGCCGCCAAGCATCTGGCCTTAACACCGTGTCCCCAGCCTCCTGACTGAATGGTCGCCTGGCCAGCATTAAGGGGATTCACCCACCAAGGGCCATGTCAGCCGGCTGGGCTCCTCCCTGTCTGGACAAGCACTGGTGGCAAGGGCTGGCTGGCACAGTGGCTTCTGTTAAACACACACACACACACACACACACACACACACACACACACACACACACCATGTGCCAACAAGCAATGCAATGACGCTCTAAGAGGGCTTCCTGCCTCCTCCTCCTTAGTCTCAGTGTTGTCTTATAGGGAGGGCGATTGGGGTAAAGCTAGGGTTAGTTGACTTTGCCTGTCATTGGCTCTGATTCCACCTACTGTTGGTTTTCCTGCCCTACCAGCCCCAATGGGCACCACCCACCAATGGCTCCACTGCTAGTTATTGCCCAGCCCTGACCACAGCTTACCATGCCATGTAGTTCCACAGCCATTTTGTAGCAAGCTAGCGTATTTACTCACTGTGATGACCCAGTCTAGACACAGTGTTTCGTTCCACAAGTGCTGAGTAGAACAGCAGACAATTGATTGCACCTGCTACTGTGATGCCAAATGATATCTGGCAAACTTGCCTTTTCCTGCAACAACTTTCAGTGAAAGGCGGGCTTCACATCACACAACCCAACCAATCAGTTGCAAAATGTAGAAGCAGGGATCTGAAATTGGGGGGTAGGAGGGAGAAAGACATGCGAGAGCGGTATCAAATTATGCATTGTGTGGAGAAATATTAAAGCTCAATGCAGTCATCTAATGACACTGAATATTGGGAGATTTGGGATAGTTAAAAGGAAGGACTTCTTCACATGATTCAAACCATGGAATTTGCTCCTACAAGATGCCCCAAGGAAGCATGTGCCATGGTTATCTATTCATTGCTCAAACCCACTTCAGACCGCTTTAAATAGCTCCCCTCCTTGCTGCCCTGAGTTCCTCAGCATCCCTTTCAGTAAAGATCAGAGTGTGCACAGGGATTTGATTTTGGTCCAATTTCAACAAAAGGAGCAGAGTTCAGGGAATGCAGAGTTAAATCTGTCACTGAATAGTTTGAACTCAGTCTTCACACACCATCTTGTTTTGAATTACTGGGCTCTGATCAGTCATGAAGATGGCATTTTAAAACAAACAAGTAAGCAAACAAAAAGAGCAAAGACAGCTTCTCCACTTTTTATCACCTGTGTGTATTTTTTATTTCTTTTTGGGTGAACCTTTATTATGAATCTCTGATCTGAGGCTATTTTGGAAGGTGATCTCAATATTCCTATGACTGCAACCAGTCATAAATCAGGCATACTCTTACAACCTGATGTAGAGTTAGATTGCAGCATTCCCACTGTCTCTAGGGAACAAAGGAGTCTCTGCTACCTGCAGCTGGAGTGGAAACACCATTTGTATTCTTCCCTCCCATTATGAATAGCACTTTTCCTCTCAAATCTTGTAATATTCAAAACCCTTGGCCATCTTCAGAGATTGCTACCATGTTTGCATGATTGGAAATGTCAAGGGGAACATTTATAAATGAACACATAGTCTCTAGGAATGGATTGGTTCTCTTCCTATCAAAGCAGAAAATCTACCCAGAAACATGGTCATGTGTGAAGGTAGCATCCATCCTCACCCCCCTCCTGCATCCCCATCAATAAACTTTTACAGCAAATACCCCATTTTTTATTTTTATGGCCACATCGGCTGGAGAGAGATATTGGATTAATATGAGAATAAAACAGGGCAGGGAAATGGGCCCTAAATATGGAAGGGAGGTCTGTCACGGCATCATCCAAAATTTGCTGCTTGATTCGGTGTTTACTGGGTCAGGCCACTGTAATTTATTGGTGGCTTAATCGCTCCCCTGTGCTTTCAGACTGGCTGAGAGAAAATGCAACTTAGTTTTGTTGTTATCTAGGGCTCTGTGCTGCTGAGTCAAGTTGCCAATGAAAGCTGCCTAAAGTGAAATTCAGAGTGGATGAAATGTGAAGCAACCTGCTCAATCAAGAGGTTGGCAAGCCTTTCAAGGGACATTAAAAATAACCATTTGAACCCAGAGGGGACCAATTTCATAGATACGTCAGGATTGATGCACAAACTCACTTGCTTTTGAGACTCACAGAAAGAGCAGGTTGTATCAGGTGAAGTCAGACCAAGCAGGTCAAGTCTAGCCAAGGAAAGCAAAGGCAAGTCAGAACAGACAAGGTCTGGTCAATATAGAGAAAGCTCATTCAAAAGTTTTCTTATGCAGAGGGCAGAGAGGAATCAGGACCCTGGATAGCTCCTATTAGGTCCTACTAGTTCGAGGTGTCTTGCCCCAGAAGGCAACTGAAGCCTTTTTGTAGGCCAACTTAGCTGAGTTTTTAAATGGTCCTCATTGGATGTTGCTGATTTTGAGCACTGCAAGACTGGTAAAATAGAGGCAATGCATGGGATTCATCCTCTGGGTCCATGCGTAGTGACAGGGCTATGTGGTGAAGCACTACATGCGCAGGACCAATTTGACAAAATATTTCCCTTCCAGAAAAAGAGGGCTGGGTTGTATGAAGATGACTTGCACCAAGACAGACCATTGACCCAGCTAGCTCAGTATTTTCTATGATGGCTGGCAGTGGCTCACCAGGATTCCAGGCAACAGACTTTTCCCACCCTACTAGGAAACATCTCTGGATCCAATGCCATTTGTAAATTTTTGTTATTATTTATTAAAACCTCTTTGGGTGTTGTCCATCAGAAGTTGCCTCCTCACCTGTGTGCAGAGAGGCCACCTATCTGCTTTTCTGCCCTTTGCACAGGCTTTCCTTGCTGGGTGGGAACATGAGCTGGCCTAAGCTGGGAAGGGCACCAGAAGTCACACACTGGGGAGTTGTGGAGTACACATGCCTTTCTCTTTGTGTCACTATGGTAGATTGCCAGAGGAGGAAGTTGTTGATCTCCTCTTTGCTGCACTGTGGTATGCCAGAGGGTAGAATTTGCCACTAAAAGCTCTGCAGGGATCCAGTGACTCAAAGAGCCAAGGGGATTGTACCACCTGGTATTATTAAGCTGTTGATTCTCACCCAACTCTTCCGAATGAGCATCTTGTTTTGAAGCTGTCACCAAATTTCAGCCTAAAATGGAATTTGATGTGACATCTATCGGAAGCAAAAAAAAACTATGACGAGACTCCTGGGATTTCACAATGTACATTTAAGCACTATGACTCCACTTTAAACATTCACAGCACCCCCAAAAGAATTCTGGGAGCTGTAGTTTCTTACGGGTGCTGAGAGACCGACTATTCTTCTCACAGAGCTACAATGCTCAGAGTTCCCTTTGCATAAGGATTGATTGTTAAACCACTCTAGAATTATAGCTATTAGAGGGAAATAGTCGTATCCTGACAGTTATTAGCACCCTTAGCAAACTACAGCTTGCAGAATTCCTTGGGAGACGCCATGTATGGGGTGAAGAAAACAGGTTTTTACACTTTTTTAAATGGAGCTGATTTACTCCAGGTAAGATTCCTTGTTCTGTATAGGGTGAAGATTTCCTGGTGCACAATTACATATTTGTGAGTTGAGGGATAATCCCTCTTCCAACCTCTCCTTCTTTTTCCTCCCCACCTCACAGTTGCAAAGAAAAAGGCACATACTTTTAATTTAACCTTGCAAAATAGGTGAGAAAGTTGACACATACCCCTTTCACTCTTGATCATCCTTGCAAAACCATTTCCTCGGATTCCTCCAGTTTTCTGGAAATGACTTCAGCCTCACCTCATCTACTACTGCAATAAAGTGATGGGAAAGAAGGAAGGACGTTTACCAGCCTCCTATTGCTGTTTACACACACGGCAGACACTGCTTGGTTTGTCAGAATTATTGAAGATGAAAATCAAGCTGTTGTGACAAGCTCGCCCACTTGCAGCCCTGCATGCTGATGACCCAGCTGCAATTTCCGGACAGGACTTCTTGGCATCTCTCTTGAAAAGGACGAAATCACCATTAATAGGGGGACAGTCATGGATGGGCACACAACATTTTGAAACAATGACATGATGGGGTCTCTGTGTTAATTTTATTTTAAGCATTGCAGGGTGGGGTTTTCCACATTTTGCTTCAGCCTCATCATTAAGTGCTGGCACGGGGGGGGGGGGGTGGGACGGGGCGGGCAGAGGGAACCATTCTCAGCCTGAGAGCTGAATTCGCTTCTGGGCAACCTTCTCAGGACCACAAGCCACAAACATGAGACCGCAGGCAAAAGGTGATCAAGGCAATGAATGCAACTCTTCCCCATCGCCTACCACTGGACAGCCTGTTAACTGGCAATGTCAGGGATTGAATCTGGGACCTTCTGGGGCCTTTTGTAGGCAAGGCAGGTGCACCAAGCTGCCAAGGATCCAGCCCAGCACAAAGGACAGAGCCCTGCACACGGCTAAAAATGCCTGACTCAAGTGTGGCAGAACAAACTGTGAGTGGCATGAGTGTTGCTTGTTTCAGCCAAAGCATACCAGAGCACAGTTCCGGCACCTTTCAGGTGGACATCATTACGGGCCAGCTCTGCCCCTCCCCACCTGCTTCTTGCCTTTACATACTTCTAAGAAGCCCAAAACGAACATTTCAAGTCAAAATGGAAACTGGCCAGCTTGTGCAAGTCTACACTTTTTTTAGATCTATGACTCCACCTAACTCCTAGCTGCTCCTAGCCACAATTGGTCAAACTATGGGGCGAAACCAATTTGTATTTCCTTTTCCTCAATCCGTCTCCTTTGTAGTAGTGGCGGGCTTTAAGCTTTCCATCCAGGCCTCTACCATTGCACACACACACACACACACACACACACACACACACACACACACACACATACATTTGCATGAGGTCCCTTCCGAGCTGCCCTAGCCATTCACCTGAATCTAAAAGAGCAAGGAATTTATTCGAACTGCACCAGAACCAGCAGTGGCCCCCAAACCATCTAGGGAGACAGCTTGCCATAGTTTTTAGCACCTCCGTGGGCAGTGAACATGGCTGTTGTCAAGCCGGCCTCTGTTCTGGACTCCCCTAAGTTGCTTCCCACTATCCCAGCCTAGCTCCTCACAAATGAGATTGTGTGTTGGACCCCATGTTGTTTCCATCCCAATCACTCTGCTATCTTCAAAACCAGTCAAAACTCCAGCCAGCTTCGGAATCTGCTTCCTCCTCTACAGCACACTGCATAATATCAAGATCTCAGTGGGGTTATTTGATAAGAAGGATTTTCTCCCTGCTCATTCACATCCTGGCCTCAGCTGAAGCCTCTCCCAGGGCATCCCACCTTCATTCTGATAAGGTGTGCTGCTAATTGAATTACAACCAAATGCAGCCCCGTTACAATTAAAAGGCAATTACATGGGCAAATTGGCACTTAATTTAGGTGCAACAAACAAACATCTTTTATCAAAAATGGCATTTCATAGTATGCCGTTTCCAGCTTGCCTGAGAAACACTCCATCTTCTTTGGGTTATATTTAACAGGGGACCCTAGGGTAGCTTTGCATACAAAATATTCAGCTGCATTTCCAGTCAGTTGCAAAAGGGGAGGGGAGCCATGGTTTGGGTAAACAAGACACTTCAACAATAATTGCAAGCAAGTAATTTGGATACGGATTCTGGAAAACATGAGCAATGTGTGTAATATGAAAAATAGGCTGTTTACATCGTCATTTTTGTGTGTGTGTGAAAATGCTTCCATTTGGAAAGGGGGGTGAGAGTACCATTTGAACAAGGGAGTAGCAAATGCCATAATATTGAAATACTGAACACATTAAAACATAAATCCAACGTGAATGTGAATTGGCTCTGTTCAAATGCGGATGAATTCTAAAGCACCAAAGACTTTGCTTAAGTGGGAGGGCTTGATGTTACAGCTAGTTCGGGAAATGCCTTTTTCTGGATGGAATCCCATTTTCCCCTAAGGACTACGTTCCTAGTTTGTAGGTATTCTTAGATAGAGATTGACAGATCTGTCAGTTTTTGTTTCTCTCAGGTTTTAAATCTAGCCCCATTTCTGCATCTTTGCAAACTTTTATTTTAAAGTCCTTTCCTTATGAACATGTGTATGCATTTCTTGTGTACATTTCTCCTGATGCATGAATTCTGAGAATGTATTTTGTTCTCTTTTTTCACCCCTAATATGCACATGCACTCTTTCCCTGTGTATGCTCTTTTGCATACATTTTTGGGTTGGTGAAGTGCAGATTTCATTTCCGCTTCTATATTGATTTGGGAAATGTGAATTTGCATTAAGATGCAAACTGAACAAATGTCTTCCCCATCCCTATGTGCGGGTGAAACATTGAGAGTACTCTTGCACTCAGATTCTGCTTGCAGGCTTTCCATAGGCATCTGGCTGGGCACTCTGAGAACAGCTTTGCTGGACTCTGAGAACAGCTTTGCTGGACTTTGATGGGCCTTTGGTCTGATCCAACAGCAGTCAAATGGGACCCACAGCCTGATTTTACTTAGACCTCTGGGTTCGTCCCCACCTATCCAGCAGGAAGCAGCTGAGAGAGAAAAGGGGCTTTAATGTTGTGCAAAGTGTAAACTGCAGGCTCCTTCCTCTGCTAGAAGATCAAAGCTGTGGAAGAAACAACTCAGGAAAGAGAGAGAGACTTTACTTTTTGGCAAGTACGCAAAAGCAGGAGCATGCCGTTTCCAGGATGCCGCTGCATTTTGAAGTTGGACGTTTTGAACAGCTGTAAGGCAGGGCTTGCAGCTCAGCTGTGCATTGATTTGCATTCTTCTGCTTGAATTGCTAAGTTCTTTTTGCCTTTTGCACAGTCAGGGCAGATAAAGAGCACTGGAGAGCTTTGTCCCCACTTCCACAAACTTTATTGTAAATAAAGTCTGTGGAGAAAATGGAAAGTGAAACCTTAAATCTGTGAAACCTGCACTTCTGCAAGGGTCATATAATGTCCGTTCTG